>NC_091995.1:9453699-9792847 GCF_044704955.1 Pristiophorus japonicus | reverse complement strand
TGGGGAGAGAGAGAGAGAGAGAGAGGCTGGGGGTGGAAGAGAGAGAGACTGGGGAGAGAGAGAGAGTCTGGGGAGAGAGAGAGAGAGAGAGTCTGGGGAGAGAGAGGAGAGTCTGGGGGAGAGAGAGAGAGAGAGAGTCTGGGGAAGATAAGAGAGAGAGTCTGGGAGAGAGAGAGAGAGAGTCTGGGGGTTGGAAGAGAGACAGTCTGGGGGAGAGAGAGAGAGAGAGTCTGGGAGAGAGAGAGAGAGAGAGTCTGGGGGAGAGAGAGAGAGTCTGGGGAGAGAGAGAGAGAGAGAGTCTGGGGGAGAGAGAGAGAGAGAGAGTCTGGGGAAGATAAGAGAGAGAGTCTGGGAGAGAGAGAGAGAGAGTCTGGGGGTTGGAAGAGAGACAGTCTGGGGGAGAGAGAGAGAGAGTCTGGGAGAGAAGAGAGAGAGAGAGTCTGGGGGGAGAGAGGAGAGAGAGAGAGAGAGAGAGAGAGTCTGGGGAAGAGAGAGAGAGAGAGAGAGAGAGAGAGAGTCTGGGGGAGAGAGAAAGAGAGAGTCTGGGGGAGAGAGAGAGAGAGAGAGAGAGAGTCTGGGGGAGAGAGAGAGAGAGAGTCTGGGGGAGAGAGGAAGAGAGAGAGAGAGGCTGGGGGAGAGAGAGAGAGAGAGGCTGGGGGAGAGAGAGTGAGGCTGGGGGAGAGAGAGAGCAGTTGGGGGGGGGAGAGAGAGAGAGGCTGGGGGAGAGAGAGAGCAGTTGGGGGGGGTGGAAGAGAGAGAGAGAGCCTGGGGAGAGAGAGAGAGAGCGAGGCTGGGGGGAGAAAGAGAGAGAGGCTGGGGCTGGGGAGAGAGAGAGGGGCTGGGGAGAGAGAGAGAGAGAGAGAGAGGCTGGGGAGAGAGAGAGAAAGAGGCTGGGGGAGAGAGAGAGAGGGCTGGGGGAGAGAGAGAGCAGCTGGGGGGTGGAAGAGAGAGAGAGGCTAGGGAGAGAGAGAGAGAGGCTGGGGAGAGAGAGAGAGAGAGAGAGAGAGAGGCTGGGGGGAGAGAGAGAGAGAGAGAGAGAGAGAGAGAGAGAGAGGCTGGGGGGGAGAGAGAGAGGCTGGGGGAGAGAGAGAGAGAGAGAGAGAGAGAGAGAGGCTGGGGGAGAGAGAGAGAGAGAGGCTGAGAGAAAGAGAGAGAGAGAGGCTGGGGAGAGAGAGAGAGAGAGGCTGGGGAGAGAGAGAGAGAGGCTGGGGGAGAGAGAGAGAGAGAGAGAGACTGGGGAGAGAAAGAGAGGCTGGGGGGTGGAAGAGAGAGAGAGGCTGGGGGTTGGAAGAGAGAGAGAGAGGCTGGGGAGCGCGAGAGAGAGAGAGGCTGGGGAGAGAAAGAGATAGGCTGGGGGAGTGGAAGAGAGAGAGAGGCTGGGGGGGGTGGAAGAGAGAGGCTGGGGGCTGGGGGAGAGAGAGAGAGAGAGAGGCTGGGGAGAGAGAGAGAGAGAGAGAGAGACTGGGGGAGAGAGAGAGAGAGAGAGAGAGAGGCTGGGGAGAGAAAGAAAGAGGCTGGGGGAGAGAGAGGCTGGGGAGAAGAGAGAGAAGCTGGGGAGAGAAAGCCTGCGGGGGGAGAGGGAGACACTGTGGATGGGGGTCGGAGGTGGAGGGCGGTTGTTGGAGGGGAGAGAGGGAACTCAGGGAAGATGGATCACGTTCTTCCAACCCCCTACAAGGGACATCATTGGAGTGGATGATATCCAAAAGTCACAGCACTGTCACTATTCACTTCATTCCCAATAAACCTGTGAACAATCCGTACACAATGCCCCATCTATGGTGGGGGGCAGCCGTGGAAGGATGCACTTGCGCTTGGGTAAGGCACTTTGGCTGGGGGGAGGCACGTACATGTACTGGGGTAAGGCACTTCGGCTGGGGAAAGGATGTACATGGACTGGGGTACGGGACTTTGGCTGGGGGAGGGATGTACTTAGACTGGGGTACGGGACTTTGGCTGGTTCTTGCTGTCTTCTGGGGAGCTCTGTCCTCTGTCGCTTCAGGAAGTCAAAGTGGATCGAGTTACAAATTGCAAAGTCAGTGAGACCTTGGGATGGGCGGTTCCAGTGACACATTCCTGTGAAAACTTGGTTTATCCTCCAAGGGAAACAAAGGGTGGAGCATGGTGGTCATTTTGGCAGTACAAATAAATGCCTCCGCAAAATATTGCAGGTATAAGTTGTGCTCTGAAAATGAGCACATTCCTCAGGTATTCAGCACCACGCGCCATTGGCGATGAGAAACACATCTGGAAGTCTTCGGATTAAAGGGCTGAATGTTCACTTTTATTGCTGTGTGGGATGTGAAACGGGAGCCGATCCACAAACGTCTGCGTTGTTCCCGGTGGTAAAAATAAAAATTCACCCCAGAGTTTCGGCTCAATTTTCCCCAAGCCCGTTTTATGGCGTCTGGCCAAAGTTACACCCGTTTTTCTAGGCCAGATCTGCGGCAGAAATATTTTGTCAAAGTTTCCCCGATGTATAATTCAAATTTAGCGGCGTGCAGCGTGTCCAGTCGCCTCGGGGGGGGGGGGGGGGGGGTAGATCCTGCTGTCTGCGCCAAAAAACAAAGCCGCACGTTCTGCGCATGCGCGGGGGGGGGGGGGGGAACAAGTTACGTTTTTGACGTCGTTCCAATCGACACGCATGCTCAGTACAGCTCGGATTTGGCAATCAGCCATTTTTAAAGAGCCAGTTGTGTGTGAGAGAAGGAGTGCTTTGAGAGCATTGGAAAAATCGCAGCTGCAGCGATGCAAGATGCAACGCAGTGCAAGGACCAAGAATCCCTTACAGGAAGAAGTGGAGGCACTACTTACTGTGATTGAGAACAAATGGCAGGAGCTGGACACCAGCAGAGGTCACATAAAAGTTCCACCAAAAGAAATGAAGAAACGCTGGAACCAAGTTGCAGAAGATTACTGCGCAGTGGTGAACACCATGAGATCTGGAGGCCAGTGTAAAAAGAAATAGCAGGACCTTGGTCAAGTAGTTAATGTAAGTAATATTTTCATTCATTCAATGCAATTGTAAATGTGACCAGCTGTATATGTCCCACCCAGCAGAAAGACACCCTCTCTTTTAAAAAGTTGCATTTTCATCTTTGCAGAGGAAGGTGAGACATAATAACAGGGAAAGAACTCGAACAGGAGGAGACCTGGCAAATCTGCACCCACTGACACCCTTGGAAGAAAGGGTCGCTGCTTTGATGGGTCCTGCCTGGAAAAAAGCAATTAGTACTGCACAAGCTGGGCCCACACTCGAGGGAGAGGGTAAGTCCTGCAAATTCATCATGGTCCTTCAAATCAGCCTGCTGCCTGGTCTGCGATGTGTGAGCCTACTCATGCCACCCACCCTGCCCCCTCCTCTGCTGTTATAACCATTTGACTGTTATCTTTTGCAGAACTTGAGGCCAACCCTGACAATGCAGAAGATTCAGACCAGGATGAGCCTGAAGAGGAGAACATCTTTCAATGCAACCGTCCAGACCAAGAACATGGGGGAGGGGATGGAGCTGGATGAAGCTCTCACTGTTGTACTGACTTTGGAGGAGGTGCCGCTCATGGAGGTGACAGCTCCTGCCGTGACTAGTGGTTTGAGTGCTGGTGGGACATTCCATGGTTTCACACCTTCCGACGTTGCGGGTCCCAGTGGTGGGGTGCAGCGAGGCACACCCAGGGCCCCACCGTCCCAGGCTGCGGGTCCCAGTGTTGAGGTGCGAGCCACACTCATGGGGAGGAGGGTAAGGAAAGCTCGACCACGCTGTCCTGAGTGCAGGAGCAAACAGGTGTGGTTCTGATGATGTCATTGAGTGCGGAGAGCATTGGCCTTACCCGATCACTCCTGGACGCCATCAGTGGGATGAGTGATGAGGGTAGCAGGACTGTCGGGAGAAGTAACAGCAATGACACAAGAAATGGGAGCAATAGCCAAGGCCATCAGTGAGGAAATAGTGACTATGAGGGAGGTAATGTCAGAGGAAGTGCAAACCACGTCACTGACCATGAGGGAGGGAGTTCAGACAGTTTTGCTCAACATGAGGGAGGGAGTGCTGCAGGTCATTGAGACACTGTCAAGCTGCATGAGGGACGGCATGTTGGAGTTAGCTGCTGCAATAAGGGAACATGCCCAGACCCCGTGTCCATTGACAGAATCAACTGTCACTCCCACTCCAATCCCTCCCTCATGTTGAGCAAAACTGTCTGAACTCCCTGCAACATTCCCTCCCTCATGGTCAGTGACGTGGTTTGCACTACCTCTGACATTACCTCCCTCATGGTCACTATTTCCTCACTGATGGCCTTGGCTATTGCTCCCATTTCTTGTGCCACAAAGCTGGGCCCTCCAACTTGCCGCCTGGGCCCTCCAACTTGTCGCCTGACACCAACACCCCACCCCACCCCACCCCACCGCCCCCGGCCCAGCCTCAAGAGGTGTGCAGTACCCGAGATGTTAGAAAGAATAAGCTTGGTATCAAGCCCAGAAACACTGTGCCACTGTCTGCGGGCATGGGTGGTGGTGTGTCCAAGACTAAGCGCAGCGGGTGGTCTTCGAATAAGGGGGATGAGAGATGGGTGCAGCCTTTCTTTGCTGATGTTATTATTGTTACTGTATAACTGTTCCCAAATTAAGTTTTTTGTAAGTTATGTAAATGTACAAGTTTTTGTGATCTTAAAGAGTAATATTAAAGTAAAGTTTGATACAAGAATAATTTTATTAAAGTTAAGTTAAGTACATTGTAAACTTTTGAATAAAATATATTTTACATTAAAACTGAATCATAAGAACATAAGAATTAGGAACAGGAGTAGGCCATCTAGCCCCTCGAGCCTGCTCCACCATTCAAAAAGATCATGGCTGATCTGGCCGTGGACTCAGCTCCACTTACCCGCCCGCTCCCCATAACCCTTAATTCCCTTATTGGTTAAAAATCTATCTATCTGTGATTTGAATACATTCAATGAGCTAGCCTCAACTGCTTCCTTGGGCAGAGAATTCCACAGATTCACAACCCTCTGGGAGAAGAAATTCCTTCTCAACTCGGTTTGAAATTGGCTCCCCCGTATTTTGAGGCTGTGCTCCCTAGTTCTAGTCTCTCCGACCAGTGGAAACAACCTCTCTGCCTCTATCTTGTCTATCCCTTTCATTATTTTAAATGTTTCTATAAGACCACCCCTCATCCTTCTGAATTCCAACGAGTAAAGACCCAGTCTACTCAATCTATCATCATAAGGTAACCCCCTCATCTCCGGAATCAGCCTAGTGAATCGTCTCTGTACCCCGCTCCAAGGCTAGTATATCCTTCCTTAAATAAGGTGACCAAAACTGCAAGCAGTACTCCAGGTGCGGCCTCACCAATACCCTATACAGTTGCAGCAGGACCTCCCTGCTTTTGTACTCCATCCCTCTCGGAATGAAGGCCAACATTCCATTCGCCTTCCTGATTACCTGCTGCACCTGCAAACTAACTTTTTGGGATTCATGCACAAGGATCCCCAGGGCCCTCTGCACCGCAGAATGTTGTAATTTCTCCCCATTCAAATAATATTCTCTTTTACTGTTTTTTTTCCCCAAGGTGGATGACCTAACATTTTCCGACATTGTATTCCATCTGCCAAACCTTAGCCCATTCGTTTAACCTATCTAAATCTCTTTGCAGCCTCTCTGTGTCCTCTACACAACCCGCTTTCCCACTAATCTTTGTGTCATCTGCAAATTTTGTTACACTACACTCTGTTCCCCCTTCCAGGTCATCTATGCATATTGTAAACAGTTGTGGTCCCAGCACCGATCCCTGTGGCACACCACTAACCACCGATTTCCAACCCGAAAAGGACCCATTTATCCCGACTCTCTGCTTTCCAGCCAGCCAATTCTCGATCCATGCTAATACATTTCCTCTGACTCCGCGTACCTTTATCTTCTGCAGTAACCTTTTGTGTGACACCTTATCGAATGCCTTTTGGAAATCTAAATACACCACATCCATCGGTACACCTCTATCCACCATGCTCGTTATATCCTCAAAGTATTCCAGTAAATTAGTTAAACATGATTTCCCCTTCATGAATCTATGTTGCGTCTGCTTGATTGCACTATTCGTATCTAGATGTCCCGCTATTTCTTCCTTAATGATAGTTTCAAGCATTTTCCTCACTACAGATGTTAAACTAACCAGCCTATAGTTACCTGCCTTTTGTCTGCTCCCTTTTTTAAACAGAGGCTTTATATTAGCTGCTTTTCAATCCGCTGGTACTTCCCCAGAGTCCAGAGAATTTAGGTAGATTATAATGAATGCATCTGCTATAACTTCCGCCATCTCTTTTAATACCCTGGGATGCATTTCATCAGGACCAGAGGACTTGTCTACCTTGAGTCCCATTAGCCTGTCCAGCACTACCTCCCCAGTGATAGTGATTGTCTCATGGTCCTCCCTTCCCACATTCCTGTGACCAGCAATTTTTGGCATGGTGTTTGTGTCTTCCACTGTGAAGACCGAAGCAAAATAATTGTTGAAGGTCTCAGCCATTTCCACATTTCCCATTATTAAATCCCCCTTCTCATCTTCTAAGGGACCAACATTTACTTTAGTCACTCTCTTCCGTTTTATATGTCTGTAAATGCTTTTGCTATCTGTTTTTATGTTTTGTGCAAGTTTAGTTTCGTAATCTATCTTTCCTTTCTTTATTGCTTTCTTCGTCATTCTTTGCTGTCGTTTAAAATTTTCCCAATCTTCTAGTTTCCCACTAACCTTGGCCACCTTATACGCATTGGTTTTTAATTTGATACTCTCCTTTATTTCCTTGGTTATCCACGGCTGGTTATCCCTTCTCTTACCGCCCTTCTTTTTCACTGGAATATATTTTTGTTGAGCACTATGAAAGAGCTCCTTAAAAGTCCTCCACTGTTCCTCAATTGTGCCACCATTTAGTCTGTGTTCCCAGTCTAGTTTAGCCAACTCTGCCCTCATCCCACTGTAGTCCCCTTTGTTTAAACATAGTACGCTCGTTTGAGACACTACTTCCTCATCCTCAATCTGTATTACAAATTCAACCATACTGTGATCACTCATTCCGAGAGGATCCTTTACTAGGAGATTGTTTATTATTCCTGTCTCATTACACAGGAGCAGATCTAAGATAGCTTGCTCCCTTGTAGGTTCTGTAACATACTGTTCTAAGAAACAATCCCGTATGCATTCTATGAATTCCTCCTCAAGGCTACCCCGTGCGATTTGATTTGACCAATCGACATGTAGGTTATAATCCCCCATGATTACTGCCGTTCCTTTTTCACATGCCTCCATTATTCCCTTAATTATTGTCCGCCCCACCGTGAAGTTATTATTTGGGGGCCTATAAACTACGCCCACCAGTGACTTTTTCCCCTTACTATCTCTAATCTCCACCCACAATGATTCAACATTTTGTTCATTAGAGCCAATATCATCTCTCACAACTGCCCTGATATCATCCTTTATTAACAGAGCTACCCCACCTCCTTTCCCTTCTTGTCTATCCTTCCGAATTGTCAGATACCCCTGTATGTTTAATTCCCTGTCTTGGCCACCCTGCAACCACGTTTCTGTAATGGCCACCAAATCATACCCATTTGTAATGATTTGTGCCGTCAACTCATTTAGTTTGTTTCGAATGCTGCGTGCGTTTAGGTACTAGTGTTTTAATACTAGTTTTTAAACCATGATTTTTAGTTTTGACCCCTGCTGCAGCCCCTTTATATTCATACATATTGTCCCTTCCTATCACCTTGTGGTTTACACTTACCCCAGTGCTACTCTGCTCTGTTGCCTCCTGCCTTTTGCATTCTTTCTTGGGGTCCTGTTCATCTGCCCTCTCACCCATGTTCATGTTCCATTAACACAACACAGCATTAAAGAATAGCTCCAAACAGTAAACATGTCCACGTGGAATAGTTTCCGCTGAGCCCTCAGGCATCAGTAAAGTGTTCTCGGATGAGCTGCTGGCGCAAGGCTCGAGCAATCGTTAAAGGTGCACAATGGTCCGCCCTCCTCTGCCACCATGCTCCGGCCTCAGGCACTTGCATGGCTTCCTCATCCTCCTCCTCCTGCTCGTCACCTGCATCTTCCACATTATCATCTCACTGCAGGTGGGTCTTCCATTACCAGGTGCTGCTGCCTCATGATGGCTAAGTTATGCAGCACACAACAGTGAAATGATCGACAATCTCAGGGGAGTACAGCAAGTAGCCTCCGGAACGGTCCAGGCATGGGAACTGCTGTTTCAATATGCCAATGGGCCTCTGAATGATGCTGCAGTGCGACATGTTGTATTGACGGTCAGCTTCTGTCCGCGTTACACGTAGGGGCGTCATGAGGCAGGTGGCGAGGCCATACCCTTTGTCTCCCAGTAGCCAGCTCTGCCCTTCTGGCTGCTGCTGAAACATGGCTGTCGCGTAGGATGAAAGCATCATAGGTGCTGCCAGGGTATCCATTGACTGACATGATCTGTTGCATATCGTCACACACGAGCTGCACATTAATGGAGTGGAAGCCTTTTCTGTTCCTGCACATCTTGGAATCCTTCAAAGGTGCTCGCAAGGCAATGTGGGTACAATCAATGCAGCCATGTACCTTTGGGAAGCCAGAAATCCTGGAGAAGCCCACAACCCTGTCATGGATTGCTTGGGCGGTCATGGGGAACTTTATGAAGTCATTCCTACGCACGTACGGTGCAGCCGTGACCTGGCGAAAGGAGAGATGTGTTGCATGTTGAGAGATGGCGCACGCATTCCCAGTTGTCGCTTGAAATGATCCGGAGGAATAGAATGAAAGTACAGCTGTAACCTTCACTTCAACTGACAAAACAGGCCTCCTGATGCTTCTAGGTTGCACGGCTGCTTTGACCAACTCACAGATCTCACTTACAACTTCTTTGCGGAAACGCAGCCTTCTGACACAGTCTGCATCACTCAGGTGGTGGTACGAACGCCTGACTCGATATACCCGATGTGGGTAAGGCCTCCTGCCCAGCACCCTACGGGCTCTGATGTTCCTGATGTGATGAAGTTGAATCAATTGTCTCCTACGTAGCACCATGATGCAGAAGGCTCGCACAAGGTATGGCATGGTCAGTATTGCCCCCATACTTAAATTTAAACTTTGATAGAAGCTCAAAACAGCAGGAAATCAGGCAGCACAGGTTCGCAGTTGTATCTCTCCAGGTCTGTATGGATGGACCACACCGAAAGATCTTGTGACTTCTCTCTTTCCCCCCCCCCCCGCCCCCGCCACTTGAGTCTTGTGACGTCTCCCTCCCCGGGCTCCAAGCCTTCTGATGGGCACCTCGCTCTCTCTCTCCACCCCTCCCCCACGGCTTGTTTTGTAGCCGAACCCCGAGCCGCTGTGTCCGGGCGCGATGCCGATTCTGCCGGCCAAACCGACCCTCCAGCCCTCCTTCAAGACATTCGCTGGTGGAGTGTGAGTGAGTTAAAAAATGAGAAAACTTCTGAAATCCAACAAATTTACACTTCTACGATGACAGGTTAAAAAAAAAAAGTTGAACTTTATTATTGATTTTGACAGTGTTCTTGACTCCCTCCAAAATCTTTGATTTAAAAACAATGGCGTCCTTCAGCGCAAATTTGTGAATGTACGCTGGTTTTCTTAACTCACGAGAAGGTTTTTCGGGAGTGGTCAGTTACGCCAACCTAGGAGAAAAAAATGTTGGCCAAACTGCGAACAATTGAAAAAAACGGCGCAGATATGAGGGAACGCCCCCATGACATCAAAAAAAACTGGACTACAAAAATCGTAACTAACTCAGTTACGCCGGTGCAGATCGCATGGGGAAACTTGGAAAAAATAAATACGCCAGAGAAAGCGGCATGTGCCAAAAAAAACGGCGCAAATGACCGGGGACAATTGAGCCCTTGAACTTTCCATTGCAGTTAATTATAGTGCCATTTTCAGTCAGGAGATGGTGATAGCAAGCAGTACAAGGATCTGTAAAGTTTTATAGTGCAATATCACCATCTGCTGGTGCAAAGCGGTCCTGCGGAAATACCAAAAAAGTGCAGAAACACTCGGCTGATTTGACAATTCAGGCAAGATCTTTCTTCAGAGCTGAAAGATAATTGGACCAGAAAGAAGGACGGAAAATAAACAAGGGCCTGGAATGCTGTGGTTTTTGAGTACATAACCTGAGCTGACCCTCCAGTGCAATACTGAAACAATCAGAAGGAAGGAGCTTGCATTCATATCGGTCCTTCAGGATCTCAAGACATCCCAAAACACGTCACAGCGCAGTGAAGTGCAGTCACTGTTATTTAGAGGCACCACCTTTAGGTTGAGTTGTTGGAGACCCTGTCTGCCTGTTCAACTGGATGTTAAAGATCACGGGACACTATTCAAATAAGGGCAGGCAGCTTACCCATGTCCCGGCCAAAATTCATTCTGCAATCAGTTGATGGATCTGGAGGAGTTGGGCAATGCAATTATTTACAAAACTGACATGGTACGTTAGTGGGTTTTTCGGTGAATGGTCTAAAAATTTACAGCGGGATCTCGGTTATCTACAAGAACGGTAGTGGGAGCCAGGCTGCGTTTGCATAAAGTGAATAAATAGGTTAAGTAGTTGTTATCTGGATGGCCAGTACCGGATGGAATTTACTGTTCCTGTATTGAGGTCAATTCAGGACACCAGGGGAATGAGTTTCATGTCTGAGACCGGCAGTGTCAGGTTGCCAACACTACTTCAAGAAAAAGCGTTTAAAATGGAAACATCTTGGGCCAGAAATTGGTGGAGATACCGCCCGAGGACCGCCGACATATCGCCCAAGATCGTGAAATTGATCAAAAAATACCATCATAGGCCCACATACGCCCAGCGGGAAATTCATCAGCGACATACTGGTATGAAGGTATGCATACCGTCCGCCCGCACAGAGCACCCTACAGACCGCCCAAAAGTCCAACAGTGCTAGCATACCGCCATCATAACACCGTCTGAAAAAAGGTGATTTTATGCCGATGGTATGTCGGTGGTATTTAAACTACAATGTTTCACCACCCCCCCCCCCCCCCCAGCGATCTATTCCTCCCCCCCAGAGATCTAGTCCTCCCCTGGTGATCTATTTCTCTTCCACTCCCCCACGCCCCCCCCACCAGCGATCTAGTCCTCCCCCCACAGAGACCTAGTCCTCCCCCCCCAGAGATCTAATCTGCCAGAGAGATCTAATGCCACAGAGATCTAATCCCCCCGCCCCCCCCGGAGATTTAATCCCCTCCCAGAGATCTAATCCCCCAGCAGTCTAGTCCCCCCCCCAGAGATCTAATCCCACCTCCCCCCCCCCCACTTAGCGATCTCGTCCTCCCCCCACAGAGAGATCTAATCCCCCCAGAGAGATCTAATCTCCCTCTGAGATCTAACCCCCAGCAATCTCGTCCTCCCCCCACAGAGATCTAATCCTCCCAGAGAGATCTAATCCCCCCCAGAGATCTAATCCCCCTCACAGAGATCTAATTCCCCCCCAGAGATCTATTCCCCCCCCCACCCCCCAGAAAAACACGAAAATAATAAATAGATAACAATATAAGTATTTATAAATAAATCAAAAACACTGCACAAAACAGGTAAAAATCTAAATGTACCTCGAGGCACTTACCTGCGACCCGACAGCAGTCTCTGCCCTCCGGACTGCTCTTCTCGGGGGGGATGGAAGTCGATGGAAGAGCGTGAGTGCGCAGAACTCGGGACCCGAAGAGTCCCGAGTCCTAGACAACTTACCCTGCACCGGAGCAGACTGTCCATCGCACTCAGCTGACGCACCACTCAGGACCACCCGGACCAATGTTACAAGCACTCTGCCCCAGCGGTACCCCGCAGTATGAAATGTCATACCACCGGCATACGGCTGACAAATGGGCGGACGAGCAATTTCGGCCCCCTTGTGTACATACGCTGACACTTGATTATGGAATCAAAATAAACCAAAAGGGTAAAAAGCTCAATCAGTATAAGTACGGGGGCCTGGGTTATCCACCCATTTCCACTATCTATTGGGGGTCCCCTCCATCATAACAGATGGTCGAGGTTCCATTCTAGTTTATTTCGAGAGAGAAGGAGACGATTCATTCATTCATAGGCAGTCCCTCGGAATCGAGGAGGACTTGCTTCCACTCCCAAAGTGAGTTCTTTGATGACTGAACAGTCCGATACGAGAGCCACAGACCCTATTACAGGTGGGACAGACATTTGTCGAGGGAAGGGGTAGGTGGGGATGGTTTGCCGCGCGCTCCTTCCGCTGTCTGCGCCTGGCCTCTTCACGCTCTTTGCGTTGAGACTCGAAGAGCTCAACGGCCTCCCGGATGGACTTTCTCCACCTCGGTGTCAGTGTCAGTGGTGATGTCGCACTTTACCAGCGAGGCTTTGAGGGTGTTCTTATAACCTTTCCGCTGTCCTCCTTTGGCTCGTTTACCATGAAGGAGCTCCGCATAAAGTATTTGCTAAGGGAGTCTCGTGTCTGGCCTGCGTACTATGTGGCCTGCCCAGCAAAGCTAATCGAGTGTGGTCAGTGCTTCAATACTGGGGATGTTAGCCTGGTCGAGGTCACTGATGTTGGTGCACCTGTCCTCCCAGGGGATTTGCAGGATATTGCAGAGACATCATTGGTGATATATCTCCAGCGACTTGAGGTGCCTTCTATACATCGTCCATGCCTCAGATCCATACAGGAGGGTGGGTGTTACTACAGCCTTGTAGACCATGAGTTTGGTGGTAGATTTGAGGGCCTGGTCTTCAAACACTCTTTTCCTCAGACGGCCGAAGGCTGCACTGGTGCACTGGAGGCGATGCTGAATCTCCCCATCGATGTCTGTCTTTGTTGATAAGAGGCTCCCGAGATGTGGGAAATGGTCCACGTTGTCCAGGGTCGCACCGTGCATCTTGATTATTGGAGGGCAGTGCTGTGCGGCGGTGACAGGCTGGTGGAGGACCTTTGTCTTACGGATGTTAAGCGTAAGGCCCATGCTTTCATATGCCTCAGTGAATACATTGACTATATCCTGAAGTTCAGCCTCTGGATGTGCACAGACACAGGCATCGTCCACGTACTGCAGCTCAACGACAGAGGTCGGGGTGATCTTGGACCTGGCCTGGAGGCGGCGTAGGTTAAACAGCTTCCCACTGGTTCTGTAGTTTAGTTCCACTCCAGCGGGGAGCTTGTTGGTTGTGAGGTGGAGCATGGCGGCGAGGAAGATTGAGAAGAGGGTTGGAACAATAACGCAGCCCTGTTTGACCCCGGTCCGGACGTGGATGGGTCTGTAATGGATCCGTTGGTAAGGATCACAGCCTACATGTCATCGTGAAGCAGGTGAAGGATGTTGACAAACTTTTGGGGGCATCCAAAACAGATGAGGACGTTCCATTGACCCTCACGGTTGACAGTGTTAAAGGCCTTTGTAAGATCAAAAAAGGCCATGTATAAGGGCTGGCGCTGCTCCCTGCATTTTTCCTGCAGCTGTCGCGCTGCAAAGATCATATCTGTTGTGCCCCATAGGGGACGAAATCCGCATTGTGATTCCGGGAGGAGCTCCTTGGCCACAGAGAGAAGACGATTGAGGAGAACTCGAGCGACAACTTTCCCAGTGGCTGATAACAGGGAGATTTCCCTGTAGTTGCCGCAGTCGGACTTGTTCCCTTTTTAAAGATGGTCACAATCACTGCATCTCTGAGATCTCCCGACATGCTCTCCTCCCTCCAGATGAGAGAGAGGAGATCATGTATCCGCGCCAACAGCGCCTCTCCGCCATATTTTAGCGCCTCAGCAGGGATTCCATCTGCACCCGTAGCCTTGTTATTCTTGAGCTGTTTTATAGCTTTGCCTACCTCGTGCAACGTTGGAGTTTCACTGAGTTGGGGGCGGGTCGCATGCTGCGGGATAGAGTCGAGAACACTCGAGTCAAAGGCAGAGTCTCGATTGAGGAGATCTTCAAAGTGCTCCTTCCATCGGGCCCTGACAGCCTCGGTGTCCTTGATGAGTGTTTACCCATTCTTGGCAAGGAGTGGGGTGGGGCCTTGGGAGTTTGGGCCGTAGGTTGCCTTGACTGCAGAGAAGAATCCTCGCATATCGTGGCTGTCAGCCAGATGTTGCAGCTCCTGTGCTTTCTCCATCCACCACCTGTTCTTTAGGTCCTGGGTTTTTTATTGGACCTGAGCCTTGAGCCGTCTGTAATGTTGTTTTACAGCTCCCGAGTTGGGTTGTTGCTTGAGGCTCAGAAATACTCTCCTGATCATTTTCATCAAACCAGTCCTGATGTTTTCTGGTTGAGTGACCAAGTGTCTCTTCACAGGCACTGGTTATAAAGGCCTGGCGGGCAGACCAAGCGCTATGGCGATTCAGCATCTCAGGGTCTTCAAGGCACGCTAGATTGGCTGTGAGGCACTGGCTGTATAGGGCTCTCTTAGCTGTGTCTCTAAGTGCCCCGGCATTAACTTTTTTGCAGAACTGCTTTTGCTTTCCCCTCTGCTTTGGGGCAATGTTAATGTTGATGATGGATCGGATTAGGCGGTGGTCCGTCCAGCAGTCGTCAGCTCCTGTCATGGCGCAGGTGATGCGCACATCCTTGCGATCCCTGGCTCGGACGATGACATAGTCGAGCAGGTGACAGTGTTTGGAGCGAGGGTGTTGCTACGATGCCTTGTATTTGTCCCTCTGGCTGAACAGTGTGTTGGTGATGAGGAGTTCATGTTCTAGACATTTTGTCAGGGGTAGAGTACCGCTGGAGTTGGCTTTCCCTACCCCCTCTGCCAATCATGCCTCCCCAGAGGGCTGTGTCTTTGCTGACTCTGGCATTAAAATCACCCAGGAGGATCAATTTGTCGCCCGTAGGACAAGGATGTCTTTCTGAGCAGATTGGATCACTTCCTACTATTTGATTACAGTTTAGGGTTCAGAAATCCCCATGTGTGGCCCTGATGGCTCAGTGGGTAAACATAGAAACATAGAAAATAGGTGCAGGAGTAGGCCATTCGGCCTTTTGAGCCTGCACCACCATTCAATAAGATCATGGCTGATCATAAATGCACAGCTCGGTGTGGAACTGAGCCATGCAGAGCTGGGAGAGCCCCAGCCTGTACTAAGTCAACTGGTCTCACACAGAACAGTGGTGGGGTACTACGGTTGTCAGAGGGAAGTGAGTTCCACATTCTCACCACTCTGGGTAAAGAAGTTTCCCCTGAATTTCCTATTGGATTTATTGGTAACTATCTTATATTTATACCCTCTAATTCTGGTCTCTCCCAAAAGTGTAAATATCTCCTATAAGTCCACCCTAACCTTTCCTCATTTTAAAGACCTCTATCAGGTCACCCCTCCCTCAGCCTCCTACTTTCTGGAGAAAAGGGCCCCAGCCCGGGGACTATCCAGTGACTCCTCCTAGAAACATATAAACATAGAAACATAGAAAATAGGTGCAGGAGTAGGCCATTCGCCCCTTCGAGCCTGCACCGCCATTCAATGAGTTCATGGCTGAACATGCAACCTCAGTACCCCATTCCTGCTTTCTCGCCATACCCCTTGATCCCCCTAGTAGTAATAGAAACATTACTAGGACGTGGCCATCAGGTGAGGACACAACTGAGCCCAGCCCTGCTGTTCCCAAGCCTCCAGTTAGTGCCTTCAGGAGGCAAAGCGAGGAAAGTGAGGGTGAGGGACTTCTACAAAGGAAGCCACTTTATAAACAGGCAACGGATGTGCTGGTGCTCTGCTTACTGTGCCATGATGCACGCTGCACATGGGGATCTCCCAGTCTGAGCTGTGCTGCCCTCGAAGCTGGAGTGAAAAGTTTTTGGGGAGAAAGATCGTGGCGGATGGCATTCGGCCCACAGACGCCAAGACAGAGGCGATCAGGAACGCGCCCAGGCCACAGAACGTCATGGAGCTGCGGTCATTCCTGGGACTCCTCAACTATTTTGGTAACTTCCTACCGGGGTTAAGCACCTTTTTAGAGCCCCTACATGTGTTATTGCGCAAAGGTGAGAACTGGGTATGGGGGAAAAAAACAAGTAATTGCTTTTGAGAAAGCCAGAAACATTTTATGCTCCAACAAGCTGCTTGTATTGTATAACCCATGTAAAAGACTTGTGCTAGCATGTGACGCATTGTCATACGGAGTTGGGTGTGTATTACAACAAGTTAACGTTGCAGAGAAGTTGCAACCTGTCGCCTATGCTTCCAGGAGCTTGTCTAAGACCGAGAGGGCCTACAGCATGATTGAGAAAGAGGCATTAGCGTGTGTGTGTTCGGGGTAAAGAAAATGCATCAGTACCTGTTTGGCCTCAAATTTGAGCTGGAAACCGATCACAAGCCCCTCACATCCCTGTTCGCTGAAAACAAGGGGATAAATACTAATGCCTCAGCCCGCATACAAAGGTGGGCACTATCAGCATATACCTATACCATTCGCCACAGGCCAGGCACTGAGAACTGTGCGGATGCTCTCAGTGGGCTACCATTGCCCACCATGGGGGTGGAAATGGCGCAGCCTGCAAACTATTTGATGGTGGCGCAGCCCGCAGACTTGTTGATGGTCATGGAAGTGTTTGAAAATGATAAATCACCTGTCACGGCCTGCCAGATTAGGACTTGGACCAGCCAAGATCCTCTGCTGTCCCTAGTAAAAAACTGTGTACTGCATGGGAGCTGGACCAGTAACCCTGTTGAAATGCAAGAGATAATCAAGCCGTTCCAGCAGCGAAAGGACAAGCTGTCCATTCAGGCAGACTGCCTGTTGTGGGGTAACCGCGTAGTGCTACCAAAAAAGGGCAGGGACACGTTCATCTTGGATCTCCACAGCACACACCCGGGTATAGTAATGATGAAAGTGACAGCCAGATCCCACATGTGGTGGCCCGGTATCGATTCTGACTTAGCATCCTATGTACGGCAATGCAGCATATGTGCTCAGTTGAACAACGCGCCCAGAGAGGCACCACTAAGTTTGTGGTCCTGGCCCTCCAGACCATGGTCGAGGATCCATGTCGACTATGCGGGCCTGTTTCTCGGTAAAATGTTCCTGGTGGTGGTGGATGCTTTTTCAAAATGGATTGAATATGAAATAATTTCGGGAAGCACCGCCACCGCCACCATTGAAAGCCTGAGAGCCATGTTTGCCACCCACGGTCTGCCTGACATACTGGTCAGTGACAACGGGCCATGTTTCACCAGTGCTGAATTTAAAGAATTCATGACCCGCAATGGGATCGAACATGTCACCTCGGCCCTATTTAAACCAGCCTCCAATGGGCAGGCAGAGCGGGTAGTACAAACAATCAAACAGAGCCTTAAACGAGTCACAGAAGGCTCACTCCAAACCCGCCTGTCCCGAGTACTGCTCAGCTACCGCATGAGACCCCACTCGCTCACAGGGGTGCCCCCGGCTGAGCCACTCATGAAAAGGACACTTAAAACCAGACTCTCGCTGGTTCACCCCGACCTGCATGATCAGGTAGAGAGCAGGCGGCAGCAACAAAATGTAAACAATGGTCGCGCCACTGTGTCATGGGAAATTGATCTGAATGACCCTGTGTATGTGCTAAACTATGGACTTAATCCCAAGTGGATCGTGATAGCTAAAGAAGGGAACAGGATGTTTGTAGTCAAACTAGACAATGGACAAATTTACAGAAAGCACCTGGACCTAACAAGGCTGCGGTTCACAGACTGCCCTGAACAACCCACAGCAGACTCCACCTTTTACGAGCCACAACACACACCCAAAGGATCAATGACACCACGCCGGACCAGGAAATCAAATTCATCATGCCCAACAGCCCAACAAGGCCAAGCTCACCCAGCAACCCTGCAGGGCCAACAACACGCCAGCCCAGCGAGGGCACAGCCAACACACCAGAACAGACATTTGTACCGAGGCAGTCCACCAGGGAAAGAAAGGTTCCCGACCGCCTCACCTTGTAAATAGTTTTCACTTTGACTTTGGTGGGGAAGTGATGTTTTGTACCTGTAAAGCATGCACTCCCATGTTCCGCCAGCAGGGAGCTCATCCCCTGAAGTCCCAAGGGATCCCAGCATCCCTTGGGAGCACTGTATATAAGCCGGCCCCTAAGGCCTGTTCCTCACTCTGGAGTGCCTTATTAAAGACTGAGGTCACTGTTACTTTAACCTCCCTGTGTGCAGCCTCATCTGTGTTAGAAATACAATACCATGTGCCTTAATTTTGCACACTAATCTCTTGTGTGGGACCTTGTCAAAAGCCTTTTGAAAGTTCAAATACACCACATCCACTGGTTCTCTCTTATCCACTCCACTAGTTACATCCTCAAAAAATTCTAGAAGATTTATCAAGCATGATTTCCCTTTCATAAATCCATGCTGACTTGGACCGATCCTGTCACTGCTTTCCAAATGTGCTGCTATTACATCTTTAATAATTGATTCCAGCATTTTCCCCACTACCGATGTCAGGCTAACCGGTCTATAATTCCCAGTTTTCTCTCTCACTCCTTTTTTAAAAAGTAGGGTACATTAGCTACCCTCCAATCCATAGGAACTGATCCAGAGTCCATGGAATATTGGAAAATGACCACCAATGCATCTAATATTTCTAGGGCTATTTCCTTAAGTACTCTGGGATGCAGACTATCAGGCCCTGGGGATTTATCAGCCTTCAATCCCATCAATTTCCCTAACACCATTTCTTGACTAATAAGGATTTCCCTCAGTTCCCTCAGTTCTCCTTCTCGCTAGACCATCGATTCCCTAGTATTTTCGGGAGGTTATTTGTGTCTTCCTTCGTGAAGACAGAACCAAAGTATTTGTTCAATTGGTCTGCCATTTCCTTGTTTCCCATTATGAATTCACCTGATTCTGACTGCAAGGGACCTACATTAGTCTTCACTAATCTTTTTCTCTTCACATATCTATAGAAGGTTTTGCAGTCAGTTTTTATGTTCCCTGCAAGCTTACTCTCATACTCTATTTTCCCTCTCCTAATTAAACCCTTAGTCCTCCTCTGCTGAATTCTAAATTACTCCATCCTTAGGTTTTCTGCTTTTTCTGGCCAATTTATATGCCTCTTCCTTGGGTTTAACACTATCCCTAATTTTCCCTGTTAACCACGGTTGAGCCACCTTCCCTGTTTCATTTTACTCCAGACAGGGATTACAATTCATCCATATGATCTTTAAATGTTTGCCATTGCCTATCCACCGTCAACCCTTTAAATATCATTTGCCAGTCTATCCTAGCCAATTCACATCTCATACCATCAAAGTTACCTTTCCTTAAGTTCAGGACCCTAGTCTCTGAATTAAATGTGTCACTCTCCACCTTAATGAAGAATTCTACCATATTATGGTCACTCTTCCCCAAGTGGCCTCGCACAACAAGATTGCTAATTAATCCTCTCTCATTACACAAGACCCAGTCTAGGATAACCTGCTCTCGAGTTGGTTCATCGACATATTGGTCTAGAAAACCATCCCTTATAAACTCTAGGAAATCCTCCTCCACAGTGTTGATAGCAGTTTGGTTAGCCCAATCTATATGTAGATTAAAGTCACCCATGATAACTGCTGTACCTTTATTGCGCGCATTCGTAATTTCCTGTTTGATGCCATCGGGAATCATTGGGAAGTGCTTGATTCACATAAAAACAGTTGCCACGATAAAGTTACCAGCGGCTCAGTTGACTCTGGTAAGATTATCTGGAGATGCAGTATATAAACCAGTGGAGTTTAGCCTCAAATCCCTGGGCTGGGACCTCCCACCCTCCCTCTGGTAATTAATGGGTAGGGCTGGGGGGAGTGGGGGGAATTTGGGTCTGGGCACAGTCCATCTATTTCACCGCCCATTGGATTTCCTGACACACACGGGCAGGCCTATTGAAATGATATTCAATGGTCAGAATTACTCCAGTTTCGAATACAAAAACAAAACGCCATGGATGCTGGAAATCTGAAATAATATCAGAAAATGCTGGAAACACTCAGCAGGTCAGGCGACAGCTGTAAAGACACAGACAGAGTTAATGTTTCAAGTCAATAATCTTTCAAATATTGGGACTCGGTTTTTACTGAAATGTGATTGCCGAGCAGCATAAACGTTCTGTGCTTTCCCGGGTATGTCCTGGGTCGGGGGATGGGATGTGGAGGGAGGGGCAGTAACCAGGAGAGGGAGGGGGCAGTGATCGGGACAGGGAGGGGGCAGTGATCGGGAGAGGGGCAGTGATCGGGACAGGGAGGGGGCAGTGATGGGGAGAGGGAGGGGGCATCGATCGGGAGAGGGAGGGGCAGTGATTGGGAGAGGGAGGGGGCAGTGATGGGGAGAGGGAGGGGGCAGTGATGGGGAGAGGGAGGGGGCAGTGATGGGGAGAGGGAGGGGGCAATGATGGGAAGAGGGAGGGGGCAATGATGGGGAGAGGGAGGGGGCAGTGATCGGGAGAGGGGCAGTGATGGGGAGAGGGAGGGGCAGTGATGGGGAGAGGGAGGGCGCATCGATCGGGAGAGGGAGGGGCAGTGATTGGGAGAGGGAGGGGGCAGTGATGGGGAGAGGGAGGGGGCAGTGATGGGGAGAGGGAGGGGGCAATGATGGGGAGAGGGAGGGGGCAATGATGGGGAGAGGGAGGGGGCAATGATGGGGAGAGGGAGGGGACCGTGATCGGGAGAGGGAGGGGGCAGTGATGGGGAGAGGGAGGGGCAGTGATGGGGAGAGGGAGGGGGCAGTGATGGGGAGAGGGAGGGGGCCGTGATCGGGAGAGGGAGGGGGCAGTGATGGGGAGAGGGAGGGGCAGTGATGGGGAGAGGGAGGGGGCAGTGATGGGGAGAGGGAGGGGACAGTGATGGGGAGAGGGAGGGACCCGTGATGGGGAGAGGGAGAGGGCAGTTAGCGGGAGAGGGATGGGGTAGTGATTGGGAGAGGGAGGGTGCAGTGATGGGGAGAGGGAGGGGACAGTGATGGGGAGAGGGAGGGTGCAGTGATGGGAAGAGGGAGGGGGCAGTGATGGGGAGAGGGAGGGGGCAGTGATGGGGAGAGGGAGGGGCAGTGATGGGGAGAGGGAGGGGACAGTGATGGGGGGAGGGAGGGGACAGTGATGGGGAGAGGGAGGAGCAGTGATGGGGAGAGGTAGGGGGCAGTGATCGGGAGTGGGAGAGGGCAGTTATGGGGGAAAGGAGATGCGATCAGGTTACCTGTATCTGGGTTGGCCCAACCATTACCCGGCGGCAGGTTTAGTTTGATGTTTTCAAGCCCTATCTGATGACTCCTTCCTGAACTAAGCGAGCCCACCGCCGGCTGCTTTCAGTTTGGCCCAATTTTACAAACGGGTCGATAATCAGGCATTAGGCCCTCTGTTTACAGATGCAAAGGGCCGAACACTTGTTTCAGGTCTGGAACCTGGACACCTCTTTTGCTGCCTTTCCCAATACGGCTCTCCCGACACCCGCTCTGTGGGTACGGTGCCAATGAATTTCAAGACCCACATGTTTCCCAGATTTACTCCAACAGTCGCCAGAGTTATATACAATTGGTGAAAGTATGTTCCAGCATAGATTGAAGTAGATTGTAATCTTTCTCGCCTGTGTGTTATGTGTTGCTTGTCGGAGTGCATGAAGGACCGTGTGGCACCGAGGATCGTACGCTGATAACAGAAACCGCTCGATTTCCTTCCATTCATTTCAGTAGAAATTAATGTGGGTTCTGTTACCGGGGTGCGATCCGCTGACCAGATTTTCCTGTCTGCTCCCCGCTCAGGTGACCCGGAATGTCGGATGGAATAGACGAAAATCCACCCAACGTTGGAACATTTTGCATTATAGCATTTGATACAAAATCTATGCAACATCTTAATTTATTTGAAATCAGCATTGGTCTCTCCTCTGCCCTCTTCCTTTCACCCCGCCCTTCCCCCACCCCCAGCACAATGCCCATTTGTCTCAGGCTAATCCAAGGTGCAAAGTCAAATGTCACAGACAGTGTTTTCTCTTTGTGAATTTAACAGTATTTCCTCCAGATGTGTTTTAGGGTGAGCGGCTGTGATCATTAACACGATGCAGTTTGTTTATCTCACACCGAGTTTCACCAGAGGGTGTGTAATCGGCAGTGAGTTCAGTCTGGAGCAAAGTGCACGAGAATCTCGAGCCCCGCCCATCTCCGCCTCGTCCCTCCCTCCTTCTCTCAAACCACTCCCACCCCACGGACCCTCACCCTCCCCGCCTGGGATCATTTATTCCTCTCCGTCCTCTAACCCTATTTGTCCTTTATACTGCTCTAGGTTTTGTCTCCCCGTGTAAAGTCGACCGGACACAGACTGGTGTATAGTAATAATTCCCTGAGTATTGCAGTGAATTTAGTCGGGAAATCGCTGAACTGAGGGCAACTCAGTAAACACAGAGACTGAGAGCGGTTTGAATCAGGAAGTGCTGAGTGTGAACATGGCTGCCAGTGAGCAGGCACAGAGTTTGGCCGAGGAGGCAATTTGTTCCATTTGTCTGGATTTCTTCACCGATCCGGTAATACTGGAGTGTGGGCACAACTTCTGCCGCTCCTGTATCGCACAGTGTTGGGAAAAGAAGGAGATAAACTCCTGCCCGGAGTGTAGAGAGGAGTTTCCGGAAATAAATCTCAGAGTCAGTTGGGCCTTAGCGAGTCTGGCCGAGAAATCGCGAAAATTAAACTTGCATCCGAAACAGAAGGAAAGTAAACTTCACTGTGAGGAACATCAGGAAGAACTGAAGCTGTTTTGTGAAACTGACAAGAAACTGATCTGTTTGATTTGCAGAGATGCGCGGGAACACAGAGGGCACCGCTTCATGCCCATTAAAGAAGCTGTTAATATCTACAAGGTAAAAGGGAACAGATTTGATCATCCGATTATTTTATCACATTTTCGTGGTCTAACACTTTTATTCTGTGATTTTCTCTCCCAATTACAGGAGCAGCTGAAATCTTTCTTAGATTCTCTCACAGCGGTTCTAGAAACTGAGCGACAGCAGAAACACAAGATTTCTGAAATTAGGGTAAATCTTCCTGAGCTGATTTTCAAGATTTGAATCCGCTTTTTACTTCGCTTTTATTGCGGAAAAAATATTATGTTTCTCATTTTATTTGTTAGGAACAGTCGAGCAGTCAGCAGACCCGCATCACATCCGAGTTCGCTAAAATGCACCAGGTTCTCGCTGAGAAAGAGCAGCGTTTAATCCGACATCTCAGGGAACAAGAGGACAGGATTCTTGAAACAATGGAGGAAAATCTTCGACAGATTCAAGAGAATTTAAATTCTATTCAGAAAAAACTCTCAAAGCTGCAAAAACAGATGGAGCAAAAAGACGGACTGATATTTCTGAAGGTGAGATTATATTTCAGTTTAGTGCAGTGAGAGTTCACAGTCAGAAAATTAGGGATGATCATTTTTAAATAATGCAGCATTTCCCAATAATTCAGAGTTGATTTAAATCGATCGATTGTTTGTCTATTTCGGGGCGGATCTGCGATTGTCACCGAACTAATCGGCCTCCCACAATATCTACAGAATCCCGGGAATACCCACAACCTCCCCGGGAATAAGTTGCCCTGATCTTCACACTCAGCTTTTAATTATTTCTGTGGGGCCCAACTTTAATATTCTCCTGAAAGTCCCATTGCAATCCAGTTCCAGTTCCATGTTGTGAGTGTGTGGGTGTGTGTGGCACGGTGGGTGTGAGAGGCACTGTGTCTGTGAGTGGGGCTGATGTGGTTTCCAGTATCTGACACAAATTAGATTTATCAACTATATCCTGTTCCTATTAGCTGCTTTTAATAATTTTGCTCTAATTTCTCCTGCCTGTTTTTCAAATATATTCTACATAGAATTACATAACGTTTTACATCACACAGACAGGCCATTTAGCCCAACAGGTCTATGTCGGTGTTTCTGCTCCACACGAGCCTCCTCCCACCTTACTCCATCTCACGATCAATATATCCTTCTGACCCTTTCTCACACATCTAGCTCTCCATTAAATGCATCTATACTATTCACCTCAGCTACTCCGTGTCGTAGCGAGTTCCAAATTCTTACTGCTCTCTGAACTAAAGAGATTTCTCCTGAATTCCCGATTGGATATATTAGTGACAAGCGTATATTGATGGCCCCTAGCTTTGGACTTCCCCACAACACAAGCGGAAACACCTTCACTACATCTACTCTATCGAGCCCTTTCATAATTTTAAACTCCTCTATCAGTTCATCTCTCAGGTTTCTCTTTTTCTAGAGAAAAGTACCACAGCCTGTTCAGAATAGAAGAATTAGAAGTGGGAGTAGATCATACGGTCCCTCGAGCCTGCACAGCCAATCAATAAGATCATGTGTGATCTTCAACCTCAACTCCACTTTTCTGCCTGATCCCCATATCCCTTGTTTCCTTTGGAGTCCAAAGCTCTATCTCAGCCTTCAATATACTCAACGACTCAACATCCACAGCTCTTTGAGGCAGAGATTGGCAAAGATTCACAACCCATTGTGTGAAGAAATTCCTCCTCATCTCAGTTTTAAAAGGCTGACCCGTTATCCTGAGTCTATGCCTCCTAGTTCCAGACTCTCCAGTCAGGGGTAACAGCCTCTCAGCATCTAACCTGTCAATTCCCCTCAAAATCTTATTTTTCAATGAGATAAAGAAGGTTCAGTCTTTCCTGTTATTTGTATTCTCACAGTTGTAGTATCACTCATAAATCTCTTTTATACCTTCTCCTGTGCGTCTATATGCTTTTGGTAATATCATGTTTCTATCTGTGTGTCTACAGTATTGAAAAAATTGAATTATCAGCAGCTTGTAACAATCTGGTTTAAATTCTGCTGTGCAGATATAGTATTAGACAATCCCTCGTATCGAGGCTGACTTGCTTCCACACCAAAAAGGGATGAGTTCACAGGTGTTTCAATGAGGGACCTGACAACCTAGGTCCTGAACTACATACTAAAGGGTGGAAGATGTCTGTGCATGGATTCTTTTAACGTGGGGTGACCGTTGCACACCAGCCGCTATACGGGCTTGACAGAGCTAGGTCTTGATCCAGTGGCAAGGGTTAACCAAGACGAATGGAGACCAAGCTCTGCTGCACGGACCTAGTGCGCACGCATGCTCCTACTATCCATAGATCGCAGTGTGGGCTGGCCCGTGCTGCCACTGGGCCCTTGCCTCTCCTGGGCCCCGAACCCGTGCCTCTCCTGGGCCCCAATCACGATGCCCCTGGGCCCCGATCTCGCACTGCTCCTCTGCTCCGAACAAAAATGGAGCAGTCAGAAACAGGACATCAATTAGCCTCTTCTTATCTTGGAGACATCAAATATCAACACTGTTATTTGAAATATCAAAATATTAAACTAGTTGAAGGGTTATTAACATCAGCAGAAACAAACGCCAACTAACAGAATGATCATGATTCAGTATGAACAGATGTGAATAACAGCAGAATCCAAACACTGCAGTCACTTGTGAACTCGCTGGTGTCTCAATAGGCTGGAAGAGTGAGTGAATCCCTTCCCACACTCAGAACAGGTGAACGGCCTCTCGCTAGTGTGAACTCGCTGGTCTTTAAGCAGGTTGGATGAACAAGTGAATCCCTCCCCACACTTTGAGCAGGTGAACGGCCTCTCCCCAGTGTGAACTCGCTGGTGTGACAGCAGGTTGGATGAGCAAGTGAATGCCTCCTCACACACGCAGCAGGTGAATGGTCTCTCCCCAGTGTGAACTCGCTGGTGTCTCAGCAGGTTGGATGAGGTAGTGAATCCCTCCTCACACACGCAGCAGGTGAATGGTCTCTCCCCAGTGTGAACTCGCTGGTGTGACAGCAGGTTGGATGAGGTAGTGAATCCCTCCTCACACACACAGCAGGTGAACGGTCTCTCCCCAGTGTGAACTCGCTGGTGTCTCAGCAGGTTGGATGAGGTAGTGAATCCCTCCTCACACACAGAGCAAGTGAATGGTCTCTCCCCAGTGTGAACTCGCTGGTGTCTCAGCAGGTTGGATGAGGTAGCGAATCCCTCCTCACACACACAGCAGGTGAATGGTCTCTCCCCAGTGTGAACTCGCTGGTGTCTCAGCAGGTTGGATGAGGTAGCGAATCCCTCCTCACACACACAGCAGGTGAATGGTCTCTCCCCAGTGTGAACTCGCTGGTGTCTCAGCAGGTTGGATGAGGTAGCGAATCCCTCCCCACACACAGAGCAGGTGAATGGTCTCTCCCCAGTGTGACTGTGCCGATGAACTTCTGGATCAGAAGGGTAATTGAATCTCTTCCCACAGTCCCCACATTCCCACAGTTTCTGTGTGGTGCGGGTGTCCTTGTGTCTCTCCAGGTTGGATGATCAGTTGAAGCCTCGTCCACACACAGAACACGTGTGTGGTTTCTCCCCGCTGTGAATGGTGCGATGTTTTTTCAGGCTGTGTAACTAGTTAAAGCTCTTTCCACAGTCAGTGCACTGGAACACTCTCACTCGGGTGTGTATGTCTCGATGCTTTTCCAGTCACACTGATGTTTGAAATCTGTTCCCGCAGACAGAACAGACAAACATGTCTCCTTCCACATTCAAAGGCCGATGATATTCAGATCCTGAGGAATCGAGTGATCGCGTCAGATCTTGACGTGATGTTTGGTTTGAGTTTCCCATCTGCAAATCCTGCCCTCCTAATACCTGTGTGTGAGAAGCAGCTGCCTGCACTGTTCTTTGTGCTCCGGGTTGAGGAAAGATCAAATTTATTCTGGCTTGGTGAAGTATTATGCTGGTGGTTAACATTTACGCAGAAGGCAATGTCAGAAGCAGCCTCATGGATAACCGTTGGGAAAGTGCTGTTACTGGTGAGAT
The DNA here is from genome assembly GCF_044704955.1 of Pristiophorus japonicus. Classification (NCBI taxonomy): domain Eukaryota; kingdom Metazoa; phylum Chordata; class Chondrichthyes; family Pristiophoridae; genus Pristiophorus; species Pristiophorus japonicus. Next base: position 9,766,016 of record NC_091995.1, on the reverse strand, counting down.
CACGATGTGCTCCTTGCAAACCTGGCTAGTAACCCTACTGTGTGTGAGAAGGAGCTGGTTGCAATGTTCCTTATGTCTCAGGTGGTGGAAACTTCACATTTGTTCCAGTTCCTCAATTCCTTGCCCCGGGGCATGGTGTCCCCATTCCCGGCTGTTTAAAATAGACGGTCAGTCTCAGTCAACTGAGATTTGTGTTTTATTTATTTCAGGAGGAAACTCGTCAGAAGAGGAGGTAGGACATGCTCTTTAATGCACAGTTTGGGAAAATAACTCAAACGTGTTTATGTTTAATTTGTAACCAATTGCTTGATATTTGCAGGATCAGTGATGACGGTTATGGACTGACATTAGCAGATGCCGCCCTGTCGATGGAAAAATTCGACAGTCCTTTACCATACGCAGTGTGGAGAGAAATGATGGACACCATTAACCCCGGTAATACTCATACAAGTTCCTTTGTTCTGATTTATAACTCATAATTTGATTTGTTATACTTGAAAATACTATAGAGAGCATCTGTTAGTACTAAGTAGTTTCAAAGGGACACGGTTAAAAGCGGCCCAATTGTAATTCATGAGTTACTCATTCAGCAAATCCACCTTCTAAAAAGCATTGCCTTCAATTGGTCAGCTGAAAATGTCAGCTCCCTGAACATGACCAACACAGGGACCCTCAGATCAACCACAGACTCCAGAACCCAGCGATAATTTGCACACTTCAGCGACAGGACCCCCGCCTTTCCCAGCTGAACCTTTCCTCCTCTACAATACTCACCCTCCTGATGCAGCTCCACCTTGTGTGCCAGACCCATGTCCATGACCAAGGTGGGGACAGGAAGCCTGGGAACGAGGCTTTGCCTGTTGAGCGAGGAGTGGCGAGGGGTGTGGAGTCAGCTGGTGCTCACTGTGGGCGTTGGGACAAGCACTGGATTGCAATCACTTCCTGAAAGTGTCACCAAGGCTTATTCTCTCAGTTGTCTTCAGGAACCATTCCACTCACCCTAGACATATGTATTTTATACATCCAGGGATAGTATCAGGCTAGAGCTATGACAGTGGTGCATCACATTGAATAACCGCTGGTGTTTAGCCTCCACATGCGGCCCAGTATAAAGCCTGTCTGTCTGCATGGACCAGGCCGGAGATATCTGGAGGGTAAGATCTTGGCCAATATTTTCTAGTCAGCATTGAGGAGGGATTCAGTTTCCTACGACTAGCAATGATGGTGAAATTTCTGTTCATGTGTATTAACATGATTGTGAGTAAGTTAATTGTGTCTGTCTCCTTGTCTCCAGCACATGGTGTAGGGGTTTCAGTAGGAGCAGAGTAAGCTCCGTGAGGAGGGCCTTGTAAAACTCAGTATGCTGTGGGACCAGGTCACTACTTTTCTCCCAGATTGCTCCGTCTGCTTGTCCTAGTGCCCTGTGTCCGCTGGGAGCTTAACCCGTTGGGAGTGAAGAGCAGAGTTTAGGTCTCCACCCATGGTCACTGTGCTGTCCATACGTGGGGCGAGTGTGAGAAACATAGAAAATAGGTGCAGGCCATTCGGCCCTTCAATCCTGCAGCGCCATTCAATAAGATCATGGCTGATCATTCAATCTCCGTACCCCATTCCTGCTTTCTCTCCATACCACTTGATCCCTTTGGCCGTAAGGGCCATATCTAACTCCCTTTTGAATATATCTAACGAACTGGCCTCAACAACTTTCTGCGGTAAAGAATTCCACAGGTTAACCACTATCAGAGTGAAGAAGTTTCTCCTCATCTCGGTCCTAAATGGCTTACCCCTTATTCTTAGACGGTGACCCCTGGTTCTGGAACTCCCCAGCAACGGGAACATTCTTCCTGCCTCTAACCTGTCCAATCCCGTCAAAATTTTGTATGTTTCTATGAGATCCCCTCTCATTCTTCTAAACTCCAGTGGATACAAGCCCAGTTGATCCAGTCTCTCCTCATATGTCAGTCCTGCCATCCCAGGAATCAGTCTGGTGGACCTTCGCTGTACTCCCTCAATAGCAAGAAAGTCATTCCTCAGATTAGGAGACCAAAACTGAATGCAATATTCCAGGTGTGGCCTCAACAAGGCTCTGTACAACTGCAGTAAAACCTCCCTGCTCCTATACTCAAATCCTCTAGCTATGAAGGCAAACATGCCATTTGCCGCCTTCACCGCCTGCTGTACCTGCATGCCAACCTTCAATGATTGATGTACCATGACACCCAGGTCTCGTTGCACCTCCCCTTTTCCTAATCTGTCACTATTCAAATAATAATCTGTTTTTGCCACCAAAGTGGATAGCCTCACATTTATCCACATTATACTGCATCTGTCATGCATTTGCCCACTCACCTAACCTGTCCAAGTCATCCTGCAGCCTCTTAGCATCCTTCTCACACTGCTACCCAACTTAGTGTCAACTGCAAACTTAGAGATATTACACTCAATTCCTTCATCTAAATCATTGATGTATATTGTAAAGAGCTGAGGTCCCAGCACTGAGCCCTGCAGCACCCCACTAGTCACTGCCTGCTATTCTGAAAAGGACCCGTTTATCCCGACTTTCTGCTTCCTTTCTGCCAACCAGTTCTCTATCCACGTCAATACATTACCCCCAATACCATGTGCTTTAATTTTGCACACTAATCTCTTGTATGGGACCTTGTCAAAAGCCTTTTGCAAGTCCAAATACTCCAGATCCACTGGTTCGCCCTTGTCCACTCTACTAGTTACAGCCTCAAAAAATTGTAGATTTCTCAAGCAGGATTTCCCTTTCATAAATCCATGCTGACTTGGACCGATCCTGTCACTGCTTTCCAAATGCGCTGCTATTACATCTTTAATAATTGATTCTGATGTGGGGAATGTGGGGACTCCTCATTCAGGACACAGAACTGAAGCATCATAGAAACATAGAAACATAGAAAATAGGTGCAGGAGTAGGCCATTCAGCCCTTCTAGCCTGCACCGCCATTCAATGAGTTCATGGCTGAACATGCAACTTCAGTACCCCCTTACTGCTTTCCCGCCATACCCCTTGATCCCCCGAGTAGTAAGGACTTCATCTAACTCCCTTTTGAATATATTTGGGTTCTGCTGTTATTCGAATTTCATTAGAATGGAGCAGCCTCCGTCTCCAGGAATGTGTATCTCCAGAGTAATGGGAAGGTTCCTGTTGGTTATTGTGACTGTCCTCTGCTCTTGGGTCAGTAGCAGGCGGCCAGCATTGGTCCCACCCACTCACTCACAAACACGGTGTGTTCTGAGGGCGGTGAGGAGGGTCTCCTGTAGAACTGCCGCTTCCACCTGTCCTTTTATGTCGATCAGTTTTGTTTTGCCTGATGTGCTGAAGTCTGTTGAGATTCCTGGATATAATTGTGTTGATATGCTGTAGTCAGGGTGATGTCAGTTTGCTGTGTCGGGGATGTATTTCCCTGTTCGATGGGAGGAGGGGCGTGTCTCTGAATCTGGGGGCTGCCTGGTAGTTCCAGTTTTGCTTGTGTTCCTGTTCAAGATGTCAGACCGATTGAGTTGTGGGCCCCGGGTTCTTTATCCCCTTGCTTCTATATTAATTCCCTTGAATTCTTTATTCTTTTCTCTTCCTTACCTTGTGCTCTGTGGTAACATTTTCCTCCTTCCCTCTGTGTGATGTGTTATTTTCCTGTTGGTTTTTGCTCCGTATACAATTGGCTTTTTACAGAATAATCCATATCCAGACCCCTTCAAACAAGCTTGAAAACTAGGAAAAATACAGAACGGTTTAATACTTATTAATCATTTTAAACCACCCACTGCAGGAGATTACTGATACACACAGATCATAGTGACTGTGAGATTACTGGTACACACAGATCGTACAGTGACCGTGAGATTACTGGTACACACAGATCATATAGTGAGTGAGATTACTGGTACACACAGATCATGCAGTGAGTGAGATTACTGATACACACAGATCATAGTGACTGTGAGATTACTGGTACACACAGATCATACAGTGACCGTGAGATTACTGGTACACACAGATCATACAGTGAGTGAGATTACTGATACACACAGATCATAGTGACTGTGAGATTACTGGTACACACAGATCATACAGTGACTGAGATTACTGGTACACACAGGCTTGCCTCTGGATAAAGGCCTAGCTCTGTCAAGCCCGTGTGGTGGCTGATGTGCAATGGTCACCACTCTTTAAAAAAAATCCATGCACAGGCATCTTCCACCCCTGGAGTTCAGGACTGGAACATTGGGTCCTTCAGTGAAACATCTGCGAACTCATCCCTTTTGGTGTAGAAGCAAGTCATCCTCGTTCGAGGGACTGCCTATGATGATGACACAGATCATACGGTGACTGAAATTATTGGTGTACACAGATCATACAGAGACTGAGATTACATATACACACAGATCATACAGTGACCATGAGATTACATATACACACAGATCATACAGTGAGTGAGATTACTGGTGCACACAGATCATACAGAGACTGAGATTACATATACACACAGATCATACAGTGACCATGAGATTACTGGTACACACAGATCATACAGTGACTGAGACTCCTAGTACATGGAGATTATATAACTTTAAGTTTCCTTCTTCACCTTATAAATTGCCCTTTCAGCAGCTTTTCCCGTCTCCCCAATTCCCTGTATTTTTCCCTTTGCTGAGTCCCCAGATTCCTGGTTTCCAGCTCCTTGGCCACCTTTTCCTCTCGCTATTATTTTATGCGCTTCCAAATGTTCCCCTTCTCATATTCTCTGTGGTTCTAAATGTTTCCCTTCCCTTACTTCACTACACTGTGCACAGAATTGGACTGCATAGCCTGACCAGTGCTTCCCTTTGTCTAATGCAACCTTTCCCAGAGACACTTGGCTCTGGACCCTCTCTATCGCCTTCTGATATGAGTCTGCTTCTGGACTCAGCAGAAACGGTACTAAATCAGTTCCACATCATTTTCTCAACTCTTTATCCATGGCATGCTCCACTTCTGTCAATCCCGCCATTTCTACTAACTTGTTGCTATTACTACAGGTAGGTCGCAGTGTCCTACACTCCCCGAAGGTTTTCCTTCCTTAACTGACTAGGTCGCACTAACCACCCCAGTCCTAGGATCCTGCCTGCACCGAATAGTTCATCAAATAATCAGCTGTCAATCAACCCCCTGACTAAACTCGCCAATTTATAAGATCCCAAATGATTCGAGGTGGGCCCGTATTGGGGACAGTGATATAACTTTATTCAGCACAAGCAGGACTTAATACATTACAGTATTTGAGCAGCAGTTTACAGAATATAATTGACACTTATATTACCACTTATACTCTGGATGGAAGCCACAACCATGTGTAAAGTGCACCCTGTGTCTCTTGTCTCTCATCTCTCCTCGTCTCCCGGGTGTCTCCTTGATACTTCCCGAATTATTCTTCTATGGAAATCTTCTACTCCTGAAATCCTGTACAATTTGTGGCTGTTGTGTCTCCCTTCTCATTCCCTTACTGTCATTCAAAACCTTTGCAGTCCTCTGAATCTGTCCTCTGAATCAATCACTCGCTGACACCCAGACTTAAAATCCACTCCGAAAGATGCCACATTCGTAGAACCCTGTCTTACGCAGCGTTTTAGTCAGATGACACGCTTACATCATCTGTTTTTGACCATCAAGGCTTATATCTGGGGTAGTTAATGCAATACAAAAGGGCTATGTCTCCATAGGTTGAGCTATGCCCTTGCTGTTGGCCTTTGTGTTTATAATTCACTGTGGATGTTATAACATTCCAGCACAATGCTAACTGTACCTAACCTTGGTTCCCAGGCTAACTGCAGTCTAGACGACCATGGCAATCTCTTTCTCACCCCAGATGAGTGTAACGTAGCCAAGTTTGCTGATGATACAAAGATGGGAGGAAAAGCAATGTGTGAAAACGACACAGAAAATCTGCAAAAGGACATAGACAGGCTAAGTGAGTGGGCAAAAATTTGGAGTATAATGTTGGAAAGTGTGAGGTCACGCACTTTGGCAGAAAAAAATCAAAGAGCAAGTTATGATTTAAATGGAGAAAGATTGCAAAGTGCCGCAGTACAGCGGGACCTGGGGGTACTTGTGCATGAAACACAAAAGGTTAGTATGCAGGTACAGCAAGTGATCAGGAAGGCTAATGGAATCTTGGCCTTTATTGCATAGAGGATGGAGTATAAAAGCAGGGAAGTCTTGCTGCAGTTGTACAGGGTATTGGTGAGGCCACACCTGGAATACTGTGTGCAGTTTTGGTTTCCATATTTACGAAAGGATACACTTGCTTTGGAGGCAGTTCAGAGAAGGTTCACAAGGTTGATTCCGGAGATGAGGGGGTTGACTTATGAGGAAAGGTTGAGTAGGTTAGGCCTCTACTCATTGGAATTCAGAAGAATGAGAGGTGATCTTATCAAAACGTATAAGATTATGAGGGGACTTGACAAGGTGGATGCAGAGAGGATGTTTCCACTGATAGGGGAGACTAGAACTAGAGGGCTTAATCTTCGAAAAAGGGGTTGCCCATTTAAAACTGAGATGCGGAGAAATTTCTTCTCTGAGGGTTGTAAATCTGTGGAATTTGCTGCCTCAGAGAGCTGTGGAAGCTGGGACATTGAATAAATTTAAGACTGAAATAGACAGTTTCTTAAACGATAAGAGAATAAGGGTTTATGGGGAGCGGGAAGGGAAGTGGAGCTGAGTCCATGATCGGATCAGCCATGATCGTATTAAATGGTGGAGCAGGCTCAAGGGGCCATATGGCCTACTCCTATTTCTTATGTTCTTATGTTCTTTGGTTACAGCTTAGTCACACATTTTTAAGCATAAGAAAAAGGGTTACATTTCATACATTATTCAGGATTTCATTGCATACAGTTGATGATTACAAATTTCTACATTTAATCCTTACACACGATTATGGATCTAGTACTGATGATTATAAAATATTAATAGTTATACGATATCAATACAAGTATTCAATAAAACAACAACATGTAATTCATAACAATCTTACAGTCCCTGTCTCTTATCTCAGTCTCTGGAATTCCATTAATTCTCTCAGCTTTTCTCAAAGACTGACTGTCGCTTTGCTGATGAGGCTTGTTAAAGTCTGTATTTCACCTTTCTTCCATTTCAATATCTAACCGGGTCTACCCAAGGCACATTACATTAGTTTATTAGCATGATTATTCCAGAATTGTTGTGCGTTGACTAACAGTTACAGAATAAAAACTTAAACCTACAATTAATAATGCTTATTTAATTTCATCCATGTTAGCTCGTGGGAATCTGAAATGGGAATTTCTCAGGATCCTTACACTGGTACAGACAGATACTAACGGGAGGACTTATCAGGAAAAGTTTAAGTGTATAGTTCTCTTCTCCTGACGCTGGTTGAAGCTAGCAGTTCAAGTCCCTCTGAGCTTTTGTGTGTTGTACCATTTATTGACCCATCTATAAACCTGGCCACATCCCCAGATCAGGATAATCAGCATGGCCAGTTTCTACCTTTTGTGTCTGTTTGAGGATGCTCTTCAAATTGATCCCATTTTTTTAGGGGCACAGGTTTTAATAGTTTTTAAATATTAAAAATTATGTAATTAACTAAGAAACTGACTAGTGTACGCCAATTAAACCAGTAAATTGTTCAGAACAATTTTTAAAGTCAATTTCAGTGAATTGAAATCAGATTACTCACAGGTGAAGGACTAAACACTCTTAATAAAATGCTGATTTTGTGTGATCATAGAATGATACAGCACAGAAGGAGGGCATTCGGCCCATCGTGTCTGTGCCAGGTCTTTGGTAGAGCATTACAATTAATCCCTGTCCCCTGCTCTTTCCCCCAGCACTGTAAAACATTATCTTTGGAATGTTACCACTGAATCTGCTTCCACCGCCTTTTCAGGCAGTGTGTTCCCAATCACAACAACTCGCTGTGTAAAAAAATGTTTCCCCATGTCACCTCTGGTTCTTTTGCCAATCACCTTTAAATCTGTGTCCTCTGGTTACCGACCCTTCTGCGACTAAAGTCAGTTTCTCCTTATTTACTCTATCAAAACCATTCATGCTTTTGTACACCTCTATCAAATCTTCTCTTCACCTTCTCTGTTCTAAGGAGAACAATCCCAGTTTCTCCAGTCTCCCCACATAACTGAAGTCCCTCATCCCTGGTATCATTCTAGTAAATTTCTTCTGCACCTTCTTCACGGCCTTGACATCCTTCCTAAAGTGCTGTGTCCAGAATTGAACACAAAATCCAGCTGAGGCCTAACCAGTGTTTTATAAAGGTTTAACATAACCCCCTTGCTTTTATACTCAATTCCTCTATTAATAAAGCCCAGGTTCCCATATGCTTCCTTTAACAGCCTTCTCAACTTATCCTGTCACCTTCAAAGGTTTGTGTACACACCCCCAGGTCTCTTTGTTCCTGCACCCCTTTTAAATTGTACCATTAATTCATGTTTCCTCCTCTTATTCTTTCTACCGAAATGTATAACCTTCCGGATATAAAAGGGGTCGGAGGGTCTAGTAAGAATGAGGAACTGAGGGAAATCCTTATTAGTCGGGAAATTGTGTTGGGGAAGTTGATGGGATTGAAGGATGATAAATCCCCAGGACCTGATGGTCTGCATCCCAGAGTACTTAAGGAGGTGGCCTTGGAAATAGCGGATGCATTGACAGTCATTTTCCAACATTCCATAGACTCTGGATCAGTTCCTATGGAGTGGAGGGTAGCCAGTGTAACCCCACTTTTTTAAAAAAGGAGGGAGAGAGAAAACAGGGAATTATAGACCTGACATCGGTAGTGGGTAAAATGATGGAATCAATTATTAAGGATGCCATAGCAGCGCATTTGGAAAGAGGTGACAAGATAGGTCCAAGTCAGCATGGATTTGTGAAAGGGAAATCATGCTTGACAAATCTTCTGGAATTTTTTAAGGATGTTTCCAGTAGAGTGGACAAGGGAGAACCAGTTGATGTGGTGTATTTGGACATTCGGAAGGCTTTCGACAAGGTCCCACACAAGAGATTAATGTGCAAAGTTAAAGTACGTGGGATTGGGGGTAGTGTACTGACGTGGATTGAGAACTGGTTGGCAGACAGGAAGCAAAGAGTAGGAGTAAATGGGAACTTTTCAGAATGGCAGGCAGTGACTAATGGGGTACCACAAGGTTCTGTGCTGGGGCCCCAGCTGTTTACATTATACATTAATGATTTAGACAAGGGGATTAAATGTAGTATTTCCAAATTTGCGGATGACACTAAGTTGGGTGGCAGTGTGAGCTGTGAGGAGGATGCTATGAGGCTGCAGATTGACTTGGATAGGTTAGGTGAGTGGGCAAATGCATGGCAGATGAAGTATAATGTGGATAAATGTGAGGTTATCCACTTTGGTGGTAAAAAGCAGAGACAGACTATTATCTGAATGGTGACAGATTAGGAAAAGGGGAGGTGCAACGAGACCTGGGTGTCATGGTACATCAGTCATTGAAGGTTGGCATGCAGATACAGCAGGCGGTTAAGAAAGAAAATGGCATGTTGGCCTTCATAGTGAGGGCATTTGAGTACAGGGGCAGGGAGGTGTTACTACAGTTGTACAGGGCCTTGGTGAGGCCACACCTGGAGTATTGTGTACAGTTTTGGTCTCCTAACTTGACAAAGGACAATCTTGCTATTGAGGGAGTGCAGCGAAGGTTCACCAGACTGATTCCCGGGATGGCAGGACTGACATACCAAGAAAGACTGGATCAACTGGGCTTGTATTCACTGGAGTTCAGAAGAATGAGAGGGAATCTCATAGAAACGTTTAAAATTCTGACGGGTTTAGACAGGTTAGATGCAGGAAGAATGTTCCCAATGTTGGGGAAGTCCAGAACCAGGGGTCACAGTCTGAGGATAAGGGGTAAGCCATTTAGGACCGAGATGAGGAGAAACTTCTTCACCCCTCTGGTCAACCTGTGGAATTCTCTACCACAGGAAATGGTTGAGGCCAATTCACTAAATATATTCAAAAAGGAGTTAGATGCAGTCCTTACTACTAGGGGGATCAAGGGGTATGGCGAGAAAGCAGGAATCGGGTACTGAAGTTGCATGTTCAGCCATGAACTCATTGAATGGCCTACTCCTGCACCTATTTTCTTTGTTTCTATGTTTCTATGTATCACTTCAGACTTCCCTGCATTAAATTTCATCTGCCATCACCCTGCCCATTTCACCAGTCGATGTCCCCCTGATCTGTTACTATCCTCATTGTTTACTACATTTCTCAGTTTTGTATCATCTACAAACTTTGCAAATATGCCCCGTATATCCAATCCAGGTCAATAATATATATCAAAAAGAGCAGTTGCCCTAATAGGAACTCCTGTTAAACACCACTGTATACTTCCCTCCAGTCTGAAAACCAACTGTTCACCATGACTCTGCTTTCTGTCCATTCGTCAATTTTGCATCCATGCTGCCACTGTCCCTTTAATCCCATGGGGTTTAATTTTGCCGACAAGTCTCTTATGTGGTGCCTTGTTTGGAAAATCTATATACACATCGACCACACTCGCTTCATCATCTCTTTCCGTTACTTCATCAAAAAACTCCATCAAGTTAGGCTCGAATTGCCTTTAACAAATCCATGCTGACTTTCATTTATAAGCCCATATTTTCCAAGGTCCGCTTCATTTTGTCCTAAATCATTGTCTCTAAATGTTTCCCCACCAGCGTCATCAGGCTGACAGTTCTGTATTTATCCCTCTCCCCCTTTAAAAACAGCGCTGGAACATTTGCAATCCTTCTGTCCTCTGGCACCAACCTCGGATCTAAGGAGCGTTGGAAGATTGTGGACGGAATCATCGCAATGTCCACCCTGACTTCCCCCAGTAACGTAGGATGCATCCCATCCAGACCAAGTTACCTTTCTACTTTGAGGAATCTATCTCCATGTACATACACACTCATACACACATGTACCCATCGACACTCAGGCCGAAAGTGTGAATCTCCTCAGTTAGTATTCTGTTAAGGAGTATAGAAGATGTTTAACCCCCTGGTGTTTTAACCCTAATTGTGGTGCATTAAACTGGGAACAGTATTTAGTTGTACACTGAGGCTGCAGTTCCAGCTTTTGTCCATTTTATTATTTATATCGCACAGTGCTGAGGCGGGTGGGTGTTTTGTTTGATATTTTAAGAAGCTGTGACCTCCCTCCCTGGAAGTCCCGGGGTTTTCTGCTGTTGTTCGACCCTCGTTTCCTCCCCTCGGGGCGGCTCGTTTTTTGTGTTGAGAAACAGGAAATCAGTCAGAAAGTGGGATTTCGGGAAAAGCATCTCTCCCCGATCCCCGGCGAGTCTCTTCACCCGATCCCCGGCGAGTCTCTCCCCCCGATCCCCGGCGAGTCTCTCCCCCCGATCCCCGGCGAGTCTCTCCCCCCGATCCCCGGCGAGTCTCTCCCCCGATCCCCGGTGAGTGTCTTCCCCCCCCGATCCCCGGCGAGTCTCTCCCCCCGATCCCCGGCGAGTGTTTCCCCCCGATCCCCGGCGAGTGTCTCCCCCCGATCCCCGGCGAGTCTCTCCCCCGATCCCCGGTGAGTGTCTTCCCCCCCCGATCCCCGGCGAGTCTCTCCCCCCGATCCCCGGCGAGTGTCTCCCCCCGATCCCCCGGCGAGTGTCTCCCCCCCGATCCCCCGGCGAGTGTCTCCCCCCCGATCCCCCGGCGAGTGTCTCCCCCCGATCCCCGGCGAGTCTCTCCCCCGATCCCCGGCGAGTCTCTCCCCCCGATCCCCGGCGAGTGTCTCCCCCCGATCCCCGGCGAGTCTCTCCCCCCGATCCCCGGCGAGTCTCTCCCCCCGATCCCCGGCGAGTCTCTCCCCACGATCCCCGGCGAGTCTCTCCCCCCGATCCCCGGCGAGTCTCTTCCCCCCGATCCCCGGCGAGTCTCTCCCCCCGATCCCCGGCGAGTCTCTCCCCCGATCCCCGGCGAGTCTCTTCCCCCCGATCCCCGGCGAGTCTCTCCCCCCGATCCCCGGCGAGTGTCTCCCCCCGATCCCCGGCGAGTCTCTCCCCCCCGATCCCCGGCGAGTCTCTCCCCCCGATCCCCGGCGAGTGTCTCCCCCCGATCCCCGGCGAGTCTCTCCCCCCCGATCCCCGGCGAGTCTCTCCCCCGATCCCCGGCGAGTCTCTTCCCCCCGATCCCCGGCGAGTCTCTCCCCCCGATCCCCGGCGAGTCTCTTCCCCCCGATCCCCGGCGAGTCTCTCCCCCCGATCCCCGGCGAGTCTCTTCCCCCCGATCCCCGGCGAGTCTCTCCCCCCGATCCCCGGCGAGTCTCTCCCCCCGATCCCCGGCGAGTGTCTCCCCCCGATCCCCGGCGAGTCTCTCCCCCGATCCCCGGCGAGTCTCTTCCCCCCGATCCCCGGCGAGTGTCTTCCCCCGATCCCCGGCGAGTCTCTCCCCCCGATCCCCGGCGAGTCTCTCCCCCCGATCCCCGGCGAGTCTCTCCCCCCGATCCCCGGCGAGTCTCTTCCCCCCGATCCCCGGCGAGTGTCTCCCCCCCGATCCCCGGCGAGTGTCTCCCCCCGATCCCCGGCGAGTCTCTCCCCCCGATCCCCGGCGAGTCTCTCCCCCCCGATCCCCGGCGAGTGTCTCCCCCCGATCCCCGGCGAGTGTCTCCCCCCCGATCCCCGGCGAGTCTCTCTAATCCCGGGGGAATCTCTCTAACTCTCTGCTTTTTCTCCCAGGCTCTGTGACCCTGGATGTGGAAACAGTGAATCCAGAGCTCGAGGTGTCTGAGGATCTGAAGAGTGTGAGATGGACCAGGACCTGGAGGAATCTCCCTGACACCGAGCAGAGGTTTACAGACTGGGCCTGTGTGCTGGGATCGGAGGGATTCACATCGGGGAGACATTACTGGGAGGTGGAGGTGGTGGGGAATCAGTACTGGAGTCTGGGAGTAGCCGCAGAGTCTGTGGGGAGGAAGGGCTGGGTTGGTCTGAGCCCGGAGAATGGATTGTGGACCATCGAGCGGTACAATGATCAGTTTAAGGTAAACTCCTCCCCTCCATCCCCTCTCCCTGCCGGTCAGATCCCCGGGAAGGTGGGAGTTTATCTCAGTTATGAGTCCGGGACAGTTACATTTTACAGCGCAGACACCAAGTCCCATCTCCACACCTTCACTGGGAATAAATTCACGGAGAAACTTTATCCTTTCTTCTATACTGTGGATCGGAACAAGTATCTGAGAATCTGTTCCGGTTCCGATCTGGGTCGATAAAAGGGGCGGACCTCGGGCCGGCACACATCATCCATGACCTCACAATTACTTGACCCCGCGCGGATAGGGTCAGGAGCAGAGGTCGGGTTGGGAGTTAGAAAATGTAATTTTCAAATGATGTATTGTAAAATCCCAATGAGACTGTAAATACAACCGAGACTGTAAATACAGCTGTCAACCGCGAGGAACTAATCGACAGAGGGTCATTTTGGATGCACCCAAAAGTTCGTCACCATCCTCCACCTGCTCCACGATGACCTGCAGGCCGTGATCCTTACCAACGGATCCATTACAGACCCAATCCAAGTCTGGCCCGCGGTCAAACAGGGCTGCATCATCGCCCCAACCCTCTTCTCAATCTTCCTCGGTGCCATGTTCCACCTCACAGTCAACAAGCTCCCCGCTGAAGTCGAACTAATCTACAGAACCAGTGGGAACCTGTTCAACCTTCGTCGTCTCCAGGCCAGGTCCAAGACCACCCCAACCTCTGTCGTTGAGCTACAGTACGCGGACAACGCCTGCGTCTGCGCACATTCAGAGGCTGAACTCCAGGACATAGTCGACATATTTACTGAGGCGTACGAAAGCATGGCCTTAGCTAATCATCTGTAAGACAAAGGTCCTCCACCAGCCTGTCCTCGCCGCACAGCACTGCCCTCCAGTCATCAAGCTCCACGGCGCGGCCCTGGACAACGTGGACCATTTCCCATACCTCGGGAGCCTCTTATCAACAAGAGCAGACATTGACAACAAGATTCAACACCACCTCCAGTGCAGCCTTCGGCCGTCTGAGCAAAAGAGTGTTCGAAGACAAAGCCCTCAAATCTGCCACCAAGCTCATGGTCAACAGGGCTGTCGTAATACCTGCCCTCCTGCATGGCTCAGAGACATGGACCATGTACATTAGACACTTTGGAGAAATACCACCAACGATGTCTCTGCAAGACCCTACAAATCCCCTGGGAGGACAGATGCACCAGCATTAGTGTCCTCAACCAGGCCAACATCCCCGGCATTGAAGCACTGACCACATTCGATCAGCTCCGCTGGGCAGGCCACACTGTTCACATGCAGGGCACGAGACTCCCAAAGCAAGCGCTCTACTCTGAACTCATTCACGACAAACGAGCCAAAGGTGGGCAGAGGAAACGTTACAAGGACACCCTCAAAGCCTCCCTGATAAAGTGCGACATCTCCACTGACACCTGGGAGTCCCTGGCCAAAGACCACGCTAAGTGGAGTAAGTGCATCCGGGAGGGCGCTGAGCACCTCAAGTCTCATCGCCGAGAGCATGCAGAAGTCAAGCGCAGGCAGTGGAAGGAGCGTGCAACAAACCAGACTCCCCACCCACCCTTCCCTTCAACAACAACTGTCTGTCCCACCTGTGACAGAGACTGCAGCTCTCGTATTGGACTGTACAGCCACCTAAGTACTGATTTTAAGAGTGGAAGCAAGCCATAGAAACATAGAAAATAGGTGCAGGAGTGGGCCATTCGACCCTTTGAGCCTGCACCGCCATTCAATAAGATCATGGCTGATCATTCACTTCAGTACCCCTTTCCTGCTTTCTCTCCATACCCCTTGATCCCCTTAGCCGTAAGGGCCATATCTAACTCCCTCTTGAATATATCCAATGAACTGGCATTGACCACTCTCAGCGGCAGGGAATTCCACAAGTTAACAACTCTCTGAGTGAAGAAGTTTCTCCTCATCTCAGTCCTAAATGGCCTACCCCTTATCCTAAGACTATGACCCCTGGTTCTGGACTTCCCCAACATCGGGAACATTCTTCCTGCATCTAATCTGTCAGAATCTTATACGTTTCTATGAGATCCCCTCTCATCCTTCTAAACTCCAGTGAATAAAGGCCCAGTTGATCCAGTCTCTCCTCATATGACAGTTCAGCCATCCCTGGAATTAGTCTGGTGAACCTTCGCTGCGCTCCCTCAATAGATTCTGATTCTTCGATTCCGATTGCATCAACACCAGTCGCTGATTGAGATGGTGGATGGGAGACATGCTCCAGTCCTTAGCCTCAGGCTGTTACTAAATACAGTCGAGCAGCCCAAATGCACATGATGCTTCTCCCATCCAGCTCCTGTGGGCAAGTGTCTGCAATGATCTCACCGTGCATGCAATATTTCTGCTGGGTCACTATTCATTTTTACAAAGTGTTGTTCTCTGGCAGTTTTAGAAACTACATTTCCTGATTCACCGAGGAGTTAGTAATGAAAATATTATCAGGAAACTGTGTGATTATACAGGCCAGCTCTCTGGTATTTTTTATTTGCTTTGCTCTCTTTAGACAGGTAAATGGTAAGCATTTCAAACCCTGCTCCCACTATCGGATCACACTTTGTTTTCGCCCATTTACTGAATGTCGCGGTTTATAATTGATGTAAATTATAAACATTATTATATAAATTATTAACTGACTTCGATAATTGTAATCACCCTGTACATCAATAAAGAGCTTGTTGTAATCTCCCTCTGGCGTTGTCTGATGGTTGGTTGAGGTAACAAGAATTTTAAAAGGAACGAGGAAGCCATTAGATCAGAGTTGTATCATTTTAAAAGACAGATGAATTCATGTTAACTTCACAGCAAGGCAAAAGCTGGATAGCCACCCTGTTTTGAGGTTACTGGCTTTCCCAGGTACACAGATGGTGCCCATATTGCTGGGTAAACTCCTACATTTTACCCCTCAACAGAAAGGGTTTCCATTCGCTGAATGATCAGATTGTGTGTGACAACATGCAAAGGTTCCTGCATGTCAATGTGGAATGAATTGAAAGTTGTCAATCTACAGTCACCCTGCACTCTGAAAGGAAGCAAATTATGTCAATGGACAGTTTGTGGGTAATCCGAATAATAGCCCCACTACAAGTTACATGAATGGTGTCGGGGGAGTGCTACAGAGGCACATGCCTTCACCAAAGGCCATTGAGAGGATCAGCATCGGGGATTTAAATGGACATTTTTACTGTGGCAGGTCAGGAAGGGCTGTGTAACATGTTTCAGCTCGTGTGTTCCACAAAGATAAGCACAACTTCAACATCCATTCCTGAGGAGGTGGTCATAGCTGCTTTGAGGCAAGTATATGTAGAAACATAGAAAATAGGTGCAGGAGCAGGCCATTCGGCCCTTCGAGCCTGTACCACCATTCATTATGATCGTGGCTGATCATGCATCTTCAGTACCCCACTCCTGCCTTCTCTCCATACCCCCTGATCCCTTTAGCCGTAAGGGCCACAAGTAACTCCTTTTTGAATATATCCAACGAACTGGACTCAACAACTTTCTGTGGTAGAGAATTCCATAGGTTCACAATTCTCTGGGTGAAAAAGTTTCTCCTCATCTCTGTCCTAGATGACTTACCCCTTATCCTTAGACTGTGACCCCTGGTTCTGGACTTCGCCAACATCGGGAACATTCTTCCTGCATCTAACCTGTCCAATTCCGTCAGAATTTATATGCTTCTATGAGATCCCCTCTCATTCTTCTAAATTCCAGTGAGAGCATCAGGATGCCTGTCACTCACAGGATTACTCTCGATCCCCACCGTGAGAGCATCAGGTTCCTGTCACTCACAGGATTACTCTCGATCCCCACCCATCTCCGCCTTTCCCTCTCCACCCACCCTCACTGTCAATCCTCCACCCTCCTGGGTTCAATTATGCCCCTCCGTCCTCTAACCCTGTTTGTCCTTTATACTGCTCTAGGTTTTGTCTCCCAGTATAATCGTCGATTGGACGTAGACTGTTGCATAATAATAATTCACTGTGTGATGCAATGAATTCAGTCGGCACATCGTTGAACTGAGGGTATTCGGCAGTGCAGTAAACACTGAACCTGAAAGTGGTTTGAATCGGGAAGTGCTGAGTGTGAACACGGCTTCCAGACAGGCCGAAACTTGGACAGAGGAGGCAATTTGTCCCATTTGTCTTGGTTTTTTTCACCGATCTGGTTTCATTGGAGTGTGGGCACGACTTCTGCCGCTCCTGTATCACAGTTTTGGGAAAGGAAGCAGACAAACACCCTCACAGAATGTAGACAGGAGTTTCCGGAAATAAACCTCAGAACCAGTCGGGCCTTGGCGAGTCTGGCTGAAAAACTTTGAAAATTAAACCTGAATCCAAAGGAGAAGGAAAGTAAACATCACTGTGAGGAACATCAGGAAGAACTGAAGCTGTTTTGTGAAACTGACAAGAAACTGAAGAGAGCACCACTTCATGCCCATTATAGAAGCTGTTGGAATCTACAAGGTTCTTTGCCTTGGGTTTCTCTGCCCTCCACTTTTCCACATCTCCTTTCTGTCTTTTGCTTTTGCCTCCTTTTTGTTTCCCTCTGTCTCCCTGCATTGGTTCCCATCCCCCTGCCATATTAGTTTAAATCCTCCCCAACAGCACTAGCAAACACTCCCCCTAGGACATTGGTTCCGGTCCTGCCCAGGTGCAGAACCGTTTCCAATGCCCCAGGAATTTGAATCCCTCCCTGCTGCACCACTGCTCAAGCCACGTATTCATCTGCGCTATCCTGCGATTTCTACTCTGACTATCACGTGGCACTGGTAGCAATCCCGAGATTACTACTTTTGAGGTCCTACTTTTTAATTTAGCTCCTAGCTCCTTAAATTCGTTTCGTAGGACCTCATCCCTTTTTTTACCTATGTCGTTGGTACCAATGTGCACCACGACAACTGGCTGTTCTCCCTCCCTTTTTCGAATGTCCTGCACCCGCTCCGAGACATCCTTGACCCTTGCACCAGGGAGGCAACATACCATCCTGGAGTCTCGGTTGCGGCCGCAGAAACGCCTATTTATTCCCCTCACCATTGAATCCCCAATCACTATTGCTCTCTCACTCTTTTTCCTGCCCTCCTGTGCAGCAGAGCCAGCCATGGTGCCATGAACTTGGCTGCTGCTGCCCTCCCCTGATGAGTCATCCCCCTCAACAGTACCCAAAGCAGTGTATCTGTTTTGCAGGGGGATGACCACATGGGACTCCTGCACTACCTTCCTTGCACTGCTCTTCCTGTTGGTCTTCCATTCCCTATCTGGCTGTGGACCCTTTCCCTGCGGTACGACCAACTCGCTACACGTGATACTCACGTCATTCTCAGCATCGTGGATGCTCCAGAGTGAATCCACCCTCAGCTCCAACTCCGTAACTAAAGTAGTTGCAGCAGGAGTAACCAATAGGAACCTAGTTAAGGGAAGGGTGTGAGATAGACAGCGTCGGGGCAGAAGGACAGGTTAGGGTCTCTTGCCCAGTTTAAAGTTTAATAAACTAACGCACAGAGTACAAGAAATAAATTGAGTAAATTGCGGGCTCATAAACAGATTAGTGGATATGAAATGGTGTCAATTACAGAGATATGGCTACAAGCTGGTCATGATTTGCAGATACATATTCCAGGTTCGTAATATTCCAGGTCAATAAGATGCCACATAAAAGGTTGCTACACAAGATAAAAGTTCACGGGGTTGGGGTAATATATTAGCACGGATAGAGGATTGGCTAACTAACAGAAAACAGAGAGTCGGGATAAATGGCTAATTTTCCTGTTGGCAAACAGTAACTAGTGGGGTGCCACAGGGATCGGTGCTGGGGCCTCAACTATTTACAATCTATATTAATGACTTGGATCGAATGTAATGTAGCCAAATTTGCTGATGATACAAAGATGGGTGGGAGAGCAAATTGTGAACAGTGCACAAGAAATCTGCAAAGGGATATAGACAGGCTAAGTAAGTGAGCAAAAATTTGGCAAATGGAGAATAATGTGGGAAAATGTGAGATTATCCACTTTGGCAGCAAAAATAGACACGCAAATTATAATTTAAATGGAGAAAAATTGTAAACTGCTGCAGTACAGAGGGATCTGGGGTTCTTGTGCATGAAACATGAAAAGTTAGTGTTATGTTCAGAATAACTCCACAAGACTGTATACTGTAAGTTCAAACTGATGTGACCTTGGTCTCTTTAATAAAACTCCAGAGTTCCAAAGCAGCATGGCAGACAACCTTTTATACTCGCTTGCACGAGGTATGCAGGTGACCCTTGGGACTCTGACAGGTGTGCCCTCTGGTGGCAAGTCTTACACAATTATAAAGTTTATCTACATAACATCATTCCTCCCCAAAGTCTTTGATACAAGTTATTTACAAGTTGAGGCGATCCAGGGCCCTTCACTCCCGGGTCGATCGCCTGAGTTGAAGTCCTGGCATGGGTGAGTTAGTCGGATCATTGTTGCACTGCAGTGCGGCTGGTCTGTTCGGACTGTCAGGCATGATGGGCTCATCCTCGTGATTAACAGCAAGGTCGATTGCTGGTTGGATATGTGTTGGTGGATCAATGACGATAATGTCCTCTTCAAACTGTTCTTGGTTGTCAGTGAATCGCAGTTTGATCTGATCCAAATGCTTTCTGCACATTTGTCCATTCAAAAGTTTGACAACAAACACTCCATTCCGCTCCTTGGCTAAGACAGTGCCAGCAACCCATTTCGGACCATGACCGTAGTTAAGAACAAACACAGGGTCATTAACCTCAATGTCACACAATACAGCCGCGCGATCATGGTACATGTTATGCCAGTGACACCGGGTTTCTACATGATCATTGAGATCCGAGTGGACTAAGGAGAGCCTGGTTTTGAGTGCTCTCTTCATTAACAATTCTGCCGGGAGAACCCCGGTAAGCAAATGGGGTCACGTCCGGTAGCTGAGCAGAACCTGAGATAAACGGGTCTGTAGGGAACCGTCCATCATGCCTTTCAAGCTCTGCTTGATAGTTTGGACTGCCCGTTCTGCTTGACCATTGGATGCGGGCTTAAACGGGGCAGACCTGACATGCTTGAATCCATTGCGGGTCATGAACTCATTGAATTCTGAGCTGGTGAAACATGGTCCATTGTCACTAACAAGGACGCCGGGCAAACCATGGATGGCGAACATGGCCCAGAGGCTTTCAATGGTGGCAGTCGACGTACATGATGACATTATTACACATTCAATCCATTTAGAGTAAGCTTCCACTGCTACTAAGAACATCTTTCCTAGAAAGGGGCCAGCAAAATCTACGTGAACCCTGGACCACGGTTTGGAGAGCCATGACCACAGATTCAGAGGGGCCTCCCTTGGTGCATTGCTCAACTGTGAGCAAGGGTTACATTGGTGCATGCATGACTTCAATTCTGAGTCAATGCCGGGCCACCAAACGTGCAACCTGGCAATAGCTTTCATCATGACTATGCCTGGGTGGGTACTGTGTAGATCATGTATAAATGTTTCCCTGCCTTTTTTTGGCAAAACCACACAATTCCCCCATAGGAGACAGTCCGTTTGGATGGACATTTCATACTTGCGTTGGTAAAACGGTTTAATGTTGTCTTGCATTTCCCCAGGAACAGCCAACCAGCTCCCATTAAGGACGCAGTTTTTTTTACTAGTGATAGCACAGGGTCCTGGCTAGTTCAGCTCCTGATCTGGCAAGCCGTGATAGGTGACCCCTCGCTCTCAAAAACATCCATTACAAGAAGCACGTTTGTGGGTTCTGACCGTGCCATCGCTTTTCAACACCAGAACGATTGGACTGACCCACTCGTTGAATTCAACTGGCGAAATTATTCCCTCTCGTTGAAGTCTGCCCAGTTCGATCTTGACTCTCTACCACATCATATATGGAACCGCTCGGGCCTTTTGATGAACGGGCCGTACATCAGGGACGAGATGGATCTGCACTTTGGCGCCTGTGAAGTTGCGATGCCTGGTTCAAATAGCGACAGAAATTTGTTTAGCACTTGAGCGCACGAGGCGCCATCCACCGAAGACAGTGCTTTGATGTCGTCCCAGTTCCATCGGATCTTTCCTAGCCAGCTTCTGCCGAACAGCGTTGGGCCATCGCCTGATACAATCCATAGTGGTAAATCATGCACAGCACCATCATACAATACCTTCACTGCTGCACTGCCAATGATGGGTATAGAAACATAGAAAAATATAAATTAGTTGCAGGAGCAGGCCATTCAGCCCCTTGAGCCTGCAGCACCATTCAATAAGATCATGGCTGGTCATTCAACCTCAATACCCCTTTCCTGCTTTCTCTCCATACCACTTGATCCCTTTGGCCGTAAGGGCCATATCTAACTCCCTTTTGAATATATCTAATGAACTAGCCTCAACAACTTTCTGCGGTAGAGAATTCCACAGGTTAATCACTCTCTGAGTGAGGAAGTTTCTCCTCATCTCGGTCCTAAATGGTTTACCCCTTATTCTTTGACTGTGATCCCTGGTTCTGGAACTCCCCAGCAACAGGAACATTCTTCCTGTCTCTAACCTGTCCAATCCCATCAGAATGTTATATGTTTCTGAGATCCCCTCTCATTCTTCTAAACTTCAGTGGATACAAGCCGGTTGATCCGGTCGCTCCTCATATGTCAGTCCTGCCATCCCGGGAATCAATCTGGTGAACCTTCGCTGTACTCCCTCAATAGCAAGAAAGTCCTTCCTCAGATTAGGAGACCAAAACTGAACACAATATTCCAGGTCTGGCCTTACCAAGGCTCTGTACAATTGCAGTAAGACCTCCCTGCTCCTATACGCAAATCCTCTAGCTATGAAGGCCAACATGCCATTTGCCTTCTTCACTGCCTGCTGTACCTGCATGCCAACTTTCAATGACTGATGTACCATGACACCCAGGTCTCATTGCACCTCACCTTTTACTAATCTGTCACCATTCAGATAATATTCTGCCTTCCTGTTTTTGCCACCAAAGTGGATAACCTCACATTTATCTACATTATAGTGCATCTGCCATGCATTTGCCACTCACCTAACCAGTCCAAGTCATCCTGCAGCCTCTTAGCATCCTCCTCACAGCTCACACTGCCACCCAGCTTAGTGTCAAATGCAAACTTGAAGATATTACATTCAATTCCTTCGTCTAAATCATTAATGTATATTGTAAATAGCTGGGGTCCCAGCACTGAACCCTGCAGCACCCCACTAGTCACTGCCTGCCATTCTGAAAAGGACCTGTTTATTCTTACTCTTTGCTTCCTGTCTGCCAACGAGTTCTCTATCCACGTCAATACATTACCCCCAATACCATGTGCTTTAACTTTGCACACCAATTTCTTGTGTAGGACCTTGTCAAAAGCCTTTTGAAAGTCCAAATACACCACATCCACTGGTTCTCCCTTGTCCACTCTACTAGCTACATCCTCAAAAAATTCCAGAACATTTGTCAAGCATGATTTCCCTTTCATAAATCCATGCTGACTTGGACCGATCCTGCAACTGCTTTCCAAATTCGCTGCTATTACATATTAATTGATTCTGGCATTTTCCCCACTACCGATGTCAGGCTAACTGGTCTATAATTCTCTGTTTTCTCTCTCCCTCCTTTTTGTAAAAGTGGGGTTACATTAGCTACCCACCAATCCACAGGAACTGACCCAGAGTCTATAGAATGTTGGAAAATGATTACCAATGCATCCACTATTTCTAGGGCTACTTCCTTAAGTACTCTGGGATGCAGAATATCAGGCCTTGGGGATTTATCGGCCTTCAATCCCATCAATTTCCCTAACACAATTTCCTGACTAATAAGGATTTAATCAGTTCCTCCTTCGCGCTAGACCCTCGGTCCCCTAGCATTTCCGGAAGGTTATTTGTGTCTTCCTTAGTGAAGACAGAACCAAAGTATTTGTTCAATTGGTCTGCCATTTCTTTGTTCCCCATTATAAATTCACCTGATTCTGACTGCAAGGGACCTACATTTGTCTTCACTAATCTTTTTCTCTTCACATATCTATAGAAGCTTTTGCAGTTAGTTTTTATGTTCCCTGCAAGCTTAACCTCATACTCTATTTTCCCCCTCCTAATTAAAGCCTTTGTCCTCCTCTGCTAATTCTAAATTTCTCCCAGTCCTCAGGTTTGCTGCTTTTTCTGGCCAATTTATATGCCTCTTCCTTGGATTTAACACTATTCCTAATTTCTCTTGTTAGCCACGGTTGAGCCACCTTCCCTTTTTTATTTTTATGCCAGAAGGGATGTACAATTGTTGTAATTTACCATGTGATTTTTAAATGTCTGCCATTGCCTATCCACCGTCAACCCTTTATGTATCATTCGTCAGTCTATCCTAGAGAATTAACGTCTCATACCATCGAAGTTACCTTTCTTTAAGTTCAGGACCCTAGTCTCTGAATTAACTGTGTCACTCTCCATCTTAATGAAGAGTTTTACCTTATTATGGTCACTCTTCCCCAAGGGGCCTCGCACATCAAGTTTGCCAATTAATCCTCTCTCATTACACAACACCCAGTCTAGGATAGCCAGCTCGCTAAACATAGAAACATAGAACGTAGGTGCAGGAGTAGGCCATTCGGCCCTTCGAATGCACCACCATTCAATAAGATCATGGCTGAACATTCCCTCAGTACCCCTTTCCTGTTTTCTCTCCATACCCCTTGATCCCTTTAGCCATAAGGGCCATATCTAACTCCCGCTTGAATATATCCAATGAACTGGCATCAACAACTCTCTGTGGTAGGGAATTCCACAGGTTAACAACTCTCCTCATCTCGGTCCTAAATGGCTTACCCCTTATCCTTAGACTGTGACCCTTGGTTCTGGACTCCCCCGACATCGGGAACATTCTTCCTGCATCTAATCTGTCCCGTTTCATCAGAATCTTGTAAGTTTCTATGAGATCCCCTCTCGTCCTTCTAAACTCCAGTGTATAAAGGCCCAGTTGATCAAGTCTCTCCTCATATGTCAGTCCCGCCATCCTGGGAATCAGTCTGGTGAACCTTCGCTGCACTCCCTCAACAGCAAGAACATCATTCCTCAGATTAGGAGACCAAAACTGAACACAATATTCCAGGTGAGGCCTCACCAAGACCCTGTACAACGACAGTGAGACCTCCTTGCTCCTATACTCAAATCCCCTAACTATGAAGGCCAACATACCATTTGCCTTCATCACCGCCTGCTGTACCTGCATGCCAACTTTCGATGACTGATGAACCATGGCACCCAGGTCTCGTTGCACCTCCCCCTTTCCTAATCTGTCACCATTCAGATAATATTCTGCCTTCGTGTTTTTGCCACCAAAGTGGATAACCTCACATTTATCCACATTATACTGCATCTGCCATGCATTTGCCCACTCACCTAACCTGTCCAAGTCACCCTGCAGCCTCTTAGCGTCCTCGTGACAGCTCACACTGCCACCCAGTTTAGTGTCATCTGCAAACTTGGAGATATTACACTTAATTCCCTCATCTAAATCATTAATGTATATTGTAAATAGCTGGGGTCCCAGCACTGAGCCCTGCGGCACTCCACTTGTCACCGCCTGCCATTCTGAAAAGGACCCATTTATCCCAACTCTCTGCTTCCTGTCTGCTAACGAGTTCTCTATCCATGTCAGTACATTACCCCCAATACCATGTGCTTTAATTTTGCACACCAATCTCTTGTGTAGGACCTTGTCAAAAGCCTTTTGAAAGTCCAAATGCACCACATCCACTGGTTCTCCCTTGTCCACTCTACTTGTTACATCCTCAAAACATTCCAGAAGATTTGTCAAGCATGATTTCCCTTTCATAAATACATCCTGACTTGGACCAATCCTGTCACTGTTTTCCAAATGCGCTGCTATTTCATCTTTAATAATTGATTCTAACATTTTGCCCACTACTGATGTCAGGCTAACTGGTCTATAATTACCTGTTTTCTCTCTCCCTCCTTTTTCAACAGTGGTGTTACATTAGATACCCTCCAGTCCATAGGAACTGATCTACAGTCGATAGACTGTTGGAAAATGATCACCAATGCATCGACTATTTCAATGGCCACTTCCTTAAGTACTCTGTGATGCAGACTATCAGGCTCCAGGGATTTATCGGCCTTCAATCCCATCAATTTCCCTAACACAATTTCCCACTTTATAAGGATATCCTTCAGTTCCTTCGCCTCACTAGACCCTTGGTCCCCTAATATTTCCAGAAGGTTATTTGTGTCTTCCTTCATGAAAACAGAACCAAAGTATTTGTTTAACTGATCCGCCATTTCTTTGTTCCCCATTATAAATTCTGTTCCCTATTATAAATTCTAGTTGGTTTCTTGACGTATTGGTCCAGAAAACCATCCCTTATACACTCCAGGAAATCCTCCTCCACCGTATTGCTACCCGTTTCGTTAGCCCAATCTATATGTAGATTAAAGACACCCATGATAACTGCTGTACCTTTATTGAAGCATCCTTAATTTCCTGTTTGATGCCATTCCCAACCTCACTACTACTGTTTGGTGGTCTGTACACAACTCCCACTAACGTTTTCTGTCCTTTAGTGCTCCGCAGCTCTACCCATACAGATTCCACATCATCCAAGCTAATGTCCTTCCTTTCTATCGCGTTAATCTCTTTAACCAGCAATGCTATCTCACCTCCTTTTCCTTTCTGTCTATTCTTCCTGAATATTGAATACCCCTGGATGTTGAGTTCCCAGCCTTGGTCACCCTGGAGTTTTGTCTCCGTAATCCCAATTACATCATATCCATTAACAGCTATCTGCGCAGTTAATTCATCCATGTTATAACGAATGCTCCTTGCATTGAAACACAGAGCCTTCAGGCTTGTTTTTTTTAACACTCTTTGTCCTTCTAGATTTATGTTGTAATGTGGCCCTTTTTGATTTTTGCCTTTGATTTCTCTGCCCTCCAATTTTCCTTATCTCCTTTCTACCTTTTGCTTCTGTCACCATTTTACTTACTCTGTCTCTCTACATCGATTCCCATCCCCCTGCCATATTAGTTTAAACCCTCCACAACTGCACTAGCAAACACTCCCCCTAGGACATCGGTTCTGGTCCTGCCCAGGTGCAGACCGTCCAGTTTGTACTGGTCCCACCTCCCCCAGAACTGTTTCAATGTCCCAGGAATTTGAAGCTCTCCCTCTTGCACCATTCCTCAAGCCATGTATTCATCTGAGCTATCCTGCAATTCCTATTCTGACTAGCATGTGGCACTGGTAGTAATCCTGAGATTACTTCCTTTGAGGTCCTACTTTTTAAATTTAATTCCTAGCTCCCTAAATTCAGCTTGTTGGACCTCATCCCATTTTTTACCTATATCGTTGGTACCTATATGCACCACAACAGCTGGCTGTTCACCCTCACCCTTCAGAATGCCCTGCAGCCACTCCAAAACATTCTTGACCCTTGCACCATCCTGGAGTCTCGATTGTGGCCTCAGAAACGCCTATCTATTCCCCTTAAAATAGAATCCCCTACCACTATAGCTCTCCCACTCTTTTTCCTGCCCTCCTGTGCAGCAGGGCCATGAACTTGGCCACTGCTGCCTTCCCCTGATAAGCCATCTCCCCCAACAGTACCCAAAGCGGTATATCTGTTTTGGAGGGAGATGTCTGCAAGGGGACCCCTGCACTACCTTCCTACTCCTGCTCTGCCTGATGGTCACCCATTTCCTATCTGCCTTTGTAACCTTTACCTGCGGTGTGACCAACTCACTAAACGTATTATTCACGACATCTTCAGCATCGTGGATGCTCCAGAGTGAATCCATGCGCAGCTCCAGTGCCATCATGTGGCCTGACAGGAGCTGCAGCTGGACACACTTCCCACACACTTAGTAGTCAGGGACACTAGACGTGTCCCTGACTTCCCACATAGCACAGGAGGAGCATGACATGGGTCTGAGCTCTCCTGCCATGACTTAACCCTTAAATTAACTTAATTTGGCAACAATGCCAAAGGTTTATTAATGCCTTGGATAACACAATAGAGAGTCATACATCCGAGTTTGTCAATGACACAATGATTGGTGACATAGTAAGTAGTATAGATGGGAGCATAAAATTATAAAGAGACAGTGAAGGATTACATGAGTGGACACAACTGTGGCAGGTGGATTTCAATGCAGTTAAGTGCCAGGGCATCCATTTCGGACCAAACTGACAGATCCGAGTTTTATTAAATGGTGTAAAGCTGGAACAGTTTCAAGAATCTCTTTGTGAGATCTTTAATTCCAAATGGTTCGACATTTGACGCGTATTGGTGACAGTGGTTAAACAGTTATTCAGCACAAGCAAGGAACAATACAATGCATTTCATCAGCAGTTTACACGCTATAATTAAGAGATATACTACCTCATTTGTCCCTTTGGAAAAGTCGCAGTAAGAGTTGTCTGTACTCCTCTGACCAAGCCTCAGGCCTGTATTCGCCTCTGAATGTCTCAGAGAATTACTCGAATTCTCCTCAGCCTTCTTCTACACTTAACCCATGCGGCTGTCCCTTTCTTAAACCAATTCGTTCCATTCAAACCTATGGAGCTTCCCTCAGATCTGTCACTCAATTTATCTTTCTCCTCTGATCTCACACTGTCCCTCACCTTCTGTTACTTTCCACAGAAAATCACCTATTACAAGAGATGTTATCATGGCACACGGACCCTTCTTAGTGAAGCTCCCTTATCAGTCCAGTTTCTATGGTTGCATGAATGCCAGCCCCATCTAAGCCTTGTTTTTCTCAAGTTATTAAACTCCTCCCTTTCCAGGTTTTGAGACTTCATGCTTTTTGATTGTGTTTTGTTCATCGACAGTCGACTGTGATAAAGATGTCAAGCTGATCAGTGCTTTCCCCATCAGTCTTTTCGCAAAGCTGTTTACTTTACCTTGTAAGTTAATCCAATTGTATGCATGTTGTGTATAAGTATTAATAAACAAATTAGTAACTGTAGGCATATATATGGAAATAAAGAAAATAATAGAGAAATAAATAAGTGAATCAACTATAATGTTACTCAGTGGAAAACCAAATAGAGTTCGGGGTCCATGCACACAGACACTAAAATGTAGTGGTCAAGAACAAAAATTAATCAAAAAAGCTCATAGATTGTCAGTATTTATAACCAGACGGGTAGAATATAAAGGGGAGGACACTTTGAGGATTTTGATAAGGCAGTACTCCAGTCTTATCAAAGTGCTGATAAAATTGCTGTACTGTGTACAGTTCTGGACAACACACCTTGGCCTTCGAAAAAATACAGTGTTGATTCACCAGGGCTCCAAAGGTTAAGTTATAAGGAGAGATAACATAAAATAGGATCGTATTCCCTAGAATATAGAAGGTTAATGGGGATTTGATGTAGGTTTTTATGATTTTGAACTGATTTGGAGGGTTGATTGAGGGAAACATTTTCCACTGCGGGGGTGGGGGCGGGGGGGGGGAAGAGGACGGGGTGAGGAGTCGAGACAAGGGGCACATAACCATCATGTCAAGTCATTCAGGAGAGATGTTGGGAAACATTTCTTCATGCAAACAGCAGTAGTAATGTGGACGTCTCTCTCACAAATGTAGCAGATGCTAGTTCAATTAATGATGTTTAAATCTGAGGTCGATGCTATTATGACTGTAAGCAACTCCACTTGAACTGTGGTGACCTTAGTCCACTTATTACAACTCCTGAGTGAGAGTACAGCATGGTGAGCTCCTTTTTATACCTGGTTACCTGTCGTGTACAGGTGACCCCGAGGTCTCCACCAGTTGCACCCTCTGGTGGTACATGCATAGTGTATACAGTGTGAAGGTACATCCAGTAGTCTTATGTAACTGTACATTGAGTGTACAGGGAGAATACTTATGTTATACATACATAACATCACTCTCCCCTAAGTTTTGTGCCACTGGCCTTTGCATTGTGTGCTCTGGCCCTAGACTTGAGTGCCCAAAGCCCTTGCACTTTGTCTATGCTTTGGCTAGGCTCTCTCCCTGTTGACCCTCAAGTCCTTATTGCCACAACATTGGGAAATGGTCAGCAGTGGACGGTTTGAGATTGCAGTGGGGGTTGAGTGGGTTCTGGTGTGATCCATGTGTGTCCATGGCTACATACATTCATTCCCGCCCCACCCCCGCTACCCCCATACATAGACCATGTGTGTGGCTCAACACCTGCATGAGCATACATGTACAGAAAGAACAAAAAAAAGCATAGGATTAATTACATCACTGTTTGGGTTCTGCAGTAGTGGAACAAGTACATTTTACAGGTAAGGTACATACGTGGTATCACAGACTTTCCCCTGGGTTGTGTAGGTGCAGGTGGGTGAGGACGCTAGTTTCAGAGTGACCGGACTGTGTCCACGTTGTTCAATGCTGGCGCTGCACCCCCTGCCAGCTGGTGGGCTCGGATCGCTCACCTGGCTGAGTCTCAGGGCCTTTGCCGTTGCCTAGTGGTGGGTGGAGCCACAGGAGTGTGTGGCCTCCCTGTCCTCCTTTAAGGGCTGCGGTGTCTCTTTGCTGCTCTTCAGCGATAGTGGGAGCCTGGTCAACCCAGGTCCCATTGGGAAAGCTGGAGGGTGCTAGCCTCTTGCTCCCGGTACTGACTCTGGTGGCCAGAGAGGCAGAGCCAATCAGGGGCAGGGTACTGGTAGTGATGCCTTTGCTGTACACTGGTCGCTGGCCCTGCAGCTGGTATGCTCCCTCTGTGTGTGGCCATGCTCCCTGGGGCATCATATTGATCCCAGAGGCGCAGGCTACATGATCGGGTAGCCCGCTGGACCCTGGGTGCTTCCGACGGGAGGTTGCCCTTGGTTTTGTCGGCATGCATGTAGAACCCGGCATCGCACATCATCACTTCCTTTACTCTTACAATGCATTGGTTCCGACCGCAATCGCCCGACTTATCATGGTTAGTTACATTTACAAACTTGAAATTGTCAGTTTCATCTTTTACATATGCATCACTGGCATCGCTGTATAAAGAGTGGAACTGTCCCTTTAATTGTGATGGATTGCCGGTCTCCTTTAAGAGGGCCTTGCAATCTTTACCCCAATCCGGTTCACTGCTCGGCATCATGTGTTGCTCCATCAACGCTGCCCCTCGTGGTCTGGCCGCCGCCATCTTTACTTCAGGCGCTTCACCTCGTGGTTCAGGCGCCATCTTCTTTCTCTCCACGAGGTAGGCTGCGGCGATCCTTTTCTCCCCAGGTTCTGCCATGGAAGCAGGGAAGTTGCCTTCTGCACCGATTTTCTTCCTCCGGAGTCCTGCCACTGGAGCCTGGAAGGTGAGGTCAGGTCGTTTCGGCTGGGTCATCTCGCAGTTGGGTTGAGCGGTCTGGGTCGTCTCCTCGCAGTCAAGTTGAGCTGCTGGTTTTTCAGGTGCTGTGCTCGATCCAACTTTGGGGCCACGGAGGATGTCGATCGCTGGAGGTTGGAGGTTTTTCCAGTTCCAACGGATCTTTTTCATCCATCTTCTTCCTAATAGCGTAGGTAACTTGTGCATCGCGCCATCATGGGACACCTGGACATCCACGCTGCCAATGACTGGGATAGTGTCGTTTGTGTAGCTGAGCAGCTTCACTTGGATCGGGATCATTTTAGGTCGTTTGACTGGATTATCACAGAGTTTCTCAAAGACCACCTGATTCATCAGTGACTGGCTCGCCCCTGTGTCCACCTCCATTGTGACTGGAACACCGTTGATTTCGACTTCCATTTTCAACGGGGAACTCTTGGTGGTGCAGGTAAACACTCCGTACACCTCATCGTGGGGCTGAGCTGCCTCATGGACGTTTTCTTCATCATCGTGGAGTCCAGATGATCGACCAACTCTTCATCGACTCGGTGAGTACAATTTCTCTTGCACATTCACTGGAGGTGGCCCTTCATGTTACAGCCTTTGCATGCATAGTCTTTATAACGGCACTGGTGGGCCCTGTGATTTCCTCCACAGCGCCAGCATGGGGCTAGCCGGTTGGCCCCATGTGGCGGACTCAGGGTTGCGGGACTCGGAGTTCTGTTCTCTCTTCCCTGAGAGAGACTGCTTGCAGCAGCCCTGCCTCTAAAAATCACCAGTCAGTTCACAGTACTTGCCGGATTAGAATCCTGGGGATGAGACATCAGCTTGGAATCTCAGGCCGAGAACATGAACGCCTGGCTCACGTTAATTGCCTTCTGCAGGTTGACCATGGTGTCCGCAGAGAGCAGCTTGTGGAGAAGGCCCTCATGGTTGATTCCAGTAACGAAGATGTCCCGCAGTGCTTTGGTGAGGTGGTCGCCAAAATCACATGGTGCAGCCAATTGTCTGAGGTCTGCAGAATATGTTGCGATTTCTTGGCATTCGGGCCGCCGGTGGGTGTAGAACCGTTGTCTGGCTGTGAGGATGCTCTCTTTAGGTTTGAGCTGTTCCTGTATCATCGTTACGAGCTCCACATATGTTTTGGTCATTGTCTTCGCTGGGGTTAGCAAGTCCCTGACGAGGACACAGACGGTGGGCCCACAACTGCTGAGCAGCTCTGCGCTTATCAGCCAGCGAGGTCGGGTTGTCTCCCACCAGGTCGTTCGTAATAAAGAAGTGTTCGATCCTTTCCACAAAGGCCTCCCAATCTTCCCCATCGGCGAATTGTTGAAACGTACTAAGGTTAGCCATTTTCGCATGGAAATTCGTAATCTCGGCGCCAGTTATTCTGTCTGTAAGCACTCTAGTAATAACTCCACGAGGCGAGGTATTGTACTTGAACTGTGGTGACCTTAGTCCATTTACTACAACTCCTGAGTGAGGGTACAGCATGGTGTGCTCCCTTTTATACCTGGTTACCTGTCTTCCTTGGGGAAGAGTGACCATAATATGGTGGAATTCTGCATTGGGATGGAGAATGAAACAGTTAATTCAGAGACCATGGTCCAGAACTTAAAGAAGGCTAACTTTGAAGGTATGAGGCGTGAATTGGCTGGGATGGATTGGCGAATGATACTTAAGGGGTTGACTGTGGATGGGCAATGGCAGACATTTAGAGACCGCATGGATGAACTACAACAATTGTACATTCCTGTCTGGCATAGAAATAAAAAAGGGAAGGTGGCTCAACCGTGGCTATCAAGGGAAATCAGGGATAGTATTAAAGCCAAGGAAGTGGCATACAAATTGGCCAGAAATAGCAGCGAACCTGGGGACTGGGAGAAATTTAGAACTCAGCAGAGGAGGACAAAGGGTTTGATTAGGGCAGGGAAAATGGAGTATGAGAAGAAGCTTGCAGGGAACATTAAGACGGATTGCAAAAGTTTCTATAGATATGTAAAGAGAAAAAGGTTAGTAAAGACAAACGTAGGTCCCCTGCAATCAGAATCAGGGGAAGTCATAACAGGGAACAAAGAAATGGCGGACCAATTGAACAAGTACTTTGGTTCGGTATTCACGAAGGAGGACACGAACAA
This sequence comes from Pristiophorus japonicus, assembly GCF_044704955.1. Taxonomy (NCBI): domain Eukaryota; kingdom Metazoa; phylum Chordata; class Chondrichthyes; family Pristiophoridae; genus Pristiophorus; species Pristiophorus japonicus. The sequence continues at coordinate 9,733,480 of NC_091995.1, read as the reverse complement.
CCTTCCGGTTATAAAAGGGGTCGGGGGGTCTAGTAAGGAGGAGGAACTGAGAGAAATCCTTATTAGCCGGGAAATTGTGTTGGGGAAATTGATGGGATTGAAGGCCGATAAATCCCCAGGGTCTGATGGACTGCATCCCAGAGTACTTAAGGAGGTGGCCTTGGAAATAGTGGATGCGTTGACAGTCATTTTCCAACATTCCATTGACTCTGGATCAGTTCCTATGGAGTGGAGGGTAGCCAATGTAACCCCACTTTTTAAAAAAGGAGGGAGTGAGAAAACAGGGAATTATAGACCGGTCAGCCTGACATCGGTAGTGGGTAAAATGATGGAATCAATTATTAAGGATGTCATAGCAGTGCATTTGGAAAGAGATGACATGATAGGTCCAAGTCAGCATGGATTTGTGAAAGGGAAATCATGCTTGACAAATCTTCTGGAATTTTTTGAGGATGTTTCCAGTAGAGTGGATAAGGGAGAACCAGTTGATGTAGTATATTTGGACTTTCAGAAGGCATTCGACAAGGTCCCACACAAGAGATTGATGTGCAAAGTTAGAGCACATGGGATTGGGGGTAGTGTACTGACATGGATTGAGAACTGGTTGTCAGACAGGAAGCAAAGAGTAGGAGTAAATGGGTACTTTTCAGAATGGCAGGCAGTGACTAGTGGGGTACCGCAAGGTTCTGTGCTGGGGCCCCAGCTGTTTACACTGTACATTAATGATTTAGATGAGGGGATTAAATGTAGTATCTCCAAATTTGCGGATGACACTAAGTTGGGTGGCAGTGTGAGCTGCGAGGAGGATGCTGTGAGGCTGCAGAGCGACTTGGATAGGTTAGGTGAGTGGGCAAATGCATGGCAGATGAAGTATAATGTGGATAAATGTGAGGTTATCCACTTTGGTGGTAAAAACAGAGAGACAGACTATTATCTGAATGGTGACAGATTAGGAAAAGGGAAGGTGCAAAGAGACCTGGGTGTCATGGTACATCAGTCATTGAAGGTTGGCATGCAGGTGCAGCAGGCGGTTAAGAAAGCAAATGGCATGTTGGCCTTCATAGCAAGGGGATTTGAGTACAGGGGCAGGGAGGTGTTGCTACAGTTGTACAGGGCATTGGTGAGGCCACACCTGGAGTATTGTGTACAGTTTTGGTCTCCTAACCTGAGGAAGGACATTCTTGCTATTGAGGGAGTGCAGCGAAGGTTCACCAGACTGATTCCCGGGATGGCGGGACTGACCTATCAAGAAAGACTGGATCAACTGGGCTTGTATTCACTGGAGTTCAGAAGAATGAGATGGGACCTCATAGAAACATTTAAAATTCTGACGGGGTTAGACAGGTTAGATGCAGGAAGAATGTTCCCAATGTTGGGGAAGTCCAGAACCAGAGGTCACAGTCTAAGGATAAGGGGTAAGCCATTTAGGACCGAGATGCGGAGGAACTTCTTCACCCAGAGAGTGGTGAACCTGTGGAATTCTCTACCACAGAAAGTTGTTGAGGCCAATTCACTAAATATATTCAAAAAGGAGTTAGATGAGGTCCTTACTACTAGGGGGATCAAGGGGTATGGCGAGAAAGCAGGAATGGGGTACTGAAGTTGAATGTTCAGCCATGAACTCATTGAATGGCGGTGCAGGCTAGAAGGGCCGAATGGCCTACTCCTGCACCTATTTTCTATGTTTCTATGTCTATGTGTACAGGTGACCCCTAGGTCTCCACCAGTTGCACCCTCTGGTGGTACATGCATAGTATATACAGTGTGAAGGTACATCCAGTAGTCTTATGTAACTGTACATTGAGTGTACACTTGTGTTATGCGTACACAACAGATACATTATTCCTAACCAAGGGTATTGAAGGATATGGAGCCAAACTAAGGGTATTAAAGGATTTGGAATACTCGATCTCATTGATTGGTCAAACAAATTCTAAGGGCCGGATGTCCCACTCATGTCCATAAATTCTTATGATCCAGCTCCACTATAGAGACTGGGCCAGCCCTGCTCTGACACCACTTAAGTGCCCCCCGCCTCTCATAATTACTGTCCCACACCAAACCCCCCCTCCACAAACACTGCCCTCTCCCTCTCCTGATCACTGCCCCCTCCCTCTCCCGATCACTGCCCCCTCCCTCTCCCCATCATTATCCCCTCCCTCTCCCCATCACTGTCCTCTCCCTCTCCCGATCACTGCCCCCTCCCTCTTCCGATCACTGCTCCCAATCACTGTCCCTCCCTCCACATCCCATCCACTGACCTCAGGAGGGAGAGAGAAAACAGGGAATTATAGACCGGTTAGCCTGACATCAGTGGTGGGGAAAAAGCTGGAATCAATTATTAAAGATTTAATAGCAGCGCATTTGGAAAGCAGTGACAGGATCGATCCAAGTCAGCATGGATTTATGAAAGGGAAATCATGCTTGACAAATCTTCTAGAATTTTTTGAGGATGTAACTAGTAGAGTGGACAAGGGAGAACCAGTGGATGTGGTGTATTTGGACTTTCGAAAGGCTTTTGACAAGGTCCAACACAAGAGATTAGTGTGCAAAATTAAGGCACATGGTATTGGGGGTAATATACTGATGTGGATAGAGAACTGGTTGGCAGTCATGAAGCAAAGAGTGGGAATAAACGGGTCCTTTTCAGAATGGCAGGCAGTGACTAGTGGGGTGCCGCAGGGTTCAGAGCTGGGACCCCAGCTATTTACAATATAGATTAATGATTTAGACGAAGGAATTGAATGTAATATCTCCAAGTTTGCAGATGACACTAAGCTGGGTGACAGTGCAAGCTGTGAGGAGGATGCTAGGAGGCTGCAGGGGGACTTGGATAGGTTAGGTGAATGGGCAAATGCATGGCAGATGCAGTATAACATGGATAAGTGTGAGGTTATCCACTTTGGTGGCAAAACCAGGAAGGTAGATTATTATCTGAATGGTGACAGATTAGTAAAAGGGAGGTGCAACAAGACCTGGGTGTCACAGTACATCAATCATTGAAGGTAGGCATGCAGGTACAGCAGGCAGTAAAGAAAGCAAATGGCTTGCTGGCCTTTGTAGTGAGGAGATTCAAGTATAGGAGCAGGGAGGTCTTGCTGTAATTGTACAGGGCCTTGGTAAAGCCACACCTTGAATATTGTGTACAGTTTTGGTCTCCTAATCTGAGGAAGGACATTCTTGCTATTGAGCGAGTGCAAGCGAAGGTTCACCAGACTGATTCCCGGGATAACAGGACTGATATATAAAGAAAGACTGGATTGACTCAGTTTGTATTCAATGGAATTTAGAAGAATGAGAGGGCATCTCATAGAGATATATAAAATTCTGACGGGATTGTACAGGTTAGATGCAGGAAGAATGTTGCCGATGTTGGGGAAGTCCAGAACCAGTCTAAGGATAAGGGGTAAGCCATTTAGGACCAAGATGAGGAGAAACTTCTTCACTCAGAGAGTTGTGAACCTGTGGAATTCTCCACCACAGAGAGTTGTTGGGGCCAGTGCATTAGATATATTCAAAAGAGAGTTAGATGTGGCCCTCATGGTTAAAGGGATCAAGGGGTATGGAGAGAAGCATGAATGGGGTACTGAAATGCATGATCAGCCATGATCATATTGAATGGTGGCGCAGGCTCGAAGGACCGAATAGCCTACTCCTGCACCTATTATCAATGTTTCTATGTTTCACCAATCGCGCGATCCCGCGCAGGCCGATCCCCAGCTCCTGCCGTGGAATAGTTTCCGGCAGTGCAACAAAGGGATTGCATGCAGATAACATTAGAGGGAACATTACATAAACATTGCATGAACATAAATTCAGATCGTAGTCAGGTACTATTTTACATACAGAACATGTATTGGATACTGCTTATAAATAGATCAAAGATAAAAGTTGAAAATATTGTATCTTCTGGTCTCTGTAACTCAGTGCTGTGAAATAGAACTGTTCCCTCTTTAGAGCCTGTGTTAGCATCAATTTCCCACCTCAGGCATCCTCATGTCCCGCTGCAAAGATGACTAATGCAGTCCCAACTGGCGCCAGATGAGAACTCCCCTGCCGTCGTACTCTGGATACAGGGAGAGGAAAGATGCAGCGCGGTGAAAGAGTTGTGGAGATGAGCAGCCATGACTAAAATAGATAGGTCATATTCTAGTGCGTAGTGCATTCTGGAAACCGACGTCCGCCATTGGGGCCCAGCCTCACGGAACGGATCCATTTAAGATCGGCTCAGGGAGAATCGCTTTTGCGAATTATTAATTTGAATGAAGTATTACTATGGTTTTTCCTTGGCTGCAGTTCGGGTCTGTCTCTGACCGATCAGAAGTGAAAGTGGATAGATGAATGTACAGCTCGAACTCCGGCTCGCGTTCTACTTCTGTCCCACCCAGCGGGCCGGCGAGAATGACTTCGCGGACCGGATATGGGCCGCGGGCCGTATTTTGCCCAACACTGCTCCAGACCCAACTCGCTGCCGACTACAACCCGTCTGGTGAAACATGGTGTGAGGTCGAGATCCATAAACGGAATCGTGTTAATGATTGCAGCCGCTCACCCTAAAACACAAAGTGCCTAAAAATGTCAAGCAGCTGGAAGCCATGACCAGTGTCAGTACTTCCTGATTGAAATTGCTGGTGTCCTGTTTCTGTGGGTGGATCCAGACCCGGTTCCCAGTCACAGATCACTCTTTGAGTCCCTGGAAGTGCTGCTCACATTTGGATGAAATACTATTAAATTCACAAAGAGAAAGCAGTCTGTGACGTTTCATTTTGCACCTTGGATCAGACTGAGAGACAAATAAGAACATAAGAAATAGGAACAGGATATATGGCCATATGGCCCCTCGAGCCTGCTCTGCCATTTAATAAGATCATGGCTGATCTGATCATGGACCCAGGTCCACGTCCCCCGCCCACTCCCCATAACCCCTTATCCCCTTATCCTTTAAGAAACTGTCTATTTCTGTCCTAAATGTATTCAATGGCCCAGCTTCCACAGCTCTCTGAGGCAGCGAATTTCACAGATTTACAATCATCTGAAAGAAGAAATTTCTACTCATCTCTGTTTTAAACAGGCGGCCCCTTATTCTAAGGTCATGCCCTCTAGTTCTGGTCTCCCCCATCAGTGGAAACATCCTCTCTGCATCCACCTTGTCAAGCCCCCTCATAATCTTATACATCTCCAATGAGTAGAGGCCCAACCTACTCAACCTTTCCTCTTAAATCAACTCCCTCATCCCCTTTCGTAACTATGGAAACCGAAACTGCACGCAGTATTCAAGGTGTGGCCTCACCCAATACATTATAGAGTTGTAGCAAGACTTACCTGCTTTTATACGCCATTTCCTTCGCAATAAAGGCCAAGATACCATTGGCCTTCCTGATCACTTGCTGTACCTGCATACTATACTTCTGTGTTTTATGCACAAGTATCCCCAGGTCCCGCTGTACTGCGGCAGTTTGCAATCTTTCTCCATTTAAATAATAACTTGCTCTTTGGGTTTTTTTCTGTCAAAGTGCATGACCTCACACTTTCCAACATTAAACTCCATCTGCCAATTTTTCCCACTCACTTAGCCTGTCTATGTCCTTTTGCAGATTTTTTGTGTCCTCCTCACACATTGCTTTTCCTCACATCTTTGTATCATCAGCAAACTTGGCTACATTACACTCAGTCCCTTCTTCCAAGTCGTTAATATAGATTGTAAATAGTTGGGATCCCAGCACTGATCCCTGTGGCACCCCACTAGTTACTGGTTGCCAACCAGAGAATGAACAATTTATCCTGACTCTCTGTTCTTTGCTAGTTAGCCAATCCTGTATCCATGCTAACCCTGTGAACTTTTATCTTGTGCTGTAACCTTTTATATGGCACCTTGTCAAATGCCTTCTGGAAGTCTAAATACACCACATCCACTGGTTCCCCTTTATCCACTCTGTTCGTTACATCCTCAAAGAACTCCAGCAAATTTGTCAAACATGAGTTCCCCTTCATAAATCCATGCTGACTCTTCCTGACCGAATTTTGCTTTTCCAAATGTCCAACTACGTTGCACTTTGCACCTTGGATCAGACTGAGAGACAAATGGGCATTGTGCTGAGCGTGGGGGGAGGGCGGGGCGAAAGGAGGGGATCAGACAGGAGACCAATGCTGATTTGAAATAAATCGATCTTTTGCATTGATTTTTTATGCAATGCCATCATGCAAAATGGTCCATTTGGGTCTTCATATCCAACATTGGAATGGTTGTCGTCTTTACCATCCGATATTCCGGGTCACCTGAGCGGAGAGCATAAAGGAAAATATTGCTCAGCGGATCATACCCCGGTAACTGAACACAAATTAATTTCAACTGAAATGAATGGGATGAAATCAGGTGGTTTCTGTTATCAGCATACGATCGATCCTCTGTGCCACAGTTTTCATTGTGCGCTTTGACAAGCAACACATAACACCCAGGCGAGAAAGACTAAAATCTACTTCATTGTATGCTGGAACATGCTTTCACCAATTGTATATAATTTTGGCAAATGTTGAGGTAAATCTGGGAAACATTTAGGTCTTGAAATTCAAAGGCATCTTCGATAGAATCTTTGCATGTTGTCACACACAATCTGACCATTCAGCGAATGGAAACCCTTTCTGTTGAGGGGTAAAATGTAGGGGTTTACCCAGCAATGTGGGCACCATCTGTGTACCTGGGAAAGCCAGTAACCTCATAAAACAGGGTGGCTATCTAGCTTTTGCCTTGCTGTGAAGTTAACATGAATTCATCTGTCTTTTTAGACCGGTCAGCCTGACATCGGTAGTGGGTAAAATGATGGAATCAATTATTAAGGATGTCATAGCAGTGCATTTGGAAAGAGGTGACATGATAGGTCCAAGTCAGCATGGATTTGTGAAAGGGAAATCATGCTTGACAAATCTTCTGGAATTTTTTGAGGATGTTTCCAGTAGAGTGGATAAGGGAGAACCAGTTGATGTGGTATATTTGGACTTTCAGAAGGCGTTCGACAAGGTCCCACACAAGAGATTGATGTGCAAAGTTAGAGCACATGGGATTGGGGGTAGTGTACTGACATGGATTGAGAACTGGTTGTCAGACAGGAAGCAAAGAGTAGGAGTAAATGGGTACTTTTCAGAATGGCAGGCAGTGACTAGTGGGGTACCGCAAGGTTCTGTGCTGGGGCCCCAGCTGTTTACACTGTACATTAATGATTTAGATGAGGGGATTAAATGTAGTATCTCCAAATTTGCAGATGACACTAAGTTGGGTGGCAGTGTGAGCTGCGAGGAGGATGCTGTGAGGCTGCAGAGCGACTTGGATAGGTTAGGTGAGTGGGCAAATGCATGGCAGATGAAGTATAATGTGGATAAATGTGAGGTTATCCACTTTGGTGGTAAAAACAGAGAGACAGACTATTATCTGAATGGTGACAGATTAGGAAAAGGGGAGGTGCAAAGAGACCTGGGTGTCATGGTACATCAGTCATTGAAGGTTGGCATGCAGGTGCAGCAGGCGGTTAAGAAAGCAAATGGCATGTTGGCCTTCATAGCAAGGGGATTTGAGTACAGGGGCAGGGAGGTGTTGCTACAGTTGTACAGGGCATTGGTGAGGCCACACCTGGAGTATTGTGTACAGTTTTGGTCTCCTAACCTGAGGAAGGACATTCTTGCTATTGAGGGAGTGCAGCGAAGGTTCACCAGACTGATTCCCGGGATGGCAGGACTGACCTATCAAGAAAGACTGGATCAACTGGGCTTGTATTCACTGGAGTTCAGAAGAATGAGAGGGGACCTCATAGAAACATTTAAAATTCTGACGGGGTTAGACAGGAAGAATGCAGGAAGAATGTTCCCAATGTTGGGGAAGTCCAGAACCAGGGAACACAGTCTAAGGATAAGGGGTAAGCCATTTAGGACCGAGATGTGGAGGAACTTCTTCACCCAGAGAGTGGTGAACCTGTGGAATTCTCTACCACAGAAAGTTGTTGAGGCCAATTCACTAAATATATTCAAAAAGGAGTTAGATGAGGTCCTTACTACTAGGGGGATCAAGGGGTATGGCGAGAAAGCAGGAATGGGGTACTGAAGTTGAATGTTCAGCCATGAACTCATTGAATGGCGGTGCAGGCTAGAAGGGCCGAATGGCCTACTCCTGCACCTATTTTCTATGTTTCTATGTTTTAAAATGCATGTGTGATACAAATCTGATCTCATGGCTTCCTCTTTCCTTTTAAAATTCTTGTTACCACAACCAAACTTCAGACAACACCAGAGGGAGATTACCACAGGCTCTTTATTGATGTACAGGGGGATTACAATTATCGAAGTCAGTTAATAGATTTCGAGTTTACTTTAGTTGAGAAATCATTTTACAATATTTACATCAATTATGATGAAAATAATTGACATGCAAAAAGGAGACACAATGAACCACGACATTCAGTAAATGGGTGAAAACAGAGTGTGATCCGATAGTGGGAGCAGGGTTTGAAATCCTTACCATTTACCTGTCTAAAGAGAGCAAAGCAAATAAAAAATACCAGAGAGCTGGCCTGTATAATCACGCAATTTCCTGATAATATTTTCATTACTAACTCCTAGATGCAACATCAGGACAAACCAGCAAGATAGCTGTGGGCGTGGTGGGAGAAAGTTCACGGGCGCTGTTGTTGGCCACACATTGAGATCCGGATCTTACTCAGGCCAACAGGGGCAGGTAAAGGAGAGAGGAAAGGAGCATCACTCACACAGAGGCATGAAGTTTCCCAGCAGAACCAGGGTGTATTCCAGCAGATGCAAGAAGCACACAGCAGAGGCAATAAGCATCCCAGCAGAAGCAGAGCGCTCACATGAGAGTCAAGACGCATCGCAGCGCAGGCAGGGAGGTAAAGAAATAAAACAAAGATGCTCTCATCTCCTGTATCTGCTCACAGCAGGTTACATTTCTGTATTAGCAGAGGCTCAATGCCGAGAGCATGCAGAAATCAAGGGCAGACAGCGGAAAGAGCGTGCGGCAAACAAGTCCCACCCACCCCTTCCCTCAACGACTATCTGCCCCATCTGTGACAGAGTCTGTGGCTCTCGAATTGGACTGTTTAGCCACCAAAGAACTCACTTCAGGAGTGGAAGCAAGTCTTCCTCGATTCCAAGGGACGGCCTATGATGATGATGATTGAGTAAAAGCAACTGAGATTTATCAAGTAAATTACATTCTGTTACAAAGAGTAATACTTAAAAATGATAGTCACAGCCTGTTCCCGATAGCGTCCTCTCGAGAGACCATGGCGCCGACCCCTTATCTCCTGTTGTCTTGATTCGCACCATCTTCCTGGTAGAAGAGCTGTTACTTTATACCCTTTTCCTCCCATTCAAATGCTATGAAAATCTACAGCTGTTTCAGCCTCACAATAGATCATATTGAGTCTACTGTTTTTTACCTTCTATGTTATCTCTATCTCCCTTCCCTCTCTGTGGCAGGAATACTTCTCTAGGAACAATTATACAGACCATGTCACACAGAATTATACTGAGCTTGGCTTTAAAAAATTACGGTAAGAAATAGTACATGCTGCATACCTTTATCTTATTGATTAATAATTTTGGCCTTGATCATTCAAGTTCTAAATGAAGCTGTATCAGCAGTTACAAAAATGGTTAACATAATAATGGCCCAATTTACCATGATGCTTTGCTTCTCAGCCTTAGGCCATTTTAAAGCCCAATTTATGTTATACGGCTATTTTCTATCATTTATAAGCGAGTTTTACATACAATCAATGCATGTAAATGAAGTTCCAAACATAAAGGTTATTCATTAATTAAAGACGTGTAAAATAAGCTTCTTAATTCTAACGTCTAACATCTGGCAATAGGCAATATCTTACAGGTGAGAATGTGGAACTCGCTCCCCTCGGATAACCATAGTATCCCCACCACTGTTCTGTGTGAGACCAGTTAACTCTGCACGGCTCAGTACCACATCAGGCTGTGCCACACACGAGGAATTCCAAAAACTAAACTGTAATCAAATAGTAGGAACTGATCCAATCTGCTCAGAGAGACGCCATAATCATCTCATCTCTCTCTCTCTTTTGAAATAAAATGGAACCGCGACCATATGCTATGATGGAGGGGGCCACCAATAGATAGTGGAAATGGGTGGATAATCCAGCACCCCATACTTACACTGACACTGAGTTTTTTACCCTTTGGTTTATTTTGATTCCACAATCAAGTTGAGCGTATGCACACAAGATGTTTCCATTTTAAATGCAAAATGCATTTCCATGAAATCGAGTGTTGGCAACCTGACACTACTGGTCTCAGACATGAAACTCATTCCCCTGGTGTCCTGAATTGACCACAATACAGGAACAGTAAATTCCATCCGGTACTGGCCATCCAGATAACAACTACTTATCCTATTTATTTGCTTTAGTCAAACCCAGCCTGACTCCCACTAACTTTTTTGTAGATTACCGAGATCCCACAGTAAATTTTAAGATCATTTACTGAAAACCCCATCAACGTACCATGTCAGCTTTGTAAATAATTGCATGTTCCATTGCTCCAAACTGATCCAGACCAACTGATTGCAGAAGGAATGTTGGCCGGGACATGGGTAAACGGCCTGCCCTTATTTGAATAGTGTCTCCTGATCTTTAACATCCAGTTGATCAGTCAGACAGGGTCTCCAACAATTCAACCTAAAGATTGTGCCTCGAAATAATAGTGACTGCACTTCACTGCGCTGTGACGTGTTGTGGGATGTCTTGAGATCCTGAAGGACCGATTTGAATGCGAGCTCCTTCCTTCTGATTGTTTCAGTATTGCACTGGAGGGTCAGCTCAGCTCAGAAAGGTGAGGGGCTTTAATAACAGCTTACCAGGCCCCTGTTTATTTTCTGATCCAATTATCTTTCAGTTCTGAAGAAAGGTCTTGCCTGAATTGTCAAATCAGCCGAGTGTTGTTACATCTATTGGTATTTCCGCAGTACTGATTTACACCAGCAGGTGGTGATATTGCACTGTAAAACTTTACAGCTCTTTGTACAGCTCGCCATCACCATCTCCTGGCTGAAAGTGGCACTACAATGACCTGCAAGGGAACGTTAAACACTCTGGGGTGAATTTTCACTTTTACCCATCATGGAAACGTAGAAAATAGGTGCAGGAGCAGGCCATTCGGCCCTTCGAGCCTGCACCACCATTCAATATGATCATGGCTGATCATGCAACTTCAGTACCCCACTCCTGCCTTCTCTCCATTCCCCCTGATCCTTTTATCCGTAAGAGTCACATCTAACTGCCTTTTGAATATGTCCAAAGAACTGGACTCAACAACTTTCTCTGGTAGAGAATTCCACAGGTTCACAATTCTCGGGGTGAAAAAGTTTCTCCTCATCTCGGTCCTATATGGCTTATCCCTTATCCTTAGACTGTGATCCCTGGTTCTAGACTTCCCCAACATCGGGAACATTCTTCCTGCATCTAACCTGTCCAATCCTGTCAGAATTTTATATGCTTCTATGAGATCCCCTCTCATTCTTCTAAATTCCAGTGAATATAAGCCTAGTCGATCCAGTCTCTCCTCATATGTCAGTCCTGCCATCCCGGGAATCAGTCTGGTGAACCTTCACTGCACTCCCTCAATAGCAAGAATGTCCTTCATCTGATTAGGAGACCAAAACTGCACACAATACTCAAGGTGTGGTCTCACCAAGGCCCTATACAACTGCAGCAAGACCTCCCTGCTCCTATACTCAAATCCCCTCGCTATGAAGGCCAACATGCCATTTGCTTTCTTAACTGCCGCTGTAACTGCATGCCTACTTTCAATGATTGATGTACCATGACACCCAGATCTCATTGCACCTCCCCTTTTACTAATCTGTCACCATTCAGGTAACAATCTGCCTTCCTGTTTTTGCCACCAAAGTAGATAACCTCACATTTATCCATATTATACTGCATCTGCCATGCATTTGCCTACTAACCTGTCCAAGTCACCCTGCAGCCTCTTAGCATCCTCCTCACAGCTCACACTGCCACCCAGCTTAGTGTTCTCTGCAAAGTTGGAGATATTACATTCAATTCCTTTGTTTAAATCATTAATATATATTGTAAATAGCTGGGGTCCCAGCACTGAACCTTGCGGTACCCCACTAGTCACTGCCTGCCATTCTGAAAAGGACCCGCTTATTCCCACTCTTTGCTTCCTGTCCTCATAGGTAGTCCCTTGGAATCGAGACTTGCTCCCACTCTTAAAATAAGTCCTTAGGTGGCTGAACAGTCCAATATGAGAACCACAGTTCCTGCCACAGGTGGACAAATAGTCGTTGAGGGTAAGGGTGGGTGGGACTGGTTTGCCGCACGCTCTTTCTGCTGTCTGCACTCGATTTCTGCATGCTCTCGGCGAGGAGACTCGAGGTGCTCAGCGCCCTCCCTGATGCACTTCCTCCACTTAGGGCGGTCTATGGCCAAGGACTCCCAGGTGTCAGTGGGGATGTTGCACATTATCAAGGAGGCTTTGAGGGTATCCTTTGAGAGTAATATTTCCTCTGCCCACCTTTGGTTCTTTTGCCGTGAAGGAGTTCCGAGTAGAGCGCTTGCTTTGGGAGTCTCGTGTCTGGCATGCGGACAATGCGGCCAACCCAACAGTGCTGATCAAGTGTGGTCAGTGCTTCGATGCTTGGGATGTTGGCCTGGTTGAGGACACTAATGTCACTTTTACCACTGGGAACAACTCAGGTGTTAGCGGATGGGCCGCCAGTTTTACAGCCCGCAAGGCAGTAAAAGGGAACATTCAGCCCTTTAAAGCGAAGATTTACAAACTCCCCTCTATTTGAAGAGAGATAGTTTGTGTATTTCTCATCACCAATTGTGTGTGGTGCTGAACACCTGAGGAATGTGCTCATTTGTGCGGGGTCAAGTCATTGTGAGGTCATGGAAGATGCGGGCTGGCCTGAGGCCCCTCCCCTTTTACAGACCCGGATTGGAACCGGAGCAGATTCTCAGCCACTTGTTCTCATCCCAAGGCCGGAAGAAAGGATAAAGTTTCTCCGTGAATTTATTCCCAGTGAAGGTGTGGAGATGGGACTTGGTGTCCGCGCTGTAAAATGAAACTGTCCCGGACTCGTAACTGAGATAAACTCCCACCTTCCCGGGGATCTGACCGGCAGGGAGAGGGGATGGAGGGGAGGAGTTTACATTAAACCGATCTTCAACCCGCTCGATGCTCCACAATCCATTCTCCGGGCTCAGTCTGACCCGTCCCTTCCTCCCCACAGACTCAGTGGCGACTCCCAGTCTCCAGCCCCGATTCCCCGCCACTTCCACCTCCCAGTAATGTCTCCCCGATGTGAATCCCTCCAATCCCAGCACACAAGGCCAGACTGTAAATCTCTTCTCGGTGTCAGGGAACTTCCTCCGGGTCCGGGTCAGTCTCACGCTCTTCAGATCCTCAGACACCTCGAGATATGGATTCGCTGTTTCCACATCCAGGGTCACAGAGACTGGGAGAAAAAGCAGAGAGTTAGAGAGATTCGTCTAGGATTAGAGAGATTCCCCTGGGATTAGAGAGACTCGCCGGGGATCGGGGGGAGAGGCTCGCCGGGGATCGGGGGGAGACACTCACCGGGGATCGGGGGGAGACACTCGCCGGGGATCGGGGGGAGAGACTCGCCGGGGATCGGGGGGAGAGACTCGCCGGGGATCGGGGGGAGAGACTCGCCGGGGATCGGGGGGGAGAGACTCGCCGGGGATCGGGGGGGAGAGACTCGCCGGGGATCGGGGGGAGACACTCGCCGGGGATCGGGGGGAGAGACTCGCCGGGGATCGGGGGGGAGAGACTCGCCGGGGATCGGGGGGGAGAGACTCGCCGGGGATCGGGGGGAGACACTCGCCGGGGATCGGGGAGAGAGACTCGCCGGGGATCGGGGGGAGAGACTCGCCGGGGATCGGGGGAGAGAGACTCGCCGGGGATCGGGGGGAGAGACTCGCCGGGGATCGGGGGAGAGAGACTCGCCGGGGATCGGGGGGAGAGACTCGCCGGGGATCGGGGGGAGAGTCTCGCCGGGGATCGGGGGGAGAGACTCGCCGGGGATCGGGGGGAGACACTCGCGGGGGAGACACTCGCCGGGGATCGGGGGGAGAGACTCGCCGGGGATCGGGGGGAGAGACTCGCCGGGGATCAGGGGGAGACACTCGCCGGGGATCGGGGGGAGAGACTCGCCGGGGATCGGGGGAGAGACTCGCCGGGGATCGGGGGGAGAGACTCGCCGGGGATCGGGGGGGAGACACTCGCCGGGGATCGGGGGGAGAGACTCGCCGGGGATCGGGGGGAAGAGACTCGCCAGGGATCGGGGGGAGACACTCGCCGGGGATCGGAGGGAGACACTCGCCGGGGATCGGGGGGAGAGACTCGCCGGGGATCGGGGGGAGAGACTCGCCGGGGATCGGGGGAGAGAGACTCGCCGGGGATCGGGGGGAGAGACTCGCCGGGGATCGGGGGGAGAGTCTCGCCGGGGATCGGGGGGAGAGACTCGCCGGGGATCGGGGGGAGACACTCGCGGGGGAGACACTCGCCGGGGATCGGGGGGAGAGACTCGCCGGGGATCGGGGGGAGAGACTCGCCGGGGATCAGGGGGAGACACTCGCCGGGGATCGGGGGGAGAGACTCGCCGGGGATCGGGGGAGAGACTCGCCGGGGATCGGGGGGAGAGACTCGCCGGGGATCGGGGGGAGAGACTCGCCGGGGATCGGGGGGAGAGACTCGCCGGGGATCAGGGGGAGACACTCGCCGGGGATCGGGGGGAGAGACTCGCCGGGGATCGGGGGGACAGACTCGCCGGGGATCGGGGGGAGAGACTCGCCGGGGATCGGGGGGAGAGACTCGCCGGGGATCGGGGGGAGACACTCGCCGGGAATCGGGGGGAGACACTCGCCGGGGATCGGGGGGAGACACTCGCCGGGGATCGGGGGGAGACACTCGCCGGGGATCGGGGGGAGAGACTCGCCGGGAATCGGGGGGAGACACTCGCCGGGGATCGGGGGAGACACTCGCCGGGGATCGGGGGGAGAGATTCGCCGGGGATCGGGGGGAGAGACTCGCCGGGGATCGGGGGGAGAGACTCGCCGGGGATCGGGGGGAGAGACTCGCCGGGGATCGGGGGGAGACACTCGCCGGGGAGACACTCGCCGGGGATCGGGGGGAGAGACTCGCCGGGGATCGGGGAGAGAGACTCGCCGGGGATCGGGGGGAGAGACTCGCCGGGGATCGGGGGGAGAGACTCGCCGGGGATCGGGGGGAGACACTCGCCGGGGAGACACTCGCCGGGGATCGGGGGGAGAGACTCGCCGGGGATCGGGGGGAGAGACACTCGCCGGGGATCGGGGGGAGAGACTCGCCGGGGATCGGGGGGAGAGACTCGCCGGGGATCGGGGGGAGAGA
The DNA here is from genome assembly GCF_044704955.1 of Pristiophorus japonicus. Taxonomy (NCBI): domain Eukaryota; kingdom Metazoa; phylum Chordata; class Chondrichthyes; family Pristiophoridae; genus Pristiophorus; species Pristiophorus japonicus. The sequence continues at coordinate 9,718,027 of NC_091995.1, read as the reverse complement.
CTCGCCGGGGATCGGGGGGAAGAGACTCGCCGGGGATCGGGGGGAGAGACTCGCCGGGGATCGGGGGGAGAGACTCGCCGGGGATCGGGGGGAGACACTCGCCGGGGATCGGGGGGAGACACTCGCCGGGGATCGGGGGGAGAGACTCGCCGGGGATCGGGGGGAGAGACTCGCCGGGGATCGGGGGGAGAGACTCGCCGGGGATCGGGGGGAGAGACTCGCCGGGGATCGGGGGGAGAGACTCGCCGGGGATCGGGGGGAGAGACTCGCCGGGGATCGGGGGGAGACACTCGCCGGGGATCGGGGGGAGAGACTCGCCGGGGATCGAGGGGAGAGACTCGCCGGGGATCGGGGGGAGAGACTCGCCGGGGATCGAGGGGAGAGACTCGCCGGGGATCGGGGGGGAGACACTCGCCGGGGATCGGGGGGAGAGACTCGCCGGGGGATCGGGGGGAGAGACTCGCCGGAGATCGGGGGGAGAGACTCGCCGGGGATCGGGGGGGAGACACTCGCCGGGGATCGGGGGGAGAGACTCGCCGGGGATCGGGGAGAGAGACTCGCCGGGGATCGGGGGGAGACACTCGCCGGGGATCGGGGGGAGACACTCGCCGGGGATCGGGGGGAGAGACTCGCCGGGGATCGGGGGGAGAGACTCGCCGGGGATCGGGGGGAGACACTCGCCGGGGATCGGGGGGAGAGACTCGCCGGGGATCGGGGGGAGACACTCGCCGGGGATCGGGGGGAGAGACTCGCCGGGGATCGGGGGGGAGACACTCGCCGGGGATCGGGGGGAGACACTCGCCGGGGATCGGGGGGAGAGACTCGCCGGGGATCGAGGGGAGAGACTCGCCGGGGATCGGGGGGGAGAGACTCGCCGGGGATCGGGGGGAGAGACTCGCCGGGGATCGGGGGGGAGAGACTCGCCGGGGATCGGGGGGAGAGACTCGCCGGGGATCGGGGGGAGAGACTCGCCGGGGATCGGGGGGGAGAGACTCGCCGGGGATCGGGGGGAGAGACTCGCCGGGGATCGGGGGGAGAGACTCGCCGGGGATCGGGGGGGAGAGACTCGCCGGGGATCGGGGGGAGAGACTCGCCGGGGATCGGGGGGGAGAGACTCGCCGGGGATCGGGGGAGAGACTCGCCGGGGATCGGGGGGAGACACTTGCCGGGGATCGGGGGGGAGAGACTCGCCGGGGATCGGGGGAGACACTCGCTGGGGATCGGGGGGGAGAGACTCGCCGGGGATCGGGGGGAGACACTCGCCGGGGATCGGGGGGGAGAGACTCGCCGGGGATCGGGGGGAGAGACGCGCCTGGGATCGGGGGGAGACACTCGCCGGGGATCGGGGGGAGAGACTCGCCGGGGATCGGGGGGAGAGACTCGCCGGGGATCGGGGGGAGAGACTCGCCGGGGATCGGGGGGAGAGACTCGCCGGGGATCGGGGGGAGACACTCGCCGGGGATCGGGGGGAGAGACTCGCCGGGGATCGGGGGGAGAGACTCGCCGGGGATCGGGGGGAGAGACTCGCCGGGGATCGGGGGGAGAGACTCGCCGGGGATCGGGGAGAGAGAATCGCCGGGGATCGGGGAGAGAGAATCGCCGGGGATCGGGGAGAGAGAATCGCCGGGGATCGGGGAGAGAGAATCGCCGGGGATCGGGGAGAGAGAATTGCCGGGGATCGGGGAGTGATGCTATCACAGAGATCCCCCTTTCTGACTGATTTCCTGTTTCTCAACAGGAGAAACGAGCCGCACCGAGGGGAGGAAACGAGGATCTGACAACAGCAGAAAACATCGGGACTTCCAGGGAGGGAGGTCACAGCTTCTGAAAATATCAAACATTAACCCACCTGCCGCAACACTTTGGTATTTTGTCAGGATATAAAAAAAATGAACACAAGCCGGAACTGGAGTCTCATTGTACCACGAAACACTGTTCACAGTTTAATGCACCACAAAGTGGGGTTAAACACCTTCCATTCTCAGCAACAAGAACAGAAACAACTTGTATTTATATAGCACCTTTAACATAGTAAAACGTCCCAAGGTGCTTCACAGGAGTGTTATAATACCAACATTTGTCACTGAGCCACATAAGAAGAAATTACAGCAGATGACCAAAAGGTCAGAGATAGGATTTAAGGAGAGTCTTAAAGGAGGATAGAGCAGTAGAGAGGTGGAGAGGCTGAATCAGACTGTTCGCAACCTTGGAGTCATATTTGACCCTGAAATGAGCTTTCGACCAGGTATCCGCAGTATAACTCAGACCGCTTATTTTCACTCGCACCAAGTCCCGCTCACCCATCATGCCTTTGCTCGCTGACCTACATTGGCTTCCGGTTAAGCAACGCTTCGGTTTGAAAATTCTCATCCCTATTTTCAAATCCCTCCAAAGCATCGCTCCTCCCTATCTCTATAATCTCTTCCAGCCCCACAATCTCCCCCGCCACTGCCCCCCCCCCCCCCCATCCCCACCTGTGAGATGTCTGTGCTCCTCAAATTCTGCCCTCTTGAACATCCCTGATTAGAATCGCTCAGTCACTGGTGGCCCTGCCTTCTGTTGCCTAGACCCCAAGCTCTGGAACTCCCTGCCTAAACTTCTCCCCCTCTCTACCTCTCTTTCCAAAACAAATGTACATCCCTGTCTGGTGTAAGAATAAAACGGGGAAGGTGGCTCAACCGTGGGTAACAAGGGAAATTAGGGATAGTGTTAAATCCAAGGAAGAGGCATATAAATTGGCCAGAAAAAGCAGCAAACCTGAGGACTGGGAGAAATTTAGAATTCAGCAGAGAAGGACTAAGAGTTTAATGAGGGGTAAAATAGAGTAAGAGAGTAAGCTTGCAGTGAACATAAAAACTGACTGCAAAAGCTTCTATAAATATGTGAAGAGAAAACGATTAATGAAGACTAATGTAGGTCCCTTGCAGTCAGAATCAGGTGAATTCATAATGGGAAACAAGGAAACGGCAGACCAATTTAACAAATACTTTTGTTCTGTCTTCACTAAGGAAGACACGAATAACCTCCCGAAAATACAAGGGGACCGAGGGTCTAGCGAGAAGGAGGAACTGAGGGAACTGAGGGAAATCCGTATTAGTCAGGAAGTAATGTTAGGGAAATTGATGGGATTGAAGGCCGATAAATCCCCAGGGCCTGATAGTCTGCATCCCAGAGTACTTAAGGAAGTGGCCCTAGAAATAGTAGATGCATTGGTGGTCATTTTCCAATATTCCATGGACTCTGGATCAGTTCCTATGGATTGGAGGGTAGCTAATGTAACCAGGAGTGAGAGAGAAAACCGGGAATTATAGACCGGTTAGCCTGACATCGGTAGTGGGGAAAATGTTGGAATCAATTATTAAAAATGTAATAGCAGCTCATTTGGAAAGCAGTGACAGGATCGGTCCAAGTCAGCATGATTTATGAAAGGGAAATCATGCTTGACAAATCTTCTAGAATTTTTTGAGGATGTAACTAGTAGAGTGGATAAGGGAGAGCCAGTGGATGTGGTGTATTTGGACTTTCAAATGGCTTTTGACAAGGTCCCACAGACGAGATTAGTGTGCAAAATTAAGGCACGTGGCATTGAGGGTAATGTACTGACGTGGATAGAGAACTGGTTGGCAGACAGGAAGCAAAGAGTGGGAATAAACGGGTCCTTTTCAGAATGGCAGGCAGTGACTAGTGGGGTACCGCAGGGCTCAGTGCTAGGACCCCAGCTATTTGCAGTATACATTAATGATTTAGATGAAGGAATTGAATGTAATATCTCCAAGTTTGCAGATGACACTAAGCTGGGTGGCAGTGTGAGCTGTGAGGAGGATGCTAAGAGGCTGCAGGGTGATTTGGACAGGTTAGGTGAGTGGGCAAATGCATGGCAGATGCAGTATAATGTGGATAAGTGTGAGGTTATCCACTTTGGTGGCAAAAACAGGAAGGCAGAATATTGTCTGAATGGTGACAGATTAGTAAAAGGGGAGGTGCGACGAGACCTGGGTGCCATGGTACATCAGTCGCTGAAGTAGGCATGCAGGTACAGCAGGCAGTAAAGAAAGCAAATGGCATGTTGGCCTTCACAGCGAGAGGATTTGAATATAGGAGCAGGGAGATCTTACTGCAGTTTTACAGGGCTTGGTGAGACCACACCTTGAGTATTGTATGCAGTTTTGGTCTCCTAATCTGAGGATAGATATTCTTGCTATTGAGGGAGTGCAGCGAAGGTTCACCAGACTGATTCCCGGGATGGCAGGACTGACATGTGAGGAGGGACTGGATCGACTAGGCTTATAGTCACTGTTGGAATTTAGGGAATCTTATAAAAGCATATAAAATTCTGATGGGATTGGACAGGTTAGATGCAGGAAGAATGTTCCCGATGTTGGGGAAGTCCAGAACCAGGGGGTCACAGTCTAAGGATAAGGAATAAGCCATATAGGACTGAGATGAGGAGAAACTTCTTCACCCAGAGAATTATGAACCTATGAAATTCTCTACCACAGAAAGTTGTTGAGTTCAGTTCATTGGATATATTCAAAAGAGAGTTAGATGTGGCTCTTACGGCTAAAGGGATCAGGGGGTATGGAGAGAAGGCAGGAGGAGGACACTGAAGTTGCATGATCAGCCATGATCATATTGAATGGTGGTGCAGGCTCGAAGGACCGAATGGCCTGCTCCTGCACCTATTTTCTATGTTTCTATGTTTCCTCCTTCAAGACGCTCTTTAAAATCTACCTCTTTCACCTGCGCTAATTTCTAAGTATGCTGCTCGGTGTCAATTTGTTTATCTCGCAATACTCCTGTGAAGCGTGTTGGGATGTTTCACTAAGTTAAGGGCGCTATATAGATACAAGTTGTTGTTGTTGTGTTTGAGTGTGAGTGTGTTTGTGTACATGGGTTCCTAAAAGTAGAAAAGTCACCTGGTCCGGATAGGATGCATCCTAGGTTACTGGGGGAAGTAAGGGTGGAAATTGCAGAGGCTCTGGCCACAATCTTCCAATTCTCCTTGGATCTGGGGACTGGCAGATTGCAGATGTCACACCGCTGCTTTAAATAAGGGAGGGTGGATAACCTCACAACTACAGGTCAGTCAACCTAACGTCAGTGGTGGAGAAACTTATCGAGACAATAATCTTGGGCAAAATGTATCGGCCTTTGGATAATATGGGTTAATAAATGAAAGTCAGCATGGATTTGTTAAAGGCAAATTGTGTTTGACTAACTTGATTGAGTTTTTGGATGAAGCAACAGAGAGAGTGGATGAAGATAGTGTGGTTGATGTGTGTATAGACTTTCAAAACAAACAAGAGACTTCTTAGCTAAGTTAAACCCCATGGGATTAAAGGGACAATGGCAGCATAGATATAAAATTGGCTAAAGGACAGAAAGCAGAGAGTAGTGGTGAACAGTTGTTTTTCAGACCGGAGGGAATTTTACAGTGGTGCTCCCCAGGATCCTTATTAAGACCACTGCTTTATTTGATATATTAATGACCTGGACTTGGGTATAATTTCACAGTTTTCAGATGATACAAACTCTGTAAATGTCATAAACAATGAGGAGGATAGTAACAGACCTCAGGAGGACATAGACAGCCTGGTGAAATGGCCAGACAAATGATAGACGAAACTTAACGCAGAGAAGTGTGAAAAGATACATTTTGGTAGGAGAAATGAGGAGAGACAATATGAACTAAATGGTAAAATTTTTAAGGGGGTATAGGAACAAAGAGACCTGTGGGTATGTACACACATTTTTGTAGGTGGTACAACAAATTGAGAAGGCTGTTAAAGAAAGCATATGATATCCTGGGCTTTATTAATAGAGGAATAGAGTATAAAAGCAAGGAGGTTATATTAAACCTTTATAAAACACTGGTTAGGCCTCAGCTGGATTATTGTGTTCAATTCTGGGCACCGCACTTTAGGAAGGGTGTCAAGGCCTTGAAGAAGGTGCAGAAGAAATTTACTAGAACGGTGGTACCAGAGATGAGGGACTTGAGTTATGTGGGGAGACTGGAGAAACTGGAGTTGTTCTCGTTAGAGCAGAGAAGGTGAAGAGGAGATTTGATAGAGGCCCAACCTACTCAACCTTTCCTCATAAGTTCCTCACAACGAGTTGTTGTGATCTGGAATGCACTGCCTGAAAGGGCGGTGGAAGCAGACTCAGTGGTAACAGTCCAGAGAGAAATAGATAAAGAATTGAAGGGAAATAATTACAAGGTGACGGGGAAAGAGCAGGGGACAGGGATTAATTGAATAGTTCTACCAAAGAGCTGGCACAGACCCGATGGGCTGAATGCCCTCCTTCTGTGCTGTATCATTCTATGATCACACAAAATAAGCATTTTATTAAGAGCCTCTAGTCCTCCACCAGTAAGTAATTTGATTTCAATTCACTGAAAATGACTTCAAAAACTGTACTAAACCATTTATTAGTTTCATTGGTGTACCTTAGTAAGTTTTAGTAAATTAAATATTTTTTAATATTTAAAAACTTTTACTACGTGCCGTCTTGTGCCTGTGTCCCTAAAAACGTGTTGAATTTGAAGAGCCTCCTCAAACGGACACAATGGGCAGAAACTGGCCATGCTGATTATCCCGATCTGGGGATGTGGCCAGGTTTATAGGCGGGTCAATAAATGTTACAACACACAAAAGCTCAGAGGGACTTGAACTGCTAGCTTCGACCAGTGGACGGAGATGAGAACTACACGCTTAAACTTTTCCTGATAAGTCCTCCTGCCTGTAGCAGTGTAAGGATCCTGAGAAATCCCCATTTCATATTCCCACTACAGCAACGACGACTTACATTTATATATTACCTTTAATGTAGCAAAAATGTCCCAAGGTGCTTCACATGAGTATTACAAGAAAAACACCGGACCAGAAATCCCGGTCTCCTCAGGTCCGTACAGAGTTTCTACGGACCCGGGAAGGCATTGGAAAAGCCGTTTTCAGCGCAATACGTGCATGAATCGAAAGCTGGCTTTTCCGATCTGTCAAGTTTCTGGCTTGACAGATCTCGCGCATATCGGAAGCGAGGACAAGATTGCGGGATTTACGCATATCTTGCCCAGCAAATGTCCTCAAAACTCTTGCGCCTGATAAATACCCTCCCTCCCCACTATGCTAACTTTATTTTAAACCATAATTTAAAAAACTTTTTAAAAAATCAGAAAAATATATATTATTTAAATACATAAATAACTTTAATTTAAATTAATAAAAATATGTTGTGCATTTTTTTCTAGCTTTTATTATTGCATATTAGCGTTTTTGAGGCTGTTTCTCATTCATTATAATGAGAACTCCAACTTACGGAGTTCCCATTATTATGAATGAGAACGCACTTTACCTGATTGGCTTCCCAGAGCCATGTGACTCCAGCTCCAGGCCTGCGCACGTCCCAACGTGAACGCGCTCAAGAAGAGGAGGCCTCGACTCCGGGATCTCAGGTGAGCATTCAACCAAAAGGAAAGTGTATATCTTCTGTCCTATTTTTTCCCGCGGGAAGAAGAAACCAGGATTTCTGAGCCTTTTATTTTGACACCGAGCCAGGTAAAAAGAAATTACAACAGATGACCAAAAGCTTGTTCAAAGAGTTAGGTTTTAAGGAGCTTCTTGAAGGAGGAAAGAGAGGTGGAGAGGTTTAGGGAGGGAGTTCCAGAGCTTGGGGCTCAGGCAGCTGAAGGCACGGCCACCGATGTTTGAGCAGTTAAAATCAGACATGCTCAAGAGGGCAGATATCTTGGGGGTGGGGGGTGAGGCTGAAGGAGGTTAAAGAGATAGGGAGGGTCGAGGCCATGGAGGGATTTGTAAACAAGGATGAGAATTTTTAAATCAATCCATTGTTTAACTGGGAGCCACTGTAGATCAGCGAGCACAGGGTGATGTGTGAGTGGGACTTGGTGTGAGTCAGGACACGGGCTGCACAGTTTTGGATCACCTCTCATTTACGTAGGGTAGAATGTGGGAGGACAGCCAGGAGTGCGTTGGAGTAGTCAAGTCTGGAGGTAACAAAGACATGGGTGAGGGTTTCAGCAGCAGAAGAGCTGAGGCAGGGGCAGAGATGGGCAATTATACAGAGTGGAAATAGGCGGTTTTAGTTATGCTGCGAATATGTGGCCGGAAGCTCATTTCAGGGTCAAATATGGCACCTAGGTTGCGAACAGGCTGGTTCAGTCTCAGACAGATGCTAAGGAGGGTGACTTGGACAGGTTAGGTGAGTGGGCAAATACATGGCAGATGCAGTATACTGTGGATAAATGCAAGGTTATTCATTTTGGGGGCAAAAACACGAAGGCAGAATATTATCTGAATGGCGGCAGACTAGGAAAAGGAGAGGTGCAACGAGACCTGGGTGTCATGGTTCATCAGTCACTGAAAGTGGCATGCAGGTACAGCAGGCGGTGAAGGCGGCAAATGGTATGTTGGCCTTCATAGCTAGGGGATTTGAGTATAGAAGCAGGGAGGTCTTACTGCAGTTGTACAGGGCCTTGGTGAGGCCTCACCTGGAATATTGTGTTCAGTTTTGGTCTCCTAATCTGAGGAAGGACGTTCTTGCTATTGAGGGAGTGCAGCGAAGGTTCACCAGACTGATTCCCGGGATGGCTGGTCTGTCATATCAGGAGAGACTGGATCAACTGGGCCTTTATTCACTGGAGTTTAGAAGGATGAGAAGGGACCTCATAGAAACATACAAGATTCTGACAAGACTGGACAGGTTAGATGCGGGAAGGATGTTCCCGATGTTGGGGAAGTCCAGAACCAGGGGACATAGTCTTAGGATAAGGGGTAGGCCATTTAGGACTGAGATGAGGAGAAACTTCTTCACTCAGAGAGTTGTTAACCTGTGGAATTCCCTGCCGCAGAGAGCTGTTGATGCCAGTTCATTGGATATATTCAAGAGGGATTTAGATATGGCCCTTACGGTTAAGGGGATCAAGGGGTATGGAGAGAAAGCAGGAAAGGGGTACTGAAGGAATGATCAGCCATGATCTTATTGAATGGCGGTGCAGGCTCGAAGGGCCGAATGGCCTACTCCTGCACCTATTTTTCTATGTTTCTATGTTTCTAAGGAGAGGGATGGCGTTGGTGGCTAGACAATGCAGTTTATGGCTTTGGTCTTCCCAAATTTATTTGGAGAAAATTTCTGCTCATCCAGTACTGGATGTCGGACTAGCAGTCTGACAATTTAGAGACCGAGGAGGGGTCGAGAGAAGTGGTGGTGAGGTCGAGCTGTGTGTCGTCAGGGCACATGTGGAAACTGACACTGTGCTTTCGGATGATGTCGCCAAGGGGCAGCACATCAATGAGAAATAGGAGGGGGCCAAGGATAGACCCTTGGGGGACACCAGATGTTACGATGGGGGAAGAGAAGCCATTTCAGGTGATATTCTGGCTACGATTAAATAGATAAGATTGGAACCAGGCGAGTGCTGCCCCACCCACGATGGCGGGGAGACGTTGGAGAAGGATGGAGCGGTCAACCATGTCAAAGGCTGCAGAGACATCGAGAAGGACGAGAAGCGTTAGTTTACATTTGTCACACTCACAAAGGATGTCATTTGTCACTTTGATGAGAGCCGTTTCGGTACTGGGGCAGAATCCAGTTTGAAGGGATTCAACCATGAAGTTCCGGGAAAGGTGGGCACAGAATTGGGAAGCGACAACACATTCAAGCACTTTGGAGAGGAAATGGAGGTTGTAGATGGGGCGGTAGTTTGCAAGGAGAGAGAGGTCAAGGGTTGTTTTTTTTTGAGGTGACGGGTGATGACATCAGATTTGAAGGAGTGGGAGACTGTACCTGAGGAGAGAGAACCCTTAACAATGTCAGCTAATATGGGAGTCAGAAAAGGAAGTTGGGTGGGAACAGGTTCAAGGGAGCAGGAAGTGGGTCTCGTGGACAAGATGAGGATGGAGTGGTCAAGAGGGGAGATCAGAAAGAAACTGGAGAAAGATGAGAGTTCAGGGCTAGGGCATGGCGAACCTCAGAGGAAATTTGGCCCGGTGGGCTAGGGGAAGGAAGAGAATTTGCAGAGGCAGCCGAGTGGATGGTCTCAGTCTTTCAGACAAAGAAGTCCATGAGTCCTAGCGAACACGGATGAAATGAAATAAGCATTATTAGTTGTAGGTTTAAGTTTGTATTTTTTTTTAATTTATTCGCGGGATGTGGGCGACGCTGGTAAGGCCAACATTTATTGCCCTCCCTTAATTGCCCTTGAGTTACTTTAGGCCATTTCCCAGGGCAGTTCAGAGTCAACCACATTGCTGTGGGTCTGGAGTCACATATAGGCCAGACCGGGGTAAGGATGGCAGATTTCCTTCCTAAAGGACATTAGTGAACCAGATGGGTTTTTACTACAATCCGATAGTTACATGGTCACCATTACTGATACTAGCGTTTTATTCCAGATTTATTTAACTGAATTTAAATTCCACAGCTGCTATGGTGGGATTTCAACTCACATTCCCTGATCATTAGTCCAGGCCTGCTGGATTACTAATACAGAAATATTAGAAACATAGAAACATAGAAAATAGGTGCAGGAGTAGGCCATTCGGCCCTTCTGGCCTGCACCGCCATTCAATGAGTTCATGGTTGAACATGCAACTTCAGTACCCCATTCCTGCTTTCTCACCATACCCCTTGATTCCCCTAGTAGTAAGGACTTCATCTAACTCCTTTTTGAATATATTTAGTGAATTGGCCTCAACAACTTTCTGTGGTAGAGAATTCCACAGATTCACCACTCTCTGGGTGAAGAAATTCCTCCTCATCTCGGTCCTAAATGGCTTACCCCTTATCCTTAGACTGTGTCCCCTGGTTCTGGACTTCCCCAACATTGGGAACATTTTTCCTGCATTCTTCCTGTCTAACCCCGTCAGAATTTTAAATGTTTCTATGAGGTCCCCTCTCATTCTTCTGAACTCCAGTGAATACAAGCCCAGTTGATCCAGTTTTTCTTGATAGGTCAGTCCCGCCATCCCGGGAATCAGTCTGGTGAACCTTCGCTGCATTCCCTCAATAGCAAGAATGTCCTTCCTCAGGTTAGGAGACCAAAACTGTACACAATACTCCAGGTGTGGCCTCACCAAGGCCCTGTACAACTGTAGCAACACCTCCCTGCCCCTGTACTCAAATCCCCTCGCTATGAAGGCCAACATGCCATTTGCTTTCTTAACCGCCTGCTGTACCTGCATGCCAACCTTCAATGACTGATGTACCATGACACCCAGGTCTCTTTGCACCTCCCCTTTTCCTAATCTGTCACCATTCAGATAATAGTCTGTCTCTCTGTTTTTACCACCAAAGTGGATAACCTCACATTTATCCACATTATACTTCAGCTGCCATGCATTTGCCCACTCACCTAACCTATCCAAGTCGCTCTGCAGCCTCATAGCATCCTCCTCGCAGCTCACACTGCCACCTAACTTAGTGTCATCCGCAAATTTGGAGATACCACATTTAATCCCCTCGTCTAAATCATTAATGTACAGTGTAAACAGCTGGGGCCCCAGCACAGAACCTTGCGGTACCCCACTAGTCACTGCCTGCCATTCTGAAAAGTCCCCATTTACTCCTACTCTTTGCTTCCTGTCTGACAACCAGTTCTCAATCCATGTCAGCACACTACCCCCAATCCCATGTGCTTTAACTTTGCACATTAATCTCTTGTGTGGGACCTTGTCGAAAGCCTTCTGAAAGTCCAAATATACCACATCAACTGGTTCTCCCTTGTCCACTCTACTGGAAACATTATAATTATCTATCATTCCCTGTATCAGCGTGCGTTAGTCAGCACACGCCAATTCTTGAATAATCATGCTTATAAACTAGTGTAATATGCCTTGGGTGGACCCAGTTAGATTTTAACATCGAAGACAGAGGCGTTGGGCCTGCTTGACCAAATATTAAAAATGCATACTTTAACAAGCCTTGTTAGCAAAGTGAGAGTCAGTCTGTGAGAAAAGCTGAGAGAATTAATGGAATTCCAGAGACTGAGATAAGAGGCAAGCCTGGGCTGGATTTTTGGCTTTGTTCATTTCATAGAATCATAGAAGTTTACAGCACAGGAGGAGGCCATTTCGGCCCATCGTGTCTGTGCCGGCCAACAAGAGGCTATCCAGCCTAATCCCACTTTCCAGCTCGAGGTCCATAACCCTGCAGTTACAACAATTCAGGTGCACATCCAAGTACTTTTTAAATGTCGTGAGAGTTTCTGCCTCTACCACCCTTTCAGGCAGTGAGTTCCAGACCCCCACAACCCCCTGCGTGAAGGAATTTCCCCTCAAAACATTCTACCAATTACTTTCAATTTATGCCCCTGGTTGTTGACCCCTCTGCGAAGGGAAATAGGCCCTTTCTATCCACTATATCTAGGCCCCTCATAATTTTGTACACCTCAATGAGGTCTCCCCTAAGCCTCCTCTGTTCCAATGAAAACAAATCCAGCCTATCTAATCGGTCCTCATAGCTTGGATTCTCCACTCACGGCATCATCCTCGTAAATCTCCTCTGTACCCTTTCTAGTGCAATCACGTCCTTCCAGTAATGTGCTGAACAGAACTGCACGCATTACTCCAGCTGTGGCCTAACCAGTGTTTTATACAGTTCAAGCATAACCTCCCTGCTCTTGTATTCTATGCCTCGGCTAATAAAGGCAAGCATTCCGTATGCCTTCTTAACCACTTTATCTACCTGCCTGCTACTTTCAGGGATCTGTGGACATGCACTCCAAGGTCCCTTTCTTCCTCTCCACTTCACAGTATCCTACTATTTAATGTGTATTCCTTTTCCTTGTTAGCCCTCCCCAAATGCATTACCTCACACTTCTCTGGATTAAATTCCATTTGCCATTGTTCTGCCCACCTGATCAGTTGATTGATATCTTCCTGCAGTCCGCAGCTTTCTTCTTCATTTTTGTATCTTCTGCAAACTTCTTAATCATATTCAAGTCTAGATCATTGATGTATTCAAGTCTAGATCATTGATGTACAGGCAATTCTCGATTATCCATACACGGATCTAATGGAGAACCCTCTGCAACGGCACTTTTAAAAACTGTGATTCTGTCCCGTGTACAGCTGCACACGACCATTAAACCCACCCCTCAAACAGTTCTGCTCTGACCACTTTCTGCACCTGTCCGCCATTGAGCGTGCTGCCCGGCCTCGGGGGCAAGTAAAGCCGCATCTCATTCGACCTCCAGCTGTTGAAGCCTTTAGACTGGCCATTTCACCTTTCAGCCACGCCGCTGGGCCTGATCGCGGCACTAGCGGGGAATGAGCTCGGGTTTCTAGGCAGGATCTCGGGACGCTGCATGCTGGCACCGTCCTGCTTGTCTGCGCTCTTTCTCCGCCGACTGATGACTGCCGGAGGATTGGGGATTAGGCTAGTCGAGTTGGTGCTCTAACTAGTTTCAACATTGATTTGAGGGAGGGGTCGTTGACTCCAGCAAGTTAATCTCACATTAAAGTATAAATTTGGGACACAAACATTCTCGGCAAGTACGTGCACTCGCCCTAGCGGCAAAATCGTTTACCCGGAATAGCCCGATCCCCGAATGGCCCCGGATAATCGAGAGTTGCCTGTATATCACAAAAAGCAAGGGATCTAGTACTGAGCCCTGCAGAACCCCACTGGAAACATCCTTCCAATCACAGAAACACCCATCAAACATTACCCTTTGCTTCCTGCCTCTGAGCCAATTTTGGATCCAATTTGCCACTTTGCCCTGGATCCCATGGGCTTTTACTTTAGTGACGAGTCTGCCATGTGGGACCTTATCAAAAGCTTTGCTAAAATCCATATACACTACATCATACGCTTTGCCTTCATCGATACTCCTGGTTACCTCCTCGAAAAATTCAATCAACTCAGTCAGACACGACCTTCCCTTAACAAATCCATGCTGACTGTCCTTGATTAATCCGTGTCTTTCTAAGTGAAGATTTATCCTGTCCTTCAGGAATTTTTTCAATAATTTTCCCACCACTGAGGTTAGGCTGACTGACCTGTAATTACTCGGTCTATTCCTTTCTCCCTTCTTAAACAAAGGTACCACATGACATAAGAACGTAAGAACATAAGAAATAAGAGCAGGAGTAGGCCAAATGGCCCCTCAAGCCTGCTCCACCATTCAATAAGATCATGGCTGACCTGATCATGGACTCAGCTCCACGTCCCCACCCGCTCCCCATATCCCCTTTTCATTTAAGAAACTGTCTATTTCTGTCTTAAATTTATTCAATGTCCCAGCTTCCACAGCTCTCTGAGGCAGCGAATTCCACAGATTAACAACCCTCAGAGAAGAAATTTCTCCTCATGTTTTAAATGGGTGGCCCCTTATTCTAAGATCATACCCTCTAATTCTAGTCTCCCCCATCAGTGGAAACATCCTCTCTGCATCCACCTTGTCAAGTCCCTTCATAATCTTATACATTTTGATAAGATCACCTCTCATTCTTCTGAATTCCAATGAGTAGAGGCCCAACCTACTCAACCCCTCATCCCCGGAATCAACCTAGTGAACCTTCTCTGAACTGCCTCCAAAGCAAGTATATCCTTTCGTAAATATGGAAATCAAAACTGCACGCAATATTCCAGGTGTGGCCTCACCAATAACTTATATACCTGTAGCAAGACTTCCCTGCTTTATACTCCATCCCCTTTGCAATAAAGGCCATTAGCAGTTCTACAGTCCTCTGGCATCACACCTGAAGCCAGAGAGGATTGGAAAATGATCGTCAAAGCCTCTGCTATTTCCTCTTTGGCTTCGCGTAACAGCCTGGGATACATTTCATCCGGGCCTGGGGACTTACCCACTTTCAAAGCTGCTAAACCCCTTAATACCTCCTCTCTCACTATGTTTATTTCATCTAATAGTTTACACTTCTTCTCCTCGATAGTAGTGTCTGCATCACCCTCTCTTTTGTGAAAACAGACACAAAGAATTCATTAAAAACCATACCCACATCTCCCACCTGCACACACAGGTTACCCTCATGGTCTCTAATAGGCCCTACCCTTTGTTTGGTTATCCTCTTGCTCTTAATATATTTATAAACATATTTGGGTTTTCCTTGCCAATAATTTTTCATGCTCTCTCTTTGCTTTCCTAATATCTTTTTTTAATTTCACCCCTAGACTTTCTATTCTCCTCTAGAGATTCTGCAGTATTTAGCTCTCGGTATCTGTACTAAGCCTCCCGTTTTTTCTTTATCCTATCCTGTATGTCCCTCGACATCCAGGGGACTCTAGATGTGTTAGTCCCCCCCTTTTTCTTTAAGGGCACATATTTGGCCTGAACCCTACAGATCTCCTCCTTGAAAGCTTCCCACTGCTCCGACACTGATTTACCTTCAAGTAGCTGTTTCCAATCCACTATGGCTAAATAACCACTCAGCTTAGCAAAGTTGGCTTTTCCCCCATTAGAACTTTTATTCCTGGTCTATCCTTGTCCTTTTCCATAACTACCTTTAATCTAACTGAATTATGGTCGCTAGCACCTAAATGCTCTCCCACTGATACCCCTTCCACCTGCCCAGCTTCATTCCCTAAAACTAAATCCAGAACCCACCCCTCCCATGTTGGGCTTGCTACATACTGGCTAAAAAAATTATCTTGAATGTATTTTAGGAATTCTGCACCCTCTATACCCTTCACACTAATTTTGTCCCAGTTAATATTAGGATACTTGAAATCCCCTACTATTACTGCCTGAAGGTTTTTGCACTTCTCATAAATTTGCCGATATATTTGCTCCTCTATCTCCCTCCCACTGTTTGGGGGTCTATAATATACGCCCAGCAGTGTGATCACTCCTTTTTTGTTTTTCAGTTCGACCCATATGTTTGATGATCCCTCTAATATATCATCCCTCCTCACAGCTATAATAGGTTATTTAATCAATACCACGACACTCTCCCTCTCTTTTTACCCCCCTCTCAACCCGCCTTAAGATCCTGTAACCAGGAATGTTGAGCTGCCGTACTGTAATAACTATAATATCATACTCCCAAGTGTCTACCCATGCTCTCAGCTCATCTGCCTTATTTGCTGTACTCCTTGCATTGAAGTATATACCATTTAGTACAGCCAGACGTCCTTGTTGACTACTTTATAGTCCTTGTTTCCTCTGTCCTTCAAATTCACTTTCTACATTTTTGCTTCCCAATTCCAGCTTTACTCCCCTCCCTACTGAATCTATTCTCAGGTTGCCATCACCCTGCCGGGGCGGTAATGGCGGTGGGACGGTCCAGATACCGCCCGGGAACAGATGTGCCCTCAGTGCGGGGTGGAGCACTAAGGGAGGCGTTGCACACCTCTCTCAGGGCACTAGGCCGGCTGAGCACGCAAAAATCCCGAGCTAAACAACCAGCCTCCGAGCGCTCTGAGAGAGGCCTGGGGCAGGAAAAAATATCTGACGAAAACCCACCCAAAACATTCCCAATAAGTAACTCACACCACCACAACATAAATCGCAACAAAAGAAAATTAAAAACAAGCTCACTTACCTGAGGCGGACACTCCTTGCCTCACTGCGGCTGCTACACAGGCGGTCCCAGCAGGGCGTTCGACGGAGCGCTACGGATCGGGCTGGAGCCAAAAATCGAGCCGGTGTTACAACCAGGGGTGTTGTAAACCGGCTCGCCTCTTCCGGACGGTGGTGCTCCCGTCCCGTAAAAACCAGCTCCGAAAACCGCAGCGGGGCGCTTGAAGCTGTCTGCCCGCCCGGAAGAGCTTACCGTCGCCCCTCCGGGGCAAAAACAGAGGCAGCAACAAGTGCAAAATACAGCACAGGGACTGTAAGATTGTTATGAATTATATGTTGTTATTTTTTTGAATACTTGCATTGATATCGTATACCATTAATTTCTTACAATCATCAGTATTATATCCATAATTGTGTGTAAGGATTAAATGTAGTAGAAGTCTGTAATCTTCAACTTTATGCAATGATAACCTGAATTATATATAAAATGTAACTGTTTTTCTTATGCTTAAACATCTGTGAGTAAAGCTGTAACCAGACAACCTGGGGTGAGAAAGAGATTGCCATGGTCGAACAGACTGCAGTTAGCCTGGGAACTCACATCCACCGTTAGTTATAAACACAAAGGCTACAGCAGGGGCCGTATCTCAACCTATGGAGACATATTCCTTTTGTATTATTATAACTACCCCAGATATGAGTCTTGATGGTCAAAAGCAGACGATGTAAGCATGTCATATGACTAAAACATGTAGGCCTGTCATAAGACATGATCTTATTGAATGGTGGAGCAGGCTCGAAGGGCCAAATGGCCAACTCCTGCTCTGATTTCTTATGTTCTAAAACGCTGCCTAAGCCAGGGTTCGATGAACGTGGCACCTTTATGATTGAATTTTGATTTGGGTGTCAGCCAGTGATTGGTTCAGGAGGACTCCGTAGGTTTTGAATGAGAGTAAAGGGTATAAGAAGATTTCAGGAGTAGAAGATTTCAGCGACACGGTAGAAGATTTCAGGAAGAATCAAGGAGACACCCAGGAGAAGAGGAGAGATGAGAGACAAGAGACACAGGGTGCAGCTTAATCACGGTTATGGATTCTACCCAGTTAGTAGAAATGGCGGGCTTAACAGAAGTGGAGCATGCCATGGATAAGGAGCTGAGAAAATTATGTGTAGCTGATTTAGTATCTTTTCTGCCGATTCCAGAAGCAGACTCATATCAGAGGCAATAGAGAGGGTCCCGAGCCAAGTGTCTCTGGGAAAGGTCGCATTAGACAAAGGGAAGCACTGGTCAGGCTATGCAGCCCAATTCTGTGCACAGCGTAGTGAAGTAAGGAAAGAGAAACATTTAGAAGCACAGAGAAGGGGAACATTTGGTAATGCAGAAAATAATAGAGTGGGGAAAAGAAGGCCAAGGAGCCAGAAAGCAGGAGTCTGGGAACTCAGCAAAGGAAGGAAAAAACAGGGAAAAACTGCTGAGACCACAATTTAAAAGGCGAAAATGTGAAACAAAGTTGTATGATCTCTCAGTACCAGTAATCTCATGGTCATCGTATGATCACTCTGTACCAGTAATCTCACAGTTACTGTATGATCTGTGTGTACCAGTAATCTCATGGTCACCATCATTGCTCATAGTAGAAAACTGAATGCCTTCTCAATGCTGACTAGAAAATATTGGCCAAGATCTTACCCTGCAAATATCAGCAGCCTGGTCCATACAAACAGACAGGCTTTATACTGGGCTGCAGGTGGAGAGAAAACACCAGCGGTTATTCAATGTGATGCACCACTGTCATGCCTCTACCCCAATGCTCTCCCTGGATGTATGAAATACTTTTGTCTATAGTGAGTGGAATGATTCAAAACAATTGACTAAATAAGCCTTGGTGACACTTTCAGGAAGTGACTGCATCTGTCTTCATAGTAGGAGACGCAAAATGCATACCTAAAATGATGGGAAAACCAAGGGTCTAATGAGAGTGAGGAATTTAACGTACTTAATGTAAGTAGAGAAAAAGTACTAGAGAAACTAATGGGACTAAAAGCTGACAAATTCCCTGGACCTGACGGCCTACATCCTAGATTTCTAAAAGAGGTGGCTGCAGAGATAGTGGATACATTGGTTTTGATCTTTCAACATTTCCTAGATTCTAGAACACTACCAGCGAATTGAAATGTAGCAAATGTAACACTGCCACTCAAGAAAGGCAGGAGAGAGAAAACAGGGAACTACAGGCCAGTTAGCCTGAGATCATTCATCGGGGAAATGCTGGAATCCATTGTTAAGGAAATGGTATCAGGGCACTTAGAAAATCATAACATGATTAGGCAGAGTTAACAGGGTTTTATGAAAGGAAAATCGTGTTTGACAAATTTATTGGAGTGTTGTGAGGATGATACTAACAGGGTAGATAAAGGGGAACCAGTGGATGTAGTATACTTGGATTTCTAAAAGCATTCAATAAGGTGCCAAGTAAAATATTATTACACAAAATAACGGTTCATGGATAGAGGATTAGTTAATGGACAGAAAACAGAGAGTAGGGATAAACTTGTCTTTTTCAGGTTGGCAGGATGTAACTAGTGTGGTGCTGGGGCCTCAGCTATTTACAATCTATATTAATTACCTAGATGATGGGAGACCGAGTGTAATGTATCTACGTTTGCTGACGATACAAAGCTAGATGGGACAGTAAGCTGTGAGGAGTACACAAAGTGACTGCAAGGGATATAGATAGACTAAGTGAGTGGGCAGTAAGGTGGCAGATAGTGTATAATGTAGGGAAATGTGAGGTTATTCATTTTGGTAGGAAGAATAGAAAAACAGAATATTTTTTAAATGGTGAGAAACATTTAAATGTTGATGTTCAGACAGATTTGGGTGTCCTTGTGCAAGAATACACAAAGCTAGCATGCAGTTACAGCAAGCAATGAGGAAGACAAATGGCATGTTGGCCTTTATTGCAAGAGGGTTGGAGTATAAGAGCAAGAACGACTTGCTACAATTGGTGAGACCACACCTGGAGTACTGGGCAGTTTTGGTCTCGTTATCTAAGGAAGGATATACTTGCCTTGGAGGTGGTACCAGAGGTTCACTGGATTGATTCCTGGGATGAGAGGGCTGTCTTATGATGAGAGATTGTGTAGAATGGGCCTGTACTATCTGGAGTTAGAAGAATGAGAGGTGATCTCATTGAAACATATAAGATTCTGAAGGGGTATGACAGGTTAGATGCTGAGAGGTTGCTTCCCGTGGCTGGAGTTTCTAGAACTAGGGGCACAGTCTCAGGATAAGAGGTTGGCCATTTAGACAAAAATGAAGAGGAATTTCTTCTCTCAGAGGTTTATGAATCTTTGGAAATCTCTGCCCCAAAGGGCTGTGGATGCTGAGTCTCTGAATATATTCAAGGCCGAGATAGGTAGATTTTTGGAGTCTCGGTGAATCAAATGATGTGGGGATCAGTTGAGAAAGTGCAGTTGAGGTTGAAGATCAGCCTTGATCTTATTGAATGGCGGAGCAGGCTCGAGGGACCGTAAGGCCTACTCCTGCTCCTATTTCTTATGTACTTATGTTCTTATTGCTATCCGGTCCTTGCTCCCCACGTCCACAGTGAGCACCAGCTGACTCCACACCCCTCACCACTCCTCGCTCAACAGGCAGACAAAGCCTCGTTCCCAGGCTTCCTGTCCCCACCTTAGTCATGGACATGGGTCTGGCACACAAGGTGGAGCTGCATCAGGAGGGTGAGTATTGTAGAGGAGGAAAGGTTCAGCTGGGAAGGGCAGTGGTTCCTCTCGCTGAAGTGTGCAAATTATCACTGGGTTCTGGAGTCTGTGGTTGATCTGAGGGTCCCGGTGTTGGTCATGTTCAGGGAGCTGACATTTTCAGCTGACCAGTTGAAGAGTTTGCTTTTTAGAAGGTAGATTTGCTGAATGAGTAACTCATGAATTACAATCAGGCCGCTTTTAACTACATTCCTCTGCAACTACTTAATACTAACAGATGCTCTCTATAGTATTTTCAAGTATAACGAATCACATTATGTGGTTATTAATCAGGACAAAGGAACCTGTATGAGTTTTACCGCGGTTAATGGTGTCCATCATTTCTCTCCACACTGTGAACAGTAAAGGACCGTCGAATTTTTCCATCGACAGGGCGGCATCTGCTAATGTCAGTCTATAACCGTCATCCCTGATCCTGCAAATATCAAACAATTGGTTCCAAATTGAACATAAACACTTTCAGAGTTATTTTACCAAACTGTGCATTAAAGAACATGTCCTACCTCCTCTTCTGACGAGATTCCTCCTGAAATAAATAAAACATAAATCTCAGTTGATTGAGACTGACCGTCTATATCCACACAGTAGAAATTATTTGATTGTGTTGTGATGTTAATAGCTGGGCTGGAAATTTGAATATTCTCTATGACATCAAATAAATCGGCTTGTTTCTCTTTAAAATTTAAAATTCTCACTGCTGCGGACACACAGATAGAAAGAGGATATTACAAAAAGGATATAGAAGCACAGGAGAAAGTATCAAAAAGATTTCGAAGAGTCATACCAGATTCTGTGGGAGTACAACTAACAGGCAAGTCTTTATCTCATTGCAACATATAAGAATATGAGGGGCACTGACAGGATAGAGGCAGAGAGGCTGTTTCCCCTGGCTGGAGGTGTCTAGAACTAGAGATAATAGTCTCAGGATAAGGGGGCGGCCATTTAAGACTGAGATGAGGAGGGATTGCTTCACTCGGAGGGTTGTAAATCTTCGAAACCGCATCCCCAAAGAGCTGCGGATGCTGAGTCGCTGAGTATATTCAAGGCTGACATAGATTTTTAGACACCAAAGGAATCAAATGATGTGGGGTTCAGTCGGGAAAGTGAAGTTGGGGTTGAAGATCAGCCATGATCTTATTGAATGGCGGAGCAGGCTCGAGGGACTGTGTGGCCTGCTCCTGCTCCTAATTCTTATGTTGTTATGTTCTTGTACGCTGATGACACCCAGCTCTACCTCAATACCTCTTCTCGCGATGTCACCCCTGTGCTCGCTGACCTACACTGGCTGCCAGTTAAACAACGCCTCGATTTCAAAATTCTCACCCTTGTTTACCAATCCCTCCATGGCCCTTGCCCCTCCCTATCTCTGGAATCTCCTCCAGCCCCACAACCCCGCGAGATGTCGGCGCTCCTCTAATTCTGCCCCCCTGAGCATTCCTGATTATAATCGCTCCACCATCGGTGGCCGTGCCTTCTGTTGCCTCGGCCCCAAGCTCTGGAATATCCGGCCTAAACCTTTCCGCCTCTCTACCTCTCTTTCGTCCATCAAGACACTCCTCAAAACATACTTCTTTGACCAAGATTTTGCTAATTTCTATTTATGCGGTTCGGTGTCAAATTTTTATCGTATAATACTTCAGTGAAGCACCTTGGGACATTTCACTACATTAAAGGTGCTATAATTATTGTTGTTCTTCTCCTTCTTAAAAGACTGTGGCACATTTCTCTAGAAAAGAGAAGACTGAGGGGCAACCTGATAGAGGAGTTTAAAATTATGAAAGAATTCGATGGAGTCGATGTCGTGAAGATATTTCTATTTGTGTTGTGGAGGTGTCCAAAACTAGGGCCCATAAATATACGCTCGTCACTAATAAATCCACGGGGAATTCAGGAGAAATCTCTTTAGTTAAGAGAGTGGTTAGAATGTGGAACTCAGTACCACATGGAGTAGCTGAGGCGAATGGTGTAGATGGGGAGCTTGATAAGCACATGTGTGAGAAAGGGACAGAAGGATATATTGATAGAGTGAGATGGAGTAAGGTGGGAGGAGGCTCGTGTGGAGCATAAACACCGACATAGACCTGTTGGGCTAAATGATTTGTCTGCGTGACGTAAAACGCTGTGTAATTCTATGTAAAATATATTTGAAAAACAGGCAACAGAAATTAGACCGAAATTATTAAAAGCAGCTAATAGAAACAGGATGTAGCTGATCAATGTTAATTGTGTCAGATACTGGAAATTACATCAGCCCCACTCACAGACACAGTGCCTCTCACACCCACCGTGCCACACACAGCCACACACTCACAGCGTAGAACTGGAACTGGATTGCAATGGGACTTTCAGGAGAATATTAAAGTTGGGCCCCACAAAAATAATTACAAGCTGAGTGTGACGATCAGGGCAAGTCATTCCCGGGGGGGTTGCGGGTATTCCCGGGAGTCTGTAGATATTGTGGGAGGCCGATTAGTTCGATGACAATCGCAGATCCATTCCGGAATAGACAAACAATCGATCGATTTAAATCAGCTCTGAATTATTGGGAAATGCTGCATTTATATCAAAATTATCACCAGTCATTTTATGACTGAACTTTCACTGAACTAAACTGAAATATAAGCCTCACCTTCAGAAATATCAGTCCATCTTTTTGCTCCATCTGTTTTTGCAGCTTTACGAGCTTCTCCTGAATAGAATTTAAATTCTCTTGAATTTGTCGAAGGTTTTCCTCCATTGTTTCCAGAATCCTCTCCTCTTGTTCCCCGAGATCTCGGATTAAACGCTGCTCTTTCTCAGTGAGAATCTGGTGCATTTTAGTGAACTCGGATGTGATATGTGTCTGCAGACTGCTCGACTGTTCCTACCAAATGAAATAAAAAATGTAATATTTTTCTGCAATAATGCAAAGAAAATACCCAAATCAAATTTTGAAAATCAGTACCAGGAGATTTACCTTAATTTTGAAAATCTTCTGTTTCTGCTGTCGTGCAGTTTCAAGAACCGCCGATTTATTCCTTGTGAGAGAATCTAAGGAAGATTTCAGCCGATCCTGGGATTGGGAGAGAACACCACAGAATGAAAGTGTTAGACCATGAAAATGTGATAAAATGATCAGGTGATTGTCATGTATCCTACATGGTTACTGCTTGTACTATTACAAGGTGTGCCACTAGGGGGCACCTCAGTGGGAGACTTGTAGGTTACCTGTATAGGTGTGCCAGGCATAGTATAAAAGGCAGGCCACCAGGTGTGATCCTCAGTCTGAAGTTATCAATAAAGGACTAAGGTCACGATAGATCAAGTACAACACATTGCCTCATGGAGTCATTATCAGAGCATCAAACGACATAACAATTGGCGACGAGATTACGGGCCTTCATGCGAAAATGGCTACCAGTTGCAGCAGTTTGCCGATGGTGTTGATTGGGATGCCTTTGTGGAGAGGCTCGGCCATTTCTTCACAGCAAACGACCTGGAAGGCGACAATCTAGCCCACTGGCTGATAAGCGCAGATCTATCCTGCTAACCAGTTGTGGGCATTGTCTATGGCTTCATCAAGGACTTGCTGGCACCAGCGAAGACAATGACCAAGACATACGAGGAGCTTGTGTCGCTGATCCAAGGACAACTCAAGCCCAAAAAGAGCATCCTCACAGCCAGACACCGGTTTTACACCCACCGACAGCCCGAAGGCCAGGAAATCGCGAAATATGCTGCAGACCTCAGTAGGCTGGTGGCACCATGTGATTTCGGCAACCACCTCACCAAAGCGCTGCGGGATATCTTTGTCATTGGAATCGGCCATGAGGACCTTCTTCATAAGCTACTGTCTGCGGATACCACAGTCACACTACAAAAGGCCATCTCCGTGAGCCAGGCATTCGTGACCTCGACCTGCGGCTCTAGGCAGATGTCTCATCCTCAGGACTCAAACCTGGCAAGTACTGTGCACAGAGTCGCCTTTTAGAGGCTGTACAGTAGAACATGAACTTCTCAGGGAAGAGAGAACAGGCCTCCGAGTCCCTTAACTCAGAGTCCGCCAAGGGGGGGCTAACCGAGTAGCTCCTTGCTGGCATTACGGAGGGAATCACAGGGCTCACCAGTGCCGCTTTAAAGACTATGTGTGTAAAGGCTGCAGCACAAAGGGCCACCTCCAGCGAATGTGTAAAAGAAATATGACTCTCTGTGTTGATGAAGAGTCTGCAGATGGCCATGAATCCAGCGCGGATTATGAAATGATAGTCAGAGAGGTAGCTCAGCCCCACGATGAGGTATATAGCATGTTGACCTGCATCACCGAGCGTTCCCCGTTGAGGATGGAAGTCGAGATAAATGGCGTTCCAGTCTTCATGGAAGTGGACATGGGGGTGAGCCAGTCAGTAATGAATCAAGAAGCCTTTGAGAGACTATGGGACAATCAAGCTGAACGACGCAAGTTGGGCCCAGTTCAGGCAAAGCTGCGCACCTACACTAATGAACGTATCCCAGTCGTTGGTAGTGCGGATGTAAAGGTACTCCATGATGGTGCAGTGCACAAGTTACCCCTGTGGCTTGTTGCAGGTGATGGACCAACAGGTTATTTACTATGAGTAATGAAACTTTGCGTGATGTAGGATTTCAATTGCATACAGTCAATGCAGCGGGCAAACACCCATCGGGAGCACAGAGGTCCAGTGAGCTACCCAGTGTAATAGGGACCAGAGTTATGCACCATGGAGTGTGGCCACAAGCAGCCAATACATACAAGCTGCAGAGCAAGCGATCTCAGGAGGGCAATGGCACCGGTATCGACACCCTGCCCCTGATCGGCTCCACCTCTCAGGCACCCGATAGCACCAACCGCCATGAGCCTGAAAGAGCAAACCGCGCTAAGGCACAGCCCCCTATCATCACCAAGGCTACACCCGGGAACGAAGGGTCACTCGCAATGATTCTCCCAAATCAGACTGGGGCAGATAAGATTACAAACCAAATAACGCCCAGGCAAGCGAGTCAACAGTTTCCTGCGCACTGCCAGACGACTGCTCCTCAGGGGGCAGCAGCGATCCAGGGCGCAAGGAAAGGACAGTGAGGTCACAGGCATCTGTGAACCTGCCCGACGCTAGCAGCAATGGCAAAGGCCTCGAGAGCAGGCAACTTGAGCCAACTTGAGCCCACCATCAGACTACCTGGACACCATCCAGCAGTTCCAAGTATATATCACGTATGTACCTCACCAGTCAAATGTACTTGCCTCACAACTCTACCACAATGTAATGATGTAAATGCAACTTTTTTTTCTGGACTTGAATGTATATGAATGTAATGAGCATAATCTATATTTGGTGGGGGGGGGGGGGGGGGAAGAGAATGAAGGGTCATGGACCCACCAGCACCTCCACTGCCAACGAAACGCCACCTACTCACCCAAGATGTAAACGGCACTGAGGCTCGACAATTGGCCTCGGGCATGCTTGGGCATGCATATGCTAACTGACTATTTGCAGAAACTCGTCTTTCCAGTTTGGCTGGGTCTGGCCTTTTGGCTCGCGCCAAGCACCAATTGGAGAGAAGAAGAAATCTGCGTGTCGACCGACCAATGGCCGGACCAGGAGGTCCGCCAAGGTGCCGGACTGGCACCACACAAGATTGAAGGCTTCGGCCAAAACACAAGCCGAAAGGAGGAATCTGCAACCCGGATGGCGGCCAACCGAGCGGCAAACCAGGGCGTCCGAAACACCATCCGAGTGACGGTAAAGAAAGTGGAAGGACAGACGATGATGCACCGGGACATTTTCGTGAAGAAAATTCTGCTTGAAACCTGTGGCATGAAAATAACGCGGATGTCTTGGCCTTGCAGGACGTCCCGAAGAGAGGTTACACTTTGATGTAACCTTCAGAAACGTCAGCCAATGCCTGAAATTCCTGAAGGGATTGAAAGAGGCGAGTGAACCACTGTGCTCAATGCTGACTTGGGAACCACTGTTCACCCTCCCATCGCAGAGGAAGCACACTATCACAGTGAACACGTACAACCCCCACATCCCGGTCATTAATGTGCTGACATTCCTCGCCAGGTATGTCGATGGGGCAGGAAACAGCATCGACCTGAAGGATTTCCATGGGATTTGAACTCGCAAGCACCAGATCCAGGTCACCTTAAAAGTGGACCCCAACGGAACCATCCTGCACCCCCCCCCCTCCAGCTTTGCCATTGGAGGAAGTCAGGGCTACATAGTGTACGCCAGACAACCCAATGTGTGCCGAACCTGCGGGAAAGCAGGCCACGTGGCGGCAAGCTGCAAAGCAATCATTTGCCGCAAGTGCAAGAAGGAAGGACACCAGACAAAGGACTGCAAAGAGAGCAAGTGGTGCAACCTTTGTGGTCAGGCTGGACATCTGTACAAGGCCTGCCCCAAGCGCAGTTTCAGCTATGCGCAGGCGGCAAAGAGCATGGTGACATGTGAGGAGAAAGCTGAGGAAAGCAACGCCCCAGAGGAGACCAACACCTCCCTCCCCTCAAAGACACCGTGCGAAGAAACCACCGCCCTAGTCGACACTGACCGAGAGGAGGAAGGGAAGTCTGCCACGGCAAGCCGCCAGACACTAGCACCCAGCAGTGAAACTCCACCCCCCTCCCCTCCCCTCCCCCACCCCCCCGAGACCATGGAAAAGGAGGGAGCAGAAGCAGAAGAGGAACAGGAATGGCAGCGTGTCACCAGGAAGGCGGCGGCCCGCAAGTCAAAGGAAAAGAGGCCTCCTGCAGAAACGAGAGGCAAAAGACGGCTACCGTCCACGCCGGACAGCAGTGGCTGCAGCTCTTCCGATGACGAAGGGTGAGGCAAAAGCCCCCACCACCACCAGCAGAAGAGGCAAAACGCCAATGCGACCAGCGCAGCCCAGCTCCAGAACACCAGGAGCAGTGATGTCACCGATGCACCCCTGCTCCGGATTTCCGGGAGCGACAAAGCAATGGATGAAACCCAGTTCCGGATTTCCGGGAACAAAGAAGCAACCAATGCACGCCCGCTCTGGATCTCCGGAGCGACGAAGCGACAGATGCACCCCAGCTCTAGAACGCTGTGAGCGATGACACCACAGGGGATGCAGACAAGGAACAACCAACACCAGGGCAGCCCAGTTGACAGGGAGGAACCCCCGTCCACACTGCTGGCATCCCCAAGGCAGACGACAACCCATACCTCAGCCAAGGTGCAGTAGAAAAGTTTAAAGCTAACCTATGTATATGGGAACAGGCCACAGGGCCAAAGGACTGCATGTTCGAAATGTAATAGTTAGATTGTAATCACCAACTTAAAAATGGGTTTAAAGATTGCATCCATTAACGTGCGTAGCATTAAGTCGACTACACGATGTGTTTCCATCTTGGGGTACCTCACCAAATCAAGGCAGACCTGCTATTCTTGTAGGAGTGCGGTCTACCGCATTTCAGCAGTTACTGGCAGTGGTGGTCCCACGGACCATCCGTCTGGTCAGGAGGCAACGATTGTCGTTCCTCCGGCCTGGGCATTCTGCTGCGGGGAGACCACTTCACCATCATCGAAGTTAAGGAGGTGGTGGGCGGCCGCCTCCTCGTAGCAGATGTATTGTATAAAAATGTTCCTCTAAGGCTAATTAACGTGTATGCCTCGCCTCTCAGAAGCGAGCGGCTGGCCCTCCTCCAGCAGCTCCCACTGCTGCTGGCGACATCCAGACCGGTCGTTCTGGGCGGTGATTTCAACTGCATCATCGATGCGGCTCGACGATCCAGCAGAGCTGACAGCAAACTGGACACCACGTCAAAACTCCTGATGGACGCGGTAAAAGATGCCAAGCTGTGCGACGTCTTCAGCAACCCTGCAGACGGAGCACCGCGCAGATACACCTGGTCGAGACCAGACGGGTCCGTCCGTTCCAGAATGGACTTCCTCTTTGTGTCCCACTCGCTCAAGGTCAGATCCACCGACATCACGCCGGTGTTCTTCTCTGACCACTGCCTCCTACTGGCCGACTGCCTCCCACAGGAAGATCAGAAAGTTGGCAGGGGGATATGGAAGCTCAACGTGAAACTGTTGACCCCGGAAAATGTTGAGGAACTCGAGAGGGATTACAAAGGTTGGAGAATCGTAAAACCCCTCTGTGATTCCCCGATGAACTGGTGGGAAACAAACATCAAGAGGTTCTTCATCCTCAAAGGTGTTCAGGAGGCGAGAGGGAGACAGAGGGAATTGTCCCAACTCCAGAAGAGTATGCAAAACCTGCTCCTGCTTCAGTCGATGGGGGTCGACATTGCAGAGGAACTCCAAGAGGTGAAGGGCCAGCAAGCCTCGCTCTTTGCCTCAGAGTCCTCCAAAATCATCTTCCACTCCAGAGTCCGCTCCGTCGAGCAGGATGAAAGGTACACGGGGGAGCTTTGCGATCACTAGCCTAAAGGAAGAAGATGGTTCTGTGATGTCTTTGTAGCCCGACATGCTGAGGATCAGCAAATCCTTCTATGCCAGGCTGTACGACGTCAAGCCCACAGACCGTGTGGCCTCCCAGTCTTTCTTGTCGTCTATCTCAGAGGTCTTAGACGACAGCGAGCGGGAGAGTCTGGGCCACCCGCTAACTCTGGACGAGCTGACAAAGGCCGTCCGGTCCCTCCCGGAAGTGACGGCTTACCGGTCGAGTTGTACTCGGCTCTGTGGGACTGGATAGGCCCGGACCTGCTGGAAGTGTACGGGGGTATGCTTCTGGCCAGCAGCATGTCAGAATCAATGAGGAAAGGCATCATCACCCTCATCTACAAGCAGAAGAGGGAGAGGGAGGAAATCAAAAACTGGCAGCCCATTTCGCTGCTCAATGTGGACTACAAGATCCTGTCAAAGGTCATCGCAAACTGGGTCAAGTCTGCTCTGGAGCTGGTGATTCACCCGGACCAGACCTGCGCTGTCCCCGGCAGGAAGATCTCTGATAGCCTGGCGCTACTAAGTGATACGACTGCCTACGTGTGGGACAGGAGGGTAGACACCTGTTTAATCAGTCTGGACCAGGAGAAGGCCTTTGACAGGATATTGCAAACATATCTGATGGACATGCTCTCCAAGATGGGGTTTGGGGAGGGTATCCGCAATTGGATCCAACTGCTCTACACAGAGATCAGTTGCACAGTTCTAATCAACGGTTGGGAAACTGAAAGCTTTCCGATCAGGTCTGTAGTCAGCCAAGGCTGTCCCCTCTCCTCTGTCTTGTTTGTGTGCTGTATCGTGCCCTTTGCCGAGTCCATCAGAAAGGATGCAGGCATTAGGGACAATCCCAGGCAGCAGAGGCGCTCAGGTCAAGACCTCTCTGTACATGGACGACGTCGCCGTCTTTTGCTCGGATCTGCAGTCGGTCCACGGATTGCGTACAATCTGTCACCACTTTGAACTGGCCTCGAGAGTGATGGTAAATCACAGCAAAAGCGAGGCCATGTTCTTTGGAAGCTGGTCCGACCGATCCTTTATTCCCTTCACCATGAAGTCAGATTACCTGAAGGTTTTGGGAATATGGTTCGGAGCGGACGGGGCGTGCGCCAAAAACTGGAAGGAGCGTATCGCTAAAGCGAAACATAAACTGGGATGGTGGAAGCTACGCTCACTCTCCATTGCAGGAAAGAACCTGGTCATCGGGAGTGAGGTGCTCTCGCTGTTGTTGTACGTGCCGCAGGTCTGGCCCATACCCCGCTCCTGTGCTGTGGTAGTCACCCGAGCCGTCTTCAACTTCGTCTGGAGATCGAAAATGGACCATGTCCGCAGAGACTCGATGTACAAGTCTCTGGACAAGGGGGGAAAGGACGTTCCGAACGTGGCCCTCATCCTGAGGGCCACCTTTGTGTGCAGCTGCATCAAGCTGTGCATAGACCCTTTGTACACAAACGCCAAGTGTCAGAACGTGCTGAGATTCTATCTGACCCCAGTGTTGCAAAGGATGGGTCTGGCCAGACAGCCGCAGAATGCTCCGAGCAGTTGGACTATGCCTCAGCATCTGTCCTTCGTGGAAAAGTTTTTTAAGAAAAACATCTTTGACAACAAGGCCATAAAGCAGTGGTCGACACGCAAGGTCCTGGATGCCCTACAAAAGGAGATGATGGATCCTGTCGGACGGTTCCCCGAGCAGACTGTCGAACTCGTTTTGCAGAATGTCTTGTCGCCAGAGCTTTCACACAAGCACCAAGACGTAGCTTGGTTGGCGGTGTGAAGGGCCCTACCCGTCAGATCCTTCATGCACAGCCGGGGTTTCAGAGACACGGCCCTCTGCCCTCGAGTCGGCTGTGGTGCGGACGAGACTGTCATCCATCTCCTTCGGGATTGCCCCTTTGCAAGGCAGGTCTGGAAGGAG
Source organism: Pristiophorus japonicus (assembly GCF_044704955.1). NCBI lineage: Eukaryota > Metazoa > Chordata > Chondrichthyes > Pristiophoridae > Pristiophorus > Pristiophorus japonicus. The sequence goes on along the minus strand of NC_091995.1, from coordinate 9,687,402 downwards.
ATGCAGTGGTTGCTGTCGAGGTTCATCCCAAGCAGCTCCATAACACAGGACTCTGTGCTCTACGGGCTGTTCCCAGGGACACACACCGAGACAGACGTCATCTGCTGCTGGAGGGCCATCAACTCAGTCAAAGACGCACTTTGGTCTTCTCGAAACTTGCTGGTCTTCCAGAGCAAGGAGATGTCCACGGCCGAGTGTTGTAGACTGGCGCAATCCAAGGTCCAGGAGTACGTGCTGAGGGACGCACTAAAGTTTGGTGCAGTCGCCGCAAAGGCACGATGGGGAAGGGCCACAGTTTAAGGCCCTTCTGCCACAGTAAACCCAGGGGCAGGAATCAGTATAAAACTCCCCTTGGGCTGTACTTGTTAATCTGCTTGTATACATAGAGCACCATGTACTGAAAAGCACCTGTGTTGTGCCATGTACAATGAAAGCCTCTGCACTGTTTAGTAATTTGTAAAGAAATGTAAATGAATCCCCATCCAATCCATGTACTGCATTTTTCTGCATAGTGCTACATGTAACATGATTCGTGATCTGTATTGAAATGTATCCTGGAATCTAATGTAAACCTGTTCTCATCTGCGCCATGTAATACCCTCATTTGCACAGTACTACATGTAATGTGATTTATGGATTGTATTAAACTGTATCTTGAAATGAAATGTACACTAGTGCATTGTATGGAACTGCTGTCAGCATCCAAATGAATTGCTGACCGCAAGGTACTGAGCTATTTTCCAGTGTATTGTGAAAATTTTATATGAAAAAGTATATTTTTGAAAAAAAAATGTAAACGACCCTCCAAGGGTCAACCAGATAGAGCTAAGCCCAGAGCACAGTCAATGCATGAAGGCGATTTGCACTAAGGACTTGAGGGAGGGTGATGTCATTATCCTACATGGTTACTGCTTGTACTATTACAAGGTGTGTCACCAGAGGGCACCGCAGTGGGAGACTTGTAGGTTGCCTGTACAGGTGTACCAGACCTAGTATAAAAGGCAGGCCACCATGTGTGATCCTCATTCTGGAGTTATCAATAAAGGACTGAGGTCACTACAATTCAATTACAACATATTGCCTCTGGAGTCATTATCAGAGCATCTAAAGACATAACAGTGATCAAATCTGTTGCCTTTTACCTTGTAGATTCCCACAGCTTCTTTAATGGGCATGAAGCGGTGCTCTCTATGTTCCGCATCTCTACAAGTGTAACAGATCAGTTTCCTGTCAGTTTCACAAAACAGCTTCAGGTCGTCCTGATGTTCCTCACAGTGAAGTTTACTTTCCTTCTCTTTCGGGTTCACGTTTAATTTTCGAGCTTTTTCGGCCAGATTCGCTGCCACCCGATTTACCCTGAGGTTTCTTTCCGGAAACTCCTCTCTACATTCCGGGCAGGAGTTTATCTCCTTCTTTTCCCAACACTGTGTGATACAGGAGCGGCAGAAGTTGTGCCCACACTCCAGTGAAACCGGGTCGGTGAAGAAATCCAAACAAATGGGGCAAATTGCCTCCTCGGTAAAACTCTCCGCCTGCTCTCTGAAAGAAGCCATGTTCACACTCAGCACTTCCTGATCCAAACCGCTCTCAGTCTCTGTGTTTACTGAGCTGCCCAACAACCTCAGTTCAGCGATTTCCCGACTAAATTCACTGCAATGCTCAGGGAATTATTACTATACACCAGTCTGTGTCCAATCGACGATTACACGGGGAGACAAAACCTAGAGCAGTATACAGGACAAACAGGGTTAAAGGGCGGGGAGGGTGAGGGTCCGTGGGGTGGGAGTGGTTTGAGGGAGGGAGGAGGCAGAGATGGGCGGGGCTCGAGATTCCCGTGCACGTTGCTCCAGACTGAACTCACTGCCGACTACACAGCCTCTGGTGAAACTCGGTGTGAGATAAACAAACTGAATCGTGTTAATTGTCGCAGCCGCTCACCCTAAAACACAAGTTGCAGGAAATGTCAGTGAGCTGACTAGAAGCCATGCCCAGTGTCAGTACTTCCTGATTGAAACTGCTGGTGTCCTGTTTCTGTGGGTGGATCCAGACCCGGTTCCCAGTCACAGATCACTCTTTGAGTCCCTGGAAGTGCTGCTCACATCCGGATGAAATAGAATCGCATTCACACAGAGAAACAAGTCTGTGACCTTTCGGGATGATCCCACCGTCATACTGGGAGTCAAACGGGCATTTTACTGCGGCTGGGAAGCGGGAGAGGGGAAATGAGGTGGGCAGGGGAGAGATTGATGCTGATTTGGAAGAAATGGTTTTATTTTATAGATTGTGTATGCAATGCAATGATGCACAATGTTCCATCCCTGTCGTCATATTCAGCATTAGGGGGATTTTAGTCTTTACCATCCGGCATTTGGCATCACATGGGCGTGGAGCAGAATGAAAATCTGGTCGGCGGATCTCACGCCGGTAACAGAACCCACAATATATTTCTACTGCACTCAAGGGAAGGAAAGTCAGGCGGGTTCTGTGATCAGCGCCTCTGTGCCTCGTGTTCCTTCCTGTGCTGTGTCCAAGTGACCCTCTCCCGGTCACAGCCCACTCCCTCCGAACCAATTCCCCTCCCCTCGGAGCTAACTGAGAATGTACAGCAGCTTTCTGCAGCTCGGCAGTTACATTTCATTCTCTCTTGCCAGAGAGGAGCGAGCAGGCAGCTTCACCGGGATAGCAGGCTCCTGTGGTACTGGGTGTCATTGACTGACACATGTCGCTCTGTGGGTGCCGCGTCTCAATTCGGTGATGTACCGCACCCACTCCCTCAATATCCAGCCGGTGTGTGACCATATACAGCACATCATGCAAGTTAATGCTCGGTATCCTGGCAGCAGTCATGTTGCCTTCATTCTGCGGCAGTCCGCTGTACCATCAGCATTTGAGTCACCACGACAAACCAGAGGGTGACTACTGGGCGACAAGGGCTATCCACTGACCCCCTGGCTCATGACTCGGCTTACACTACACATGGGCAGCGTGCGTGTCATGAGGGCCATGCCGCCACATGGAATCTGATAGAGCAGTCCACTGGCATCCTTCATCAATGCTTCCTCCTACCATTTGTCTCTCCTCTCTCCGCTCCTTCCCCTAGCCTTACAGAGGTCCTTGCAGATCGTTCAGTTCCCAGTTCCCCTGCAGGGTGTGTACCTGAAATGCTCACCTGTCCATTATATAACATAATATTGATTATATCTGCATACACCTCTGCACCATTGTTGCAGAATGATTGCATTTTTTTTAAATACAGAAAACCTCTGCATTTCGTTTTGCATTTCCTGCTTCGATTTCGAACTATTGGCGAGAGCATCCCCGGAAATTTCAGCTCAAGTTCCTATCGCTCCCAAGGAACGAGACTGGCCGGGGTGAAATTGGTCTTTCACACCTGCTGATTTTATGGAAATTTTGCATTCCTGCCCGAGGCCAATTTCACTCCAGAATTTCTTCATTGATTTTTTTTGTTCTGAATGAAAATGCATGCAACCAGCGATCACATGAGTTTAGAGCGGTTTCACCATCTTTAATACTCCCATTAATCTAACAATTCATATAAAACAAATGAAAAGAAAAAAACAGACATGCCAGACAACAACTCTGAAGCAGGAAGTCGAAGCCCTGGTTACTGGTCTATCACTAACTGCATTGCTGGTCACTACAATATCACAGTGACCATTTAGAAAAATAGTCCCAATGGATGGGTTTGCTCTGGTTAAATTGCAGAACTGACCAACAGTGGGCGGTTGTTTCTGTGTTCTGCCAAGTGAGCTAAGGCTGTAAAACACTTCCTGAGCTCGTGGAAGGCGCTATATAAATGCAAGTCTTTCTTTTTATAGTCATGGCCACTAACTTTATTAATCTGAGATAGTTGACAAAATAAAATCAGATAATAATCATGTCGGTAAATTATTGAATTACAGAAAACTTCTGCAAAGAGCCTGCATTACCTCCTGTTCTGAAAAGATGCCTTCTAATCGAACAATCATCATCATAGGCAGTCCCTCGGAATCGAGGAAGACTTGCTTCCACTCTAAAAGTGAGTTCTCAGGTGGCTGTACAGTCCAATACGGGAATTACAGACTCTGTCACAGGTGGAGCAGACAGTCGTTGAAAGGGTGGGTGGGACTGGTTTGCCGCATGCTCCTTCCGCTGCCTGCGCTTGATTTCTACGTGCTCTTGGCGACGAGACTCGAGGTGCTCAGCACCCTCCCGGATGCTCTTCCTCCACTTAGGGCGGTCTTTGGCCAGGGACTCCCAGGTGTCGGTGGGCACTTCATCAAGGAGGCTTTCAGGGTGTCCTTGTAACGTTTCCTCTGCCCACTTGCCGTGTCGGAGCTCTGAGTAAAGCGTTTGCTTAGGAAGTCTCGTGTCAGGCATGTGGACGATGTGGCTCACCCAATAGCACTGGTCGAGCGTGGCCAGTGCTTCAATGCTGGGAATGTTGGCTTGAGCGAGAACACTGACATTGGTACCTCTGTCCTCCTAGGGGATTGGCAGGATCTTGCGATGGCAAAGCTGGTGGTACATCTCATCACCAAGAGCATGCAGAAACCAAGTGCAGACAGCAGAAGGTGCAGAAAGCTTCTGCAAAGAGACTGCATTACCTCCTGGTCTGATAAGATGTCTTCAAATGTAATAAACACAGACTGTCACTCACACTGATTGTTCTGTGCTTAATAGATTGTCAGACATGTGGTAGCAAGACTAATCATATCAATGCCTCGATAGTCTTGCAGCAACAAGGACAGAAACAAAATAGATCTGGAAAAGTTACATTTCTAAGTAGTTATGGACATTGACAGGAAGTTAGTCCCACTGACATTTGGAAACAGACATGGGAACCAAAACAAGATTCCAAGAGCATTACTGATGAAGGAAGCCATTCTGCCCATCTTGATGCATCAGAGAGATCTTCACATCATCCCATTGTACAACTGACTTGTTTGTTAAATGATTCCAGGGTCTGTGTCTTCATCAGTCTATCTGGAACATCACTCCATCTTGTGATGACTCTGGGGTGGGGGGGTGGGGTGGGGGGCGGGATTTTCAAGCCTACCACTGCTGGAAACAAGATGGCAGTACCATAAAAATGTTCTGACCTCTGGTGGCCACTGTGAGCCTGATCCCCTACAAGGAGCCCTGCAGCCCCCCGGTCTCCTGCAGTTCTCAGCGGCGGCAAAGTGATCCAGGGGCCTCAGTAATACACAAGGAACTGGCACCAAGAGGCTCCAACAGGGCTTGGAGACACAATCTCCACCCGGAGGCATCACCCCGGATATCCCCACATCACCAATCAGCACGACTGATGAGGGAGAGGGGGAAAGATACACACACCAGACCAAATGAAAGAAAGGAAGAAAAATATTAAAAGTAGAAAAAAGCAAGGCAAGGAGCTGCTGCAGAAGGGAAGAGGGAACCAAGAGGGAATGGTGAGAAACTAGATTTACATGGATGATATCAGAACTCAGTGGGTACAGACATCACCAAAGTTTAAACAGGCTGGGCACTTTTCCCTCGATAAGGGAAGACTGAGAAATATCCCGATTAAGGTCTTTAAAGTTATTATAGATTTTGGTAGCATAGATGTGTCACTCACTGCCCCTTCGCTCTCCCATTCATTGCTCCCTCCTTCTCCCGATCACTGCCCCTCCCTCTCCCGATCACTGCCCCCTCCCCTCTCCCGATCACTGCCCTCTCCCTCTCCCGATCACTGCCCCCTCCCCTCTCCCGATCACTGCCCCCTCCCTCTCCCGATCACTGCCCCCTCCCTCTCCCCATCACTGCCCCTCCCTCTCCCGATCACTGCCCCCTCCCTCTCCCGATCACTGCCCTTTCCCCTCTCCCGATCACTGTCCCCTCCCTCCACATCTCATCCCCCGACCCCAGGACATTCCCAGGAAAGCACAGAAGGCTTATGCTGCTCGGCAGTCACATTTCGGTAAAGACTGAGTCCCAATATTTGAAAGGTCATTGACCTAAAACATTAACTCTCTCTGTGTCTCCAAAGCTGTCACCTGACCCACTGAGTCGTTGCAGCATTTTCTGACATTATTTCAGATTTCCAGCATCCGCAGTATTTTGTTTTTGTATTTGAAACTGGAGTAATTCTGACCATTGAATATCATTTCAATTGGCCTGCCCGTGTGTGTCAGGAAATCCAATGGGCGGTGAAATAGATGGACTGTGCCCAGACCCAAATTCCCCCTCACTCCCCCCAACCCTACCCATTAATTACCAGAGGGAGAGTGGGAGGTCCCAGCCCAGGGATTTGAGGCTAAACTCCACTGGTTTATATACTGCATCTCCAGATAATCTTACCAGAGTCAACGGAGCCGCTGGTAACTTTGTCGTGGCATAAATCGCACCGTTAAACTTTGCCAAATTTGAGTGTCTCACACCACTGTTTATGTTATGTATGTACGTAAACCTCACCAAAACATAAGACTTGCCACTAGGGGCACACCTGTGGGAGAGCTAAAGGTCACCTGTGCACCCATGGGCAAGCAGGTATAAAAGGTGATTCACCATGCTGCTTCTCCACTCTGGAGTCAGAATAAAGAGACCAAGGTCACAACAGTTTGAGCTTGCAATACAGTCCTGTGGATTTATTCTGAACATAACAAATTGACAACGAGGCTGGGATCACGAACTTTCACACGGTAATGGCTGCTGTTGGTATTTGTTGAGGGTGATGATTGGGAAGCCTTCGTTGAGCGCCTTGGCCAGTACTTTGTGGCCAATGAGTTGGACAAGGCTGAGACAGTGATCAAGCGCAGGGCGATTCTCCTCACCGTATGTGGGTCTCTTCAAATATTTGCTGGCACCGGTCAAACCAACGGACAAGTCTTACACAGCACTGTGTATGCAGGTTAGGAAACACCTCAACCCAAAAGAGAGCATCTTGATGGCCAGGTACCGCTTTTACACACACCATTGCTCTGAAGGCCAGAACGTGATGAGTTTAGTCGCCGACCTAAGATGCCTTGCAGGGCAGTGTGACTTTGCAGGATCCTTGGGGCAAATGTTGCGGGACTTTTTCGTGCTTGGAATTGGCCACGGGTCATTCTTCGCAAACTGCTGTCTGCCGAATCCCTCGATCTGAGCAAGGCTATCACGATAGCTCAATCCTTCATATCCACGAGCGATAACATGAAACAGATGTCTTCACAGAATCGAAGCTCACCGGCAAGTACTGTGCATAAAATAATGTTTTCAGCAGGCAGAGCGGCACAGGGCAGGACCCACCAATTGCAGAGGCCAGACTTAGGCCTAGAGTGACTCAGAGTCCACCGTGGGGCATGAATGCTTATCCATTAGCACCTTTTTGCTGCTGCGGAGGCAGCCATAGAGCTCATCAATGTCGATTCAAGCCCTATGTGTGAAAGGGCTGTGGAACAATGGGGCACCTCCAGCAAATGTGTAAACGATCTCTGACTCACCACGTGGCAGAGTCAAGAGAGGATGACCAATCCAGCGAGGATCATGATGAACGAGCAGGAGAGGCAACTCAACCTGAGGATGAAGAGGAAGTATATGGGATACACACCTTCACCACCAAAAGCCCTTCGATAATGTTAAAAGTTGAACTTAATGGCACTCCAGTCTCCATGGAACTAGACACGGGGAAGAGTCAATCAGTTATGAGCCAGAAGGCATTTGAGAGGCTATGGGGCGATGAAGCACAGCGACCTGAGCTGATCCCGATTCAGGCAAAGCTGCGCACCTACACCAAGGACCTGATACCAGTTATTGCTAGTGCGGACATAAGAGTATCCCATGAGGGAGCAGTGCACAAATTATCACTGTGGATTGTTTCAGGTGATGGGCCAACGCTGCTTGGCAGGAGGTGGATGGGGAGGATTTGATGGAACTGGGAAGACCTCTGCATACCTTCTCCGGTGAATGAGGCCTACCCTTCTCAAACACTGAGCAAACCCCCACCTTCAGATGAAACATGCATCGAAGTGCAGATCCATTTGTGGATCCCCAAGGCACAGGCCGCTCATCACGACCATGAGGAGGTGAAGATCAACCAAGCAGCATTATAGGCGCAGTATCCACCACCCGAAGCAGACGACCTCTTCGCAGCAATGGAAGAGGCTCCAGCTCGACTGTGCAGAGTGGGATTCTGGCCGAAATGATGCAAATGCATCTCCTCAATGACAGTGGCCAAATCCCTGGGGAGGAAGATCGCGGCAGTCGGCATCACGCACACAGACGAGAGGGCGTCCAGACCACGGGACGGGAGTGCATCCAGACCACGAGGCAAAGGTGCGTCCAGACCATGGGATGAGAGAGCGTCCAGACCATGGGATGAGAGAGCGTCCAGACCACGGGACGAGAGAGCGTCCAGACCACGGGAGATCACCACAATGGAACGGAGGAATGTGTCACCCAGCAAGGAAGATGACTGGGTTTGGGGCAAAGCTAAAGGAGCGGCCACTGAGAAGGCCAGGAACCCACTACGTTCCAATAAGTTGTTTACACTATGTAACCCTTGTGAGCATTCTTTCACGGCCAATGATGTACCATTATATGGGGTCGGGGGTAACTTACAACAAACCAAAGAAGCGGGCGAACACCAAGCGTTCGTGTATGTATCTGACAAAGTAATTGTAACAAGTGATGTGTTACCACATGGGGTCGGGAGTGTTGTGCAGCAAGCAAAAGTAGAGGGCGAGCCCCAAACTAGTGAACATGTATCCAATAAGTTAAACAAAGCAGCAACTTGTGTTCACGGGACTAAAGAGACGTACCAAAGAGTGTCCCAATATGTGTTCGAGTCAGACAAGCTGCTCATCCCACAAGCTTGGGAGAGCAGAGGCACCATTATCGATGCATTGTTTCGAGAATGTCTAATACTGTCTGTGCACTGTAACATGATCCGCCACGGGCCAGGCACTGAGAACGGCACTAATGCCCGCAGTTGACCACCGTTGACCACCACCGGGGTGGAAACTGCGCAGCCTGCAGACCCACTTGTGGTCGTGGAAATGCTAGAAAGCGAGGGGTCAACCATAACAGCCCCCCAGCTTAGGACCTGGACCAGCCAGGATCCCATGTTACCGCCTGCCAAAGGTGAACTGCTAGACGGGATGTGGCAACCCATCCGTCGCAGAGACAAAAGGTCCATCCCAACGTTGCAAAGTAAGGCAGGGCGGCTACACACAGTCGGTAGTCCGGGGGGCCCTCATACTACGGCCCAAGGTCCACGTGGACCACTAGGCCTCTCGCCACTACCGAAAGTCTCAAGGCCATTGTGGCCATCCTGGGCTTGCTAGACCTCAGGGTCAGCGACAATAGCCCAGAGCTGGCAGCCCAAATCACTAAACCTAGCACCACGCGTGTCACGGTAGACTCCCTACAGACCCGGCTATCCTGGGTGCTATGCAGTCACCAGACAGAATCACTCAGAACCGAGCCTTCCGCACGCCATCAGCAGAGAATGCACCATGACCACACAGCCCCTCCAAGCGACACCAGAATAGATGATGTAGACCAAGTTCAGGGCCCCAGTTGGGCTGCTAGCACTGCATTAGCCAAGGGGGGTAATGGAATGTATGTGATGAAAACGGAGTGTTTGATTGTGAAACCATCTACCGGGCTAATGTGTAAAGCATTTGGATAAGACCAAACTGCGAGCTACAGATTACCAGGAACCATTGCGAAAGGACCTGGCCCCAACGACCCACTAACACAATGTGCAAAGTTAAAGCACATGGTATTGGGGGTAATGTACAGATGTGAATAGAGAACTGGTTGGCAGGCAGGATGCAGAGAGTCGGGATCAATGCATTCTTTTCAGAATGGCAAGCAGTGACTAGTGGGGTATCGCAGGGTTCAGTGCTGGGACCCCAGCTATTTACAATATACATTAATGATTTGGATGAGGGAATTGAATGTAATATCTCCAAGTTTATAGATGACACTAAGCTGGGTGGCGGTGTGAGCTGTGAGGAGGAAGCTAAAAGGCTGCAGGGTGACTTGGACAGGTTAGGTGAGTGGGCAAACGCATGGCAGATGCAGTATAATGTGGATAAATGTGAGGTTATCCACATTGGGGGCAAAAACACAAAGGCAGAATATTATCTGAATGGCGGTAAATTAGGAAAAGGGGAGGTGCAATGAGACCTGAGTGTCATGGTACATCAGTCGTTGAAAGTTGGCATGCAGGTACAGCAGGCGGTGAAGAAGGCAAATGGTATGTTGGCCCTCAAAGCTAGGGGATTTGAGTATAGGAGCAGGGAGGTCTTACTGCAGTTGTACAGGGCCTTGGTGAGGCCTCACCTGGAATATTGTGTTCAGTTTTGGTCTCCTAATCTGAGGAAGGACCTTCTTGTTATTGAGGGAGTGCAGCGAAGGTTCACCAGACTGATTCCCAGGATGGCAGGATTGACATATGAGGAAAGATTGGAACAACTGGGTCTGTATTCACTGGAGTTTAGAAGGATGAGAGGGGATCTCATAGAAACATATAAAATTCTGATGGGACTGGACAGGTTAGATGCAAGAAGAATGTTCCCGATGTTGGGGAAGTCCAGGACATAAGAACATAAGGACATAAGAATTAGGAACAGGAGTAGGCCATCTAGCCCCTCGAGCCTGCTCCGCCTTTCAACAAGATCATGGTTGATCTGGCCGTGGACTCACCTCCACTTACCTACCCGCTCCCCATAACCCTTAATTCCCTTATTGGTTAAAAATCTATCTATCTGTGATTTGAATACATTCAATGAGCTAGCCTCAACTGCTACCCTGGGCAGAGAATTCCACTGATTCACAACCCTCTGGGAGAAGAAATTCCTTCTCAACTCGGTTTTAAATTGGCTCCCCTGTATTTTGAAGCTGTGCCCCCTAGTTCTAGTCTCCCCGACCAGTGGAAACAACCTCTCTGCCTCTATCCTGTCTATCCCTGTCATGATTTTAAATGTTTCTATAAGATCACCCCTCATCCTTCTGAACTCCAATGAGTAAAGACCCAGTCTACTCAATCTATCATCATAAGATAACCCTCTCATCTCCGGAATCAGCCAAGTGAATCATCTCTGTACCCCCTCCAAGGCCAGTATATCCTTCCTTAAGTAAGGTGACCAAAACTGCACGCAGTACTCCAGGTGCGGCCTCACCATCGTCTCTCACAACTGCCCTGATATCATCCTTTATTAACAGAGCTACCCCACCTCCTTTCCCTTCTTGTCTAACTTTCTGAATCGTCAGATACCCCTGTATGTTTAATTCCCAGTCTTGGCCACCCTGCAAACATGTTTCTGTAATGGGCACCAAATCATACCCATTTGTAATGATTTGTGCCGTCAACTCATTTACTTTATTTCGAATGCTGCGTGCATTTAGGTAGAGTGTTTTAATCCTAGTTTTTAAACCATGATTTTTAGTTTTGACCCCTCCTGCAGCCCCTTTATATTCAGTGGCCCTTTTTGTTTTTTGCCTTGGGTTTCTCTGCTCTCCATTTTTACTCATCTCCTTTCTGTCTTTTGCTTTTGTCTCCTTTTTGTTTCCCTCTGTCATCCTGCATAGGTTCCCATTCCCCTGCCATATTAGTTTAACTCCTCCCCAACAGCACTTGCAAACACTCCCCCTAGGACATTGGTTCCGGTCCTGCCCAGGTGCAGACAGTCTGGTCTGTACTGGTCCCACCTCCCCCAGAACCTGTTCCAATGCCCCAGGAATTTGAATCCCTCCCTGCTGCACCACTGCTCAAGCCACGTATTCATCTGCGCTATCCTGCGATTCCTACTCTGACTAGCACGTGGCACTGGTAGCAATCTCGAGATTACTACTTTTGAGGTCCTACTTTTTAATTTAGCTCCTAGCTCCTTAAATTCGTCTCATAGGACCTCATCCCTTTTTTTACCTAGGACCAAGGGACATAGTCTAAGGATAAGGGGTAAACCGTTTAGGACTGAGATGAGGAGAAACTTCTTCACTCAGAGAGTTGTTAACCTGTGGAATTCTCTGCCGCAGAGAGTTGTTGATGCCAGTTCATTGGATATATTCAAGAGGGAGTTAGATATGGCCCTTACGGCTAAAGGGATCAAGGGGTATGGAGAGAACGCAGGAAAGGGGTACTGAGGTGAATGATCAGCCATGATCTTATTGAATGGTGGTGCAGGCTCGAAAGGCCGAATGGTCTACTCCTGCAACTATTTTCTATGTTTCTATGACATCGCCGTCAACCATGAGGATGAATCCATCATGTCAGGACTTCAACCCAGGCGATCGACCCGGGGCCACAGGTCGCCAGATCGCCTCAACTTGCAAACAACTTGTACATAAGACTGTGGGGGTTATGTATGTATGTAAACCTCACCAAAATGTAAGATTTGCCACTTGGGGGCATACCTGTGGGAGACCTAAAGATCACCTGTGCACCCTGGGGCAAGCAGGTATAAAAGGTGATTCACCATGCTGCTTTCCTCACTCTGGAGTCTGAATAAAGAGATCAAGGTCACAACAGTTTGAGCTTGCGATATAGTCCTGTGAATTTATTCTGAACATAACAGTTTAATTTCAACAAAATATATCAGACAATTTAATCTGTACACTCTGGTCTGTGGTATAGTATCTGCTATTTAAAGAGAGTTTAGCACTGTCGGAGGAGACTAGATTGAATGCAGTCAGTAAATTACTGCTACGGAGGTTTCTGTTAATGCTCCAGATGTGCGCTGCTGTGAGGAGCAAATGGGAAAAAGTGACAACATCTGGATCGGAAGGGGGAACATCTGTTTACAGCAGGGGCGTGGGATCAGACCCTGGAACAGGTTCATCCGGCCCGCGGACTTACCCTCAGAGGCGGACTGACTCTCGGCAAATGTCCCCAAGTGTCCCCCGGGACCCCCACCGATGGATTTGGACTCTGGATCTTTCTAAAGTCGGTCTTTCCCGGGGCTCTCAGGTTCCCCGAGCTCCCCCCTCCCCGCTCTTCAGCCACCTTCACTCACCCTGCAGCGCCCCTCTGCTCTGCAGTTAAACACCGATTAAAATGAGACAGATCTGATAAGGTTGGGCTCAGAACTCATCATTGACAAGATCATTGTCACTGGACGCGGGCTTTTCTATTTCAGCCTCTGAATCTCACACAGCCGGGTCCCAGAACAGACTCCGGAATTGTTCATTCAAGGAACCTCCATCTGGCTCCCTCCCTCCGAGAGTGAGTGAAGCTGGCGGCCCCTGGGGAAGTGTGGCCAATGGCCATGGTGGTAAAGCAGCTGGAGTGACCCGGACAGCGGCAATCCACCTGAGACACGGCGGTGTAGCGCCACCTTCCGCCTGTGGAGCAACATTACAGCTCACAGGGTTCCTGCAGCTCACAGCTCACTCTGGGACATTTTGAACCGCCGGCCAAGACGAGTTTTATCCCCACAATTCATTCATTGTTTTTTTTATGTACCTAATGAATTTGCATTGAATCAGTGATCACGTGGTTTTAGAGCTGTCTCGCCATCTTTATTACTTCCATTAATCTAACAATTGAAATAAAGAAAATGACAAGAAACAGTCTTGTCAGTCAAAGACTAAAGTAGGAAGTCCAAGCGCCGTTCACTGGTCTGTCAGCAGCAAGATACCTGTGGGTGTGGTGGGAGAAAGTTCACGGGCGCTGTTGTTAGCCACACATTTGAGATCCAGATCTTACTCAGGCCAACGGGCAGGTAAAGGAGAGGGAAAAGGAGCATCACTCACACAGAGGAATGGAGTTTCCCAGCAGAACCAGGGTGTATTCCAGCAGATGCAGGAAGCACACAGCAGAAGCAGAGAGCTCACATCAGAGTCAAGACGCATCCCAGCACAGACAGGGAGGTAAAGAAATAAAACAAAGGTGCTCTCGTCTGCTGTATTTGCTCACGGCAGGTTACATTTCTGTATTAGCACAGACCTGGTGTGAACGATAATATAAAAACAAAATCTACGGATACAATAAATCTGAAATAGAAAAGCTAATTGGTGTTTCAGGTGTATAACGCCTCATCATGAGTTATGATGAAGATTGTAAGTGTGATGTATGTAGCACTCAAATCATTGACTCCACACAGTATGGTGTTGTAGTAACTGCTGTGACCATGGTCCTTTATTGTGTAACTCCAGAGTGCCCCTCAGGTGTGGTGGGCAGCCTTTTATACTCTGTCTTGCAGGCACTTTTGGGTCTCCCACCACAGTGCCCCTTGTGGCGCACCATTGTAACTGTATATTTAATGTACCTAGACAATACATAACATCTCACGTCCCCGTCCCCCCCGCAGTTCCAAAAGCACATTGCCGGTAACCTCGGCCTAACATAAAATCAGAAATCGCATTAATCCATTCGTCATGTTAGTCACAGATCCATGAACCCTTTCAACTCTGCATTGTGATATTAACTCTTTTCACCAATCGTACCAATCATTTTAATCACAGAAATCATTTTAGCATCAAATTATTAACTCGTCATAAATCACATAATCATACAAATCACAGTAATCATTTTGACTCGCTCTTGCCCTTAAAAAAGTCTCTTTGTGGGGACTGCCAATGGTGTAAGGCCCCTTTAAGACTCCCAGGTACATTTCCCTTTTAAGACCCCATTTTGTTCTTCCCACAAGGTTTCGACTGGGCGCCGCCATTTCAGTGCTCTGCTAGTCCTGCCTGCCTCTCTCTGCAGAACTCTGCTGCCACGAGCTCGCTGCTATCTTGAACTCGCTGTGCTGCTGCCTACTCTCCCTCTCTCTCTCGAGATCCGCCACACACACACACACACACACACGTCCTCCGGAGCCGACCTCCTCACTGCCGTAGCCGATCCAGGACTAGCCTTGCTCCTCGGAGCACCGGCCCTCACCACGTCGCCGAGCAAGTCCCAAACAGTAGTAGTGAGGTTGGGGACAGCATCAAACCAAGAAATAAGGGATGTGTGCAATAAAGGTACAGCAATTATCATGGGCGACTTTAATTTACATATAGATTGGGCTAACCAAACTGGTAGCAATGCGGTAGAGGAGGATTTCCTGGCGTGCATTAGGGATGGTTTTCTAGACCAATATGTCAAGGACTCAACTAGAGGGTGACCATCCTAGACTGGGTGATGTGTAATGAGAAAGGACTAATTAACAATCTTGTTGTGCCAGGCCCCTTGGGGAAGAGTGACCATAATATAGTAGAATTCTTTATTAAGATGGAGAGTGACTTCAGAGACTAGGGTCCGAAACTTAAGGAAAGCTAACTTCGATGGCATGAGGCGTGAATTAGCTAGAATAGACTGGCAAATGATACTTAAAGGGTTGACAGTGGATAGGTAATGGCAACCATTTATAGATCACATGGATGAACTTCAACAGTTGTACATCCCTGTCTGGAGTAAAAATAAAACAGGGAAGGTGGCTCAACCGTGGCTAACAAGGGAAATTAAGGATAGTGTTAGATCGAAGGAAGAGGCATATAAATTGGCTAGAAAAAGCAGCAAACCTGAGGACTGGGAGAAACTTAGAATTGAGCAGAGGAGGACAAAGGGTTTAATTAGGAGGGGGAAAATAGAGTACGAGAGGAAGCTTGCCGGGAACATAAAAACTGACTGCAAAAGCTTCTTCAGATATGTGAAGAGAATAAGATTAGTGAAGACAAACGTAGGTCCCTTGCAGTCGGACTCAGGTGAATTAATAATGGGGAACAAAGAAATGGCAGACCAATTGAACAAATACTTTGGTTCTGTCTTCACGAAGGAAATGGTATTGGGGGTAATGTACTGGCGTGGATAGAGAATTGGTTGGCAGACAGGAAGCAGAGAGTCGGGATAAATGGGTCATTTTCGGAATGGGAGGCAGTGACTAGTGGAGTGCCGCAGGGCTCAATGCTGGGATCCCAGCTCTTTACAATACACATTAATGATTTGGATGCAGGAATTGAGTGTAATATCTAAGTTTGCAGATGACACTAAACTGGGTGGCGGTGTGAGCTGAGGAGGATGCTAAGAGGCTGCAGGGTGATTTGGACAGGTGAGGTGAGTGGGCAAATGCATGGCAGATGCAGTATAATGTGGATAAATGTGAGGTTATCCACTTTAGGGGCAAAAACACGAAGACAGAATATTATCTGAATGGCGGCAGATTAGGAAAAGGGGAGGTGCAACGGTTCATCAGTCATTGAAAGTTGGCATGTAGGTAAAGCAGGTGGTGAAGAAGATAAATAGCATGTTGGCCTTCATAGCTAGGGGATTTGAGTATAGGAGCAGGGAGGTCTTACTGCAATTGTACAGGGCCTTGGTGAGGCCTCACCTGGAATATTGTGTTCAGTTTTGGTCTCCTAATCTGAGGAAGGACTTTCTTGCTATTGAGGGAGTGCAGCGAAGGTTCACCAGACTGATTCCAGGGATGGCTGGACTGACATATGAGGAGAAACTGGGTTGACTGGGCCTTTATTCACTGGAGTTTAGAAGGATGAGAGGGGATCTCATAGAAACGTATAAGAATCTGATGGGAAGGGACAGGTTAGATGCGGGAAGAATGTTCCCGATGTTGGGGAAGTCCAGAACCAGGTGACATAGTCTTCGGATAAGGGGTAAGCCATTTAGGACTGAGATGAGGAGAAACTTCTTCACTCAGAGAGTTGGTGACCTGTGGAATTCCCTGCTGCAGAGAGTTGTTGATGCCAGTTCTTTTGATGTATTCAAGAGGGAGTTAGATATGGCCCTTACGGCTAAAGGGATCAAGGGGTATGGAGAGTAAGTGGGAAAGGGGTACTGAAGGAATGATCAGCCATGATCTTATTGAATGGTGGTGCAGGCTCGAGGAGCCGAATGGTCTACTCCTGCACCTATTTTCTATGTTTCTATGTTTCCTGGAACTGCCGATTCACCGCTCCTCCCGCTGCAAGCCCCGCGAACGGCCGCCTCAGCCTGCGGGCCGACGGTACCTGCTGCAGCAGCCCGTCGAAACCCTTCTCTCTTCTCCAGCTCGATCGGCGCTGCTGCTGGTTCCAGCGCCTCTTTCTCACTCTCAGACTCTGCAGGGGAGAGTTGAAGGCCGCCATGCTCTGCCCAACCCCACGCACGCTTCCTTCGCTGCCATCCGATCCGAAGGTGGAGGCCACCTCTGCCTGTGAGCATGGGGGACAGCGGTCTGTGGAGGAATGAAGTCTTCCCAGCTCCCACGGACCTTCCCCATCCATCTCCTGCCAAGTAGCGTTGGCCCATTGCCTGCAATGATCCACAAAGGTAAGCCGTGCATCTCGCCACCATGAGATACCTGCACATCTGCTCTGCCAAGAACAGGTATCAGTTCCTTGGTGCAGGTACGTAGCTTCGCCGTGACCGGGACCAGCTCGGGTCGTGCAGCTGGATTGATCCACAGTTTATCAAACGTTTCCTGACTCATCAGCGACTGACCCGACCCCGTGTCCACTTCCATACTCACTGGGACTCCGTTAATCTTAACTTCCATAATCACTGGGGCTGAATCGTCAGTACACATATACAGTCCAAACGCATCATCTTCTTCTACCTGGGGCTGGGATGCCCATCGAGCCAAACCGCAACGCTCCTCGCTGGACAGCAGATCATCTACCATCTCCTCAGCCACACGGTGAGTCGTGTTTCTTTTGCACATACGCTGAAGGTGGCCTTTTGTGTGGCAGGTATTGCACGTATACTCCACAAACCTGCACCGGTGAGCCCCATGGCTTCCTCCGCAGCGCCAGCATGGTGCTACTCGATTAGCCCCCCTCGGCGGACTCTGCGTTCCAGGACCCTGAGGTCCGTGCTCTCTGCCCTGGGCAGAGCCACGTTCTGCAGTTTTGTCCAAGACGGGCACTATCCTGTGAATAGTACCCGCCGGGATCGAGACTGTGTGGATCATCTGCTTGGTGCTGCAAGTCGAGGTCATAAATGCCCGGCTGATGTTGATGGCTTGCTGCAGGCTGACTGTAGCTTCAGTGGATAGCAGCTTGTGAAGGAGACCCTCATGGCCAATCCCCATAACAAAGACGTCTCACAACGCCTCGTTAAGTTGTGTGCCAAAATCGTACGGCACCGCAAGTCTCTTGATGTCCGCAGCATATTTGGTGACATCCTGGCCCTCAGGTCTGCAGTGGTGGTAGAATTTGTGCCTGGCCATGAGGATGTACTCCTTTGGTTTCAGTTGGTTACAAATGAGTTCAATCAGCTCCTCATATGACTTGTCCTTGGTGCTCGCGGGTGCCAGCGAATCCCTGAAGAGACGGTAAACCTCATCGCCACAACTGGACAGCAATATCGCCTTACGCTTCAATATCAGTGCGTTCATGTTCCCTGTCAGATCATTTGCTATAAAGTAGTACTCGAGCCTTTCCGTAAAGGCATCCCAATCATTACCCTCTGTGAAATCCTTTAGCGTGCCCAAAGTAGCCATGGTTGCGTGAAAAGTTCGTCCGTGTCCTCGTCGCCAATGTGATGGATGTAGCACTCAAATCACTGACTGCACACAGTCTGGTGTTGTAGTAACTGCTGTGACCTTGGTCCTTTATTGTGTAACTCCAGAGTGCCCCTCAGGTGTGGTGGGCAGCCTTTTATACTCTGTCTCGCAGGTACTTTCAGGTCTCCCACCACAGAGCCCCTTGTGGCGCACCATTGTAACTGTACATTTAATGTACCTGGACAATACATAACAGTAAGGGCCACACACGAGGAATTCTAAACCCTAAACTGTGATCAAATAGTAGGAACTGATCCAATCAGCTCAGAGAGACGTCACAATCATCTCCTCTATGGAGCCTCGACCATATACTGTGATGGAGGGGTCAGGACTGCCAATAGACAGTAGAATCCAGGTCCACATACTTACTGTGACACTGAGCTTTTTACCCTTTGATTCCACAATCAAGTCTCTGTATATGCACACAAGATGTTTCCATTTTAAATGTAAAATGCATTTTCTTGAAACAAATTGTTGGTAACCTGACAATACCGGTCTCAGACATGAAACCCATATTCCCCTGGTGCCCTGAATTGACCACAATACAGGAACAGTAAATCCATCTGGTACTGACCATCCAGATAACAACTACTTAACCTACTTATTCACTTTATGCAAACCCAGCCTGACTCCCACTAACTTTCTTGTAGATAAGCGAGATCCTGCTGTAAATTTTAAACCCAATGAAAAACCCACCAACGTACCATGTCAGCTTTGCAAATAATTTCACGTTCCATTGTCAAACTCCTCCAGATCCATCAACTGATTGCAGAAGGAATGTTGGCCGGGACATGGTAAACTGCCTGTCCTTATTTGAATAGTGTCCCGTGATCTGTGATTCCACCCCCGCCCCCCCACCCCACCTCTCCACCTCTCTTCCTCCTCTTTGACCAAGCTCCTTATGTGGCTCGGTGTCAAATATGGTTTGAAAACTTTCCTGTGAAGCACCCTGGGTCATTTTATTAAATGTCTTATATAAAGGCAAGTTGTTGTTGTTTAATTCAAATGCAGGAGCAAGGGGTGAAGTTACGGTCTGACACATACCCAGGGCACTGCCTGCGATAATGCAGTAACTAGTTTCCACACACTCTGGATGAAAGTATCTCTCGGACACCCCCTGGAAATAAACGTAATGTCTTCAGCACCCACTTCAGTGATTTTTAAACACTTTTAACAGATAAGTCTCCTCTCTATGCTCGGAATACAGGCCCAGATTTTTGAATCCAGCTCTCCTGACACACACCAAGAGCCCATATTGGGAAATTCCACACTCCCAACCTGTGATGTTTTGAACAATGGACAGACCGGGAGTGCGGAATTCCCCGACCGGGTCTCGGTGTGTGCCAGGAGCACGGAAGTGGGAAGTCCAGGCCCGTGTTGTCCACCCATTTTGTTCAGGTCCAATTATCTTTCAGTTCTGAAGAAAGGTCCTGCCTGAATTGTCTGATCAGCCGAGTGTTTCAACATTTTCTGTTTTCGGTATTCCCGCAGTACCGGTTTCCACCAGCAGGCGGTGATATTGCACTGTAAAACTTTACAGAACTTTGTACAGCTCGCCATCACCATCTCCTGGCTGAATGTGGCACTACAGTGACTGCAAGGGAATGTTAAACACTCGGGGGTGAATTTTCACTTTTACCATTGAGCGCAAAATAGCAGTTAGCAGACCGGCCGCCCGTTTTATAGCCCACACTGCAGTAAAAGGGAACATTCAGCCCTTTAAACCGAAGATTACCAAACTCCCGGTGTTTTTGAGGAGAGACAGTTTGTGTATTTCCCATCACCAATGGTGCGCGGTGCTGAATACCTGAGGAATGTGCTCATTGTCAGAGCACACCTTATACCTGCTTTTTAATACAAAGGAGCGGGGCAGTGATGAGAAAGGGCTGGGATGGAGTTGCTGTCGGCTTTTACTTTTTATTTAAGTCTCCTTACATTTTATATTTGTATTGGTTGTATTTACAGTCTCATTGGGATTTTACAATTCATCATTTGGAAATTACGGGCTAGACTCCACTTTCAGGCTAAGGCCGAAAAAAATGGGCCTTGTTCCAGCGATGTGGGACCTATCGCCCATGCTGATCGCCCGCTCAAGGCCCATTTTTTTTGCGATTTGCCACTCGGCCTTAGCCCAGCGATGTCAAATGGGCGATGTCATTTCTCGGCTATATCATTTCTCGGCGATCTCCTGATCGCCCAAAGAAAACAGAAGTGAATGAAAAAAAAAAGCTTGTGCAGGATTTTTTTTTCAGGTTGATGCTTCTTCCCGCGTTTTGAGAGGTCAAGGGTCTTCACACATGCTCAGAAGATCTGGGTGGATCTGGGGGAGAGAGAGAGAGAGAGAGAGAGAGAGAGCGAGAGGAGAAAGGAAGCAGGTCAGAAAGTCTCATCCAAATTACAGATAAATTTAAAGAATGGAGGGGATTGCAGGAAAGAGAAGGGCCAAACCCCTCAGCGAAAAGGCAAATGAGGCCCTCGTAAATGCTGTCAGCTCCAGGTGGGAGGATCTGACACAGGGTGGGCAGGGGAAACCTCCACCCTGTGCATATCGCAGGAATTGGTCCGAAATAGCTGATGTGAAACGCACACACCGGACCAGTGCCGCAAATGGTGGAACAGCCTATTGGCAGCTGCGAGAATAAGTTGAAATTTATATTTATGTATTATTTAAGGATCTAAATAGTAACTAGAATCTGCAATGTTATTGGGTTACATTTAAACGTAACTAAATTTTACGCAACCCAGCATAAAGTTAAATGTTGTAGCGCGAAATATGCAACGTAATGCTAATTTGTAATAGAGCATTTAAATCTGTCAGTCTTAAATGTCTTCAATGTCTTAAAATTGCCTGATCCATTTGCTTATGCCATGCAATGTTATCGTATCACTTACAGAAGAAGGGTGGGGGTGCTGCCAAGAAGCACACACTAAGCCAGTACGAGGAGCTCACGGTGTCCTTGGTGGGGCCAGAAAGCCGTTCGGTCACATCCCGTGGTGTGGCCGAGCCCACCCTTGAGACATGTGAGCAATGAGAAATGTGCAATGTGTGAATCATTGGTAAATACTGAAAATATTGTCGTTACGCATGTAATGTTATGTAATTATAATATAATCTGATATATAATTGTGGTGTACTATAGATCTTTGAATGAGGTCATGTTGGGTCATGTTAAACCTTGTGATCACTTGTGCATATGGGGTAATGGCAAGCATTGCAATGTTTTCAGTTGGAGAAAAATTGTAATGTAATGATTTGAATTGTTAAAACGTTGTTTATCAAATTAAAGGTCAAGTGGCCTTCGAGTCGGTGGAATCCAGTACCACCACTGAGACTTCACCGAGATCGCAGGAGACTGAGGAGGAAGGGGAGCCGCTGCGGTCTCCTGCTACTGCGGTATATCAGCAGGAGGAGGAGGAGATTGGCGAGACGGAAGAAGAGGAAGAGATTTTTGTGGTGGGGGGGGGGGGGGGGGGAGCAACCTGCGGCCATCTCAGTTGAGATGGAAGAAGCACCGGGACCAAGCGGTGTGAACTGGTGACGCCAAGGCGCGTCATATTGCAAACGCCGACCCCACAGAGGTCCGGTCAGCGTGGCGAGCAGTCGCCGACCATGGAGGGCCCGACAGAGAGCTTGATTTCCCTGTGCAGGGAGACGGTCACGATTGGTCGCGGCCTTATCCAGGGGTTCGCGGGATCCTCTGCGAGCTGGAGCCAGTTTCCTGCGTCCTGGAGCGGGTTCTGCCAGAACTTCGCGAGCTGGTCTTCTGAGCAGTCACAGACTGCTCGGGAGACATTGGAGGCGATTCGGCAGCAGGCAGCCGCAACCAATGGCCTACGGCATACGCGTTGCTGGCTGGACACGGCGCTGCACCCCAAGGTGTCGTGTCTGCTCGCAGCGAGGCCCCGAGCACGCAAGCGAGTACGGAGGGCACAGTTCCTCCGGACTCGGAAGTGGAGCCTCAGGCTTCCGCTTCCTCTCCGTCACCTCCACCACGGCAGGAGGTCTTGACGTCCCACTCTGCACAACGTCTTGGTGTCGGTCTGCGTAGACCAAAACGGGCAGGTGGGGTGCGAACACGGAGTGGGATAGGATCTGGAGGGAAACGTGGCCGCAGGTGGGGAGGGGGGAGTGCTTCTCGATAGTTCACCTGTTTTAAAATGTTCACTTGTTATTACCAATTTATTATACTCTTGTTATTGTTACTAAATTGGCCAATTGTATTCAATAGTTAAATGTTCACATGTTCACTTGTTATCATTACTTAACAATTCCCTTTCCATTCTTTCTGAAATGGTCACTTGTTAGCGTGACTGAAATGGTCACTTGTTAGCGTGACTGAAATGGTCACTTGTTAGCGTGACTGAAATGGTCACTTGTCATCATTACTTTAATGGCCACTTGTTCTGTAAAATGTTCATTTCTTCTTCTTGTAACGTTTTGGGGATTTTGAGGGGAGGATGGGTTGGTGCGGGGTTGGAGGGTTGGAGGGAGGGTGTTGCTCATTAGTTTGTTAATAAAAAATAATTTTTCTGCAACTTTTGAACCTTCTCTCTTACTTACATAAGTTTTACAACGTACAGTTCTTCATGCAAATTTGTTTGTTTATTCTGTTTCCCCACGGAATATCATTAAATAACTTCACTATGTAAAAGCTATTTAATAAAGTTCCAATATATGCATAAATAAGGTGATAATACCTATTTATATTCCCTGTCCCAAATTTCTGAGTACCATTTGCATCAATTTTACTCTCTAAATAACTCAGAACAATTCTCCACCCTTCCTCAGAGGCTAAAAATGGTGTCCATAGTGCCCATTTCCCTCTCTAAGGCCCTGAAAAAGCAACTATTTTTGAGCACTCTTTTGGGCCTTGCATCGGCCCAGCGAAGTGCATGCTAAGTGCTGAAACTTGGGATGGGCCTTGTGTGGGCGATCATTTGGGCGATCATCTCAGTGATCAAAGTGGAAACTTGGGGGCCTCTTTTTCCGGCGATATTTTGGGCCTAGTTTTCACTTTTTGCTCAAAATGGGCGATAGAGGTCCGTTTTGGGCCATAGATGGGCCTTAGATGGGCGATGTGAAGTGGAAAGTCTAGCCCTACATTTTCTAACACCCGACCCCTGGCCTCTGCTCCTGACCCTATCCGCGCAGGTTCAAGTCATTGTGACATCATGGATGACACGGGTCGGCCTGAGGCCCCGCCCCTTTTACAGACCCGGATTGGAACCGGAGCAGATTCTCAGCCACTTGTTCTCATCCCAAGTCCAGAAGAAAGGATAAAGTTTCTCCGTGAATTTATTCCCAGTGAAGGTGTGGAGATGGGACTTGGTGTCCGCGCTGTAAAATGAAACTGTTCCGGACTCGTAACTGAGATAAACTCCCACCTTCCCGGGGATAGAACCGTCAGGGAGGGGGGATGGAGGGGAGGAATTTACATCAAACTGATCACCAAACCGCCCGATGGTCCACAATCCATTCGCCGGGCTGAGTGTGACCCATCCCTTCCTCCCCACAGACTCTGCGGCTACTCCCAGACTGCACCACTGATTCCCCACCACCTCCACCTCCCAGTAATGTCTCCCCGAAGTGAATCCCTCCGATCCCAGCACACAGGCCCAGTCTGTAAACCTCTTCTTGGTGTCATGGGGATTCCTCTGGGTCCCGGTCCATCTCACGCTCTTCCGATCGTCAGACACCTCGAGCTCCGGATTCGCTGTTTCCACATCCAGGGTCACAGTGACTGGGAGAAAAAGCAGAGAATTAGAGAGATTCAACCGGGATTAGAGACACTCGCCGGGGATCGGGGGGAGACACTCGCCGGGGATCGGGGGGAGAGACTCGCCGGGGATCGGGGGGAGAGACTCGCCGGGGATCGGGGGGAGAGACTCGCCGGGGATCGGGGGGAGAGACTCGCCGGGGATCGGGGGGGAGAGACTCGCCGGGGATCGGGGGGAGAGACTCGCCGGGGATCGGGGGGAGAGACTCGCCGGGGATCGGGGGGAGAGACTCGCCGGGGATCGGGGGGGAAGAGACTCGCCGGGGATCGGGGGGAGAGACTCGCCGGGGATCGGGGGGAGAGACTCGCCGAGGATCGGGGGGAGAGACTCGCCGGGGATCGGGGGGGAGAGATTCGCCGGGGATCGGGTGAAGAGACTCGCCGGGGATCGGGGGGAGAGACTCGCCGGGGATCGGGGGGAGAGACTCGCCGGGGATCGGGGGCAGAGACTCGCCGGGGATCGGGGGAGAGATGCTTTCACCGAGATCCCACTTTCTGACTGATTTCCTGTTTCTAAACACAAAAATCGAGCTGTCCCGAGGGGAGGAAACGAGGATCTGACAACAGCAGAAAACACCGGGACTTCCAGGGAGGGAGGTCACAGCTTCTGAAAATATCAAACATTAACCCACCTGCCTCAACACTGTGCAATATAAATAATAAAATGGACAAAAGCTGGAACTGCAGCCTCAGTGTACAACTAAATACTGTTCCCAGTTTAATGCACCACAATTGGGGTTAAAACACCAGGGGGTTAAACACCTTCCATACTCCTTAACAGAATACTAACTGAGGAGATTCACTCTATCGGCCTGAGTGTCGATGGGTACATGTGTGTATGAGTGTGTATGTACATGGAGATAGATTCCTCAAAGTAGAAAGGTAACTTGGTCTGGATGGGATGCATCCTCGGTTACTGGGGGAAGTCAGGGTGGACATTGCGATGATTCCCTCCACAATCTTCCAACGTTCCTTAGATCCGGGGTTGGTGCCAGAGGAGTGGAGGATTGCAAATGTTCCAGCGCTGTTTTAAAAGGGGGAGAGGGATAAATACAGAACAGTCAGCCTGACGACGCTGGTGGGGAAACAGTTAGAGACAACGATTTGGGACAAAATGAAGCGGACCTTGGAAAATATGGGCTGAAAAATGAAAGTCAGCATGGATTTGTTAAAGGCAATTCGAGTCTAACTTGATGGAGTTTTTTGATGAAGTAACGGAGAGAGATGATGAAGCGAGTGTGGTCGATGTGTATATAGATTTTCCAAACAAGGCACCACATAAGAGACTTGTCAGCAAAATTAAACCCCATGGGATTAAAGGGACAGTGGCAGCATGGATGCAAAATTGACGAATGGACAGAAAGCAGAGTCATGGTGAACAGTTGGTTTTCAGACTGGAGGGAAGTATACCATTATGTATGCAACCCTATGTAACCGGCACCAGAGGGTGTATCTGTTGGCGTCCCAAGGGATCCCAGCATGCCTTGGTAGCACTGTATATAAGCTGGCCTCCCATGCTGTACCAGAACTCTGGAGTTAGAATAAAAGAGACTAAGGTTACCCTTACTTACGTCTACAGTACTCAGTTGTATTGCTTTATTCAAGACATTCCTGGAGCAAATGCAAAGAGACTTTTTTGTGCTTGGCATTTGCATTGGCCATGAGGTTATCCTTCGCAAACTATCGACTGTTGAAACACCGAACCTGAGCAAAGCCATAGCGATAGCCCAGGCATTTATGTCCACCAGTGATAACACCAAACAAATTTTGCAGCATAAAGATGTTTCGGTAAGTACTGTACACAAAGTAACGTCGTTTTCAGGCAGGAATGCATATGGCAGAATGTACACGCCTGCAGCTGAATGACCTCAGATGACCCAGAGTCCGCCATTTAACGTTAATGCGAGGCAATTGACCCCTTGTTGGTGCTGCGGAGGTGATCATCGAGCCCATCAATGCCGCTTCAAACACTATGCATGCAAGGGCTGTGGAACAATGGGATACCTCCAGCGAATGTGCAGACGAGTTGCAAACCCCGCAAACCACCACATTGCGGAGGAAGACCGATCCATGGCGGATCAAACTGAACTAGAGACTCAAACCGAGGAGGCAGAAGTGTACGGGGTACACACCTTCACCACGAAATGTTCACCGATCATGTTAAAAGTTGAACTGAACGGAATTCCAACATCCATGGAATTGGACACGGGTGCGAGTCAGTCCATCATGAGCAAAAAGGCCTTCGACAGGCTGTGGTGCAACAAGGCACACAGGCCCAAGCTGAGCCCTATTCATACCAAGCTGAGAACTTACACTAAAGAGCTGATCCCTGTAATTGGCAGTGCAGCAGTAAAAGTCTCCTATGATGGAGCACTGCACGAACTCCCACTATGGATTGTACCAGGAAATGGCCCCACACTGTTCGGCAGAAGCTGGCTGGGGAAAATCAACTGGAACTGGGACAATGTCTGAGTGCTTTCATTCGGCGACGATGCCTCATGTGCCAGGTTCTGAGCAAGTTCCCATCATTTGAGCCCGGCATCGGAAGTTTCTCGGGGGCAAAGGTGCAGGTCCATTTGATTCCCAATAGAGGACCCATCCACTACAAAGCATAGACGGTGCCATGTATCATGCAAGAGAAAGGGAGATCGAGCTAGACAGGCTGCAACGAGAGGGCATCATCGCACTGGTGGAGTCCAAGGAGTGGGCCAATCCGATTGTTCCGGTCCTCAAGGGTGACGGCACGGTCAGAATTTGTGGGGACTATAAAGTAACGATTAACCGTTTTTCGCTGCAGGACCAGTACCCGCTACCCAAGGCAGACGACCTATTTGTGATGCTGGCAGGAGGGAAGACGTTCACCAAGTTGGACCTGACCTCGGCCTACATGACGCAGGAGCTGGTGGAATCTTCGAAAGGCCTCACCTGCAACTACACGCGCAAAGGTCTGTTCATCTACAGTAGATGCCCATATGGAATTCGATTGGCTGCAGCTATTTTTCAAAGGAACATGGAGAGCCTGCTAAAGTCGGTTCCGCGCCCCGTGGTTTTCCAGGGTGACATATTGATCACAGGTTGGGACACCTTCGAACACTTGCAGAACCTGGAAGAGGTTCTAAGTCGGCTAGATCGTGTGGGACTCAGGTTGAAACGTTCTAAGTGTGTTTTCCTGGTGCCAGAGGTCGAGTTCTTAGGGAGAAGAATCGCGGCAGACGGCATCAGATCCACCGACGGTAAGACGGAGGCCATCAAGAACGCGCCGAGATCACAGAACGTGACGGAGCTGCAGTCGTTCCTGGGACTCCTCAATTATTTTGGTAATTTCCTACCCGGGTTAAGCACCTTGCTAAAACCTCTACACGTGTTGCTACGCAAAGGAGATGACTGGGTATGGGGGAAATCACGAGAGGCTGCTTTTGAGAAAGCCCAAAATCTGTTATTTTACAACAAACTGCTTGTCCTGTATAATCCTTGTAAATGTTTAGTGCTAGCTTGCGATGTGTCTTCGTATGGGGTCGGGTGTGTGTTACAACAAGCTAACGAAACTGGAACATTGCAACCGGTCGCTTATGTGTCCAGGAGTTTGTCCAAGTCCGAAAGGGCCTACCGCATGATTGAAAAAGAAGCTCTGGCATGCGTTTACGGGCTGAAAAAAATGCACCGGTATCAGTTTGGGCTTAAGTTCAAGTTAGAAACTGACCATAAGTCGCTCATATTGCTATTCTCAGAGAGCAAAGGCATCAATACCAATGCCTCTGCTCGCATTCAAATATGGGCGCTCACACTGTCTGCATATAATTATGTAATCCGCCACAGGCCGGGCACAGAGAACTGCCCTGATGCTCTCAGTCGGCTACCATTGCCCACCACCGGGGTGGAAATGGCACAGCCTGCAGACGGCTCTTGGTGATGGATGCATTTGAAAACGAAAAGTCACCCGTTACAGCCCGCCAGATCAGGACCTGGACCAACCAGGAACCTTTACTGTCCCTTGTAAAAAACTGTGTCCTCCATGGGAGCTGGTCCAGCGTCCCAGCGGAGATGCATGAAGAGATCAAGCCGTTCCAGTGGCGTAAAGACAAAATGTCTATACAGGCGGACTGTTTTTTTATGAGTAATCACGTGGTTTTGCCTAAGAAAGGCAGGGAAATGTTTATACCCACCAGGCATAGTAATGATGAAAGTTATAGCCAGATCCCATGTGGGGTGGCCCGGCATCGACTCAGATTTGGAATCTTGCATGAGCCAATGCAACACTTGCTCTCAACTGAGCAATGCACCGCTAAGTTTATGGTCATGGCCCTCCAAACCATGGTCTAGGATCCACATTGACTTCGCTGGCCCAGTTCTAGGCAAAATGTTTTTAGTTGTTGTGGATGCTTAATCAAAATGGATTGAGTGTGTAATAATGTCTGTAAGCACGTCCACTGCCACCATTGAAAGCTAACGAGCCATGTTTGCCACGCGCGGCCTGCCTGATGTCCTTGTCAGTGACAATGGGCCGTGCATCACCAGTGCTGAATTCAAGGAATTCATGACTCGCAATTTGACCAAGCATGTCACATCTGCCCCATTCAAGCCCACATCCAACGGCCAGGCAGAACGAGCAGTCCAAACCATCAAGCAAAGCTTGACATGTGTCGGTAGGCTCCCTGCAGACCCGCCTGTCCAGAGTCCTACTCAGCTACCACACAAGACCCCACTCACTCACCGGGGTTCCCCCAGCCGAGCCACTCATGAAAAGGGCGCTCAAAACAAGGGTCTCTCTAGTCCACCCTGATCTCCATGATTACGTTGAGGGCAGGCGGCATCAACAAAGCATGTACCATGATCGCGCAAATTTGTCACGCGATATTGAAGTCAATGACCCTGTATTTATACTCAACTATGGACATGGTCCCAAATGGCTTTCTGGCACTGTCATAGCCAAAGAAGGGAGTAGAGTGTGTCAGGTCAAACTCGCAAATGGACTAACTTGCAGAAAGCATTTGGACCAAACCAAACTGCGATTCACAGACTGCCACGAGCAACCTGAAGAGGACACCATCAACTTTGACCCCCGACACACACACAATTGGCAACCAACATCACGGTCGACCACGAAGCTGAACTCATCATCCCCAGCAGCAGCCCAGCGAAGGCCCAACCAACTTATCAGCACGTGCATTTACCTAGATGATCGACAAGGGAGCGAAAAGCCCCAGATCGTCTCACCCTGTAAATAAATGTACTATTGACTTTGTGAGGGAGTGATGTTATGTATGCAACACATTGTAACCAGAAATATACTGCCACCAGAGGGTGTATCTATTGTAGTCCCAAGGGATCCTAGCATCCCTTGGGAGCACTGTATATAAGCAGGCCTCCCATGCTGTACCAGCACTCTGGAGTTAGAATAAAGAGACTAAGGTCTCATTTACTCACGTCTACAGTACTCAGTTACATTGCTTGATTCAAGACATAACATATACAGTGGTGTTTTCCAGGGGTCCCGATGAGCACAACTGCTCTTTTTGATATATATTATTGATCTGGACTTGGGTATACAGGGCATATTTGAAAAGTGTATAGATGATACAAAACTCAGAAATATCGTAAACAATGAGAAGGACAGTAACAGACTTCAGGGGGACATAGACTGGTGAAATGGGCAGTCATGGCAGCTGAAATTTAATGCAGAGAATCTGAAGTGATACATTTCAGTCGAAAGAATAAGAGGAGGAAACATGAATTAATGGTACAATTTAAAAGGGGTGCAGGAACAAAGAGACCTGGGGGTATGTACACAAATCTTTGAAGGTGACAGGACAAGTTGAGAAGGCTGTTAAAGGAAGCATATGGGATCCTGGGCTTTATTAATAGAGGAATAGAGTATAAAAGCAAGGGGGTTATGGTAAACCTTTATAAAACACTGTTTAGGCCTCAGCTGGATTATTGTGGGCACCGCACTTTAGGAAGGGTGTCAAGGCCTTGAAGAAGGTGCAGAAGAAATTTACTAGAATGGTACCAGGGATGAGGGACTTCAGTTATGTGGGGAGACTGGAGAAACTGGGGTTGTTTTCCTTTGAGCAGAGAAGGTGAAGAGAAGATTTGATAGAGGTGTACGAAATCATGAATGGTTTTGATAGAGTAAATAAGGAGAAACTGACTTTAGTCGCAGAAGGGTCGGTAACCAGAGGACACAGATTTAAGGTGATTGGCAAAAGAACCAGAGATGACATGAGGAAACGTTTTTTTACACAGCGAGTTGTTGTGATCGGGAACACACTGCCTGAAAGGGCGGTGGAAGCAGATTCAGTGGTAACATTCCAAAGATAATGTTTTACAGTGCTGGGGGAAAGAGCAGGGGACAGGGATTAATTGGAATGCTCTACCAAAGAGCTGGCACAGGCCCGATGGGCCGAATGCCCTCCTCCTATGCTGTATCATTCTATGATCACATAAAATCAGCATTTTATTAAGAGTGTTTAGTCCTTCACCTGTAAGTTATCTGATTTCAGTTCACTGAAATTGACTTTAAAAATTGTTCTGAACAATTTACTGGTTTAATTGGCGTACACTAGTCAGTTTCTTAGTTAATTACATGTTATTTTATATTTAAAAACTATTAAAACCGGTGCCTCTAAAAAAAACGGTTGAATTTGAAGAGCCTCCTCAAACTGACACAATGGGCAGAAACTGGCCATGCTGATTATCCTGATCTGGGGATGTGGCCAGGTTTATAGACGGGTCAATAAATGGTACAACACACAAAAGCTCAGAGGGACTTGAACTGCTAGTTTCAACCAGTGAAAGGAGATGAGAACTACACGCTTAAACTTTTCCTGATTAAGTCCTCCTGTTAGTATGTACCAGTGTAAGGATCCTGAGAAATTCCCATTTCAGATTCCCACCAGCTAACATGGATTAAATTAAATAAGCATTATTAGTTGTAGGTTTAAGTTTTTATTCTGCAACTGTTAGTCAGCGCACACCGATTCTGGAATAATCATGCTAATAAACTAATGTAATGTGCCTTGGGTAGACCCGGTTAGATATTGAAATTGAAGAAAGGTGAAATACAGACTTTAACAAGCCTCATCAGCAAAGCGACAGTCACTCTTTGAGAAAAGCTGAGAGAATTAATGGAATTCCAGAGACTGAGATAAGAGACAGGGACTGTAAGATTGTTAAGAATTACATGTTGTTGTTTTTTTGAATACTTGTATTGATATCGTATAACCATTAATATTTTATAATTATCAGTCCTAGATCCATAATCGTGTGTAAGGATTAAATGTAGAAGTTTGTAATCATCAACTGTATGCAATGAAATCCTGAATCATGTATAAAATGTAACCCTTTTTCTTATGCTTAAAAATGTGTGACTAGGATGTAACCAAATAACCTGGGGTGAGAAAGAGATTGCCATGGTCGACTCCACTGCAGTTAGCCTGGGAACCAAGGTTAGGTACAGTTAGCGTTGTGCTGCAATGTTATCACATCCACAGTGAATTATAAACACAAAGGAAAACAGCAAGGGCCATATCTCAACCTATGAAGACATCGTCCTTTTATATTGTATTAACTACCCCAGATATGAATCTTGATGGTCAAAAACAGATGATGTAAGCGTGACATCAGACTAAAATGTTGCGTAAGCCAGAGTTCTACGAACGTGGCATCTTTATGATTGGATTTTAAGTTTGGATGTGAGCCAGAAGACTGCACAGGTTTTGAATGACAGTAAGGGTGTGAGAAGGGGGTCTTAACAGCCATAAATTGTAGAGGATTTCAGGAGTAGAAGATTTCCAGAGAAGAATTCAGGAAGGATCAAGGAGACACCCGGGAGACGAGGAGAGATGAGAGACAAGAGACACAGGGAGCACTTTACACATGGTTGTGGCTTTCACCCAGAGTATAAGTGGTAATATCAGTCTCAATTATATTCTGTAAACTGCTGCTCAAATACTGTAATGTATTAAGTCCTGCTTGTGCTGAATAAAGTTATAT
Organism: Pristiophorus japonicus; assembly: GCF_044704955.1. Classification (NCBI taxonomy): domain Eukaryota; kingdom Metazoa; phylum Chordata; class Chondrichthyes; family Pristiophoridae; genus Pristiophorus; species Pristiophorus japonicus. The sequence continues at coordinate 9,655,199 of NC_091995.1, read as the reverse complement.
TACTGTCCCCAATACAGACAACCTCGAATCATTTGGAACCAGGATCCCTCTGGGATCTTATAAATTGGCGAGTTTAGTCAGGGGTTGATTGACAGCTGATTATTTGATGAACTATTTGGTGCAGGCAGGATCCTAGGACTGGGGTGGTTAGTGCGACCTAGTCAGTTAAGGAAGGAAAACCTTTGGAGGGCGTAGGACATTGCAACCTACCTGTAGTAATAGCAACAAGTTAGTAGAAATGGCGGGATTGACAGAAGTTGAGCATGGCAAGGATAAAGAGTTGAGAAACTGACGTGCAACTGATTTAGTCTCGTTTCTGCTGAGTCCAGAAGCAGACTCATATCAGAAGGCGATAGAGAGGGTCCAGAGCCAAGTGTCTCTAGGAAAGGTCGTATTAGACAAAGGGAAGCACTGGTCAGGCTATGCAGCCCATTTCTGTGCACAGCATAGTGAAATAAGAGAAGGGAAACATTGAGAATCACAGAGAATAAGAGAAGGGGAACATTTGGAAACGCATAAAATAATAGAGAGGGGAAATGAATGCCAAGGAGCTAGAAACCAGGAATCTGAGGACTCAGCAAAGGAAGGGAAAAAACAGGGAATTGCAAAGAAGGGAAAAGCTGGTGAGACCACAGTTTAAAAGGTGAAGAAGGAAACTTAAAGTTATATAATCTCCATATACCAGTAATCTCAGTCACTGTATGATCTGTGTGTACCAGTAATCTCAGTCACTGTATTATCTGTGTGTCGCAGTAATGTCACGGTCACTGTATTATCTGTGTGTACCAGTAATCTCAGTCACTGTATTATCTGTGTGTACCAGTAATCTCAGTCACTGTATGATCTGTGTGTACCAGTCATCATCATCGACAGTTGAAGGGTTCCCAAAAATTCCCATGAGTGCCACTTTCTGAAAATTAAAGAAAAGCTCCTCTTGGACTGTTAAAATGAGCTTTGGGTGTTTCAAGTGAAGATCTAAGTTTTAAAAGGAAAAAGGCAAAAGGGGGCCAACTTCATGGAAACCCCAGTGTTTGGACGTTTTGAAAAGAGAATTCAAAATGGACCTAAATTACAGAAGCCTGAGATCCCCTAAACATCTAGGGGAAGGTGCATATCAATTTTAAGATTCTACAACATTTTGGCTGCGAAAAAGAGTTACCGAATACAGGAGGTGGGGCTAACCTCTGTGAAGCAAATTCGTGTATTAAGGATCCCAGACTGTCTGGGGGAACTATGCAGCACAAATTCGCCCCCTAAGAGATAGTCAAATTACCAGCCATTATCTAAACTACAGAACTCATCCAAAATGTGCAAGAAGCCAATTACCCAATCAACCACTATGGAAATCATGGGCCCAACTAGATGGCCAGGAAACTGGACAATCCCAAAACAATGCAAAACCAGTGATAGCACATTATCACACCCTAATCGAGTTACTGCTGACTAGCCCACCAAAAACACTGACAAAGGATACATTTGAAAATCAATGGACAGAACAGTTTAAACAAAGCCCAAGAACTGATTTGGCGCAAAGATAAGGAAGCCTGTTTTAGTATAATTGAAGGCCTGTTCTGGCAGTTAGGGGTGCTTCTAGAGACACTATTGAGATAGCAGTCTCGTTGCATAAGGTTAACACCAGCCTCGAAAAGTGGGATCCCGAAACATCGGCAAAAGGAATCTCTAAAACCCAGAAGGACAGCACCATGACAACAAACAGGCTTTCAAAACGACTAACGGAAAGTTTCGGGCCATCGTGACCAATCAAACAGTCAACCGGAACCAACCCGAAAAAAACGAAGAAAAACCTAAGAATTTTCCACTCTACAAGCTGGTCCTACGCTACCAAGGGATAAAACACTACCTAACTGAACTTTTAAGACTACCCTGACCAAGGAAAAATGAATACTCACCCCACAGGTCCGATACGCACCTTGCCGCATCAACGGACTCAGCCCAACTGAAGAAGTGACGCATGTTGAAGTCCTCAACGAGGTCCGGGGTGCAGACGACAGAACCCGGACAACTAAGGTGAACCCCAGAATTTGGAACAGGACCAGGACAACTAAGGCAAATCCCGGAGTTGGAACTATCAAAAGGGAATTGGTGAGCATGGTCCCTGAAACCTGAGAGTTCTAACCTAGCTAGATAGTGGGTCTGGGAGGTTGGGTTTTTCTTAGTGTTCCTACCTGTTAATGTTCTTGTGTGTTTTCCCCTTCCACGTTTAGTGCATAAATATTTTGGGAGGTGGGAGGACTGTGTTCTTTAAATCTGTTATATGTGTTATGTGTTCTTCCCAAATATAGAGCATTTGAGTTGCCATTTCTCCCTATTTGTACCTGATTATTGTGATTATTAAAAACGTGCCCTTTTACTCTGTTTGAACACAATAAAACCAGTTTTGCATCCTACCCAACTGACTGTCTCAGTTTATCACAACCCCCAAATCAGTCCACAGTCTAGAGTCCAGGGTGTGGGGCGCCTCGAAAACGCCAAGGAATCAGAGAAACCTGACCAAAACACCACCCCCTACACAGTCCCTCAGAATCGAGGAAGACTTGCTTCCACTCTTACAATGAGTCCTCAGGTGGCTGAACAGTCCAATACGAGAATCATAGTCCCTGTCACAGGTGGGACAGACAGTCGTTGAAGGAAAGGGTGGGTGGTTTGCCGCACGCTCTTTCCGTTGCCTGTGCTTGATTTCTGCATGCTCTCGGCGATGAGACTCGAGGTGCTCAGCGCCCTCTCGGATGCTCTTCCTCCACTTAGGGCGGTCTTTGGCCAGGGACTCCCAGGTGTCAGTAGGGATGTTGCACTTTTTCAGGGAGGCTTTGAGGGTGTCCCTGTAAACTTTCCTCAGCCCATCTTTGGCTCGTTTGATGTGAAGGAGTTCTGGGTAGAGCGCTTGCTTTGGGAGTCTCGTGTCTGGCATGTGAACGATGTGACCTGCCCAGCGGAGCTGATCAAGTGTGTTCAGTGCTTCAATGCTGGGGATGTTGGCCTGGTCAAGGATGCTAATGTTGGTGTGCCTGTCCTCCGGGGATTTGTACGATCTTGAGGAGGCATCGTTGGTGGTATTTCTCCAGCGATTTGAGGTGTCTGCTGTACATGGTCCATGTTTCTGAGCCATACAGGAGGGCGGGTATTACTACGCCATTTACAATGATCATGGCTGATCCGATCATGGACTCAGGTCCATTTCCCTGTCCGCACTCCATATCGCCTTATTCCCTTATCAGTTAAGAAACTGTCTATCTCGGTCTTCAATTTATTCAATAACCCAGCTTCCACAGCTCTCTGAGGCAGCGAATTCCACAATTTTTCAACCCTCTGAGAGAAGAAATTCCTCCTCATCTGTTTTAAATCTGCGGCCACTTATTCTAAGATTATGCCTACTACTTCTAGTCTCCCCTATCAGTGGAAACATTTTCTCTGCATCCACCTTGTCAAGCCCCCTCATAATCTTATATGTTTCGATAAGATCACCTCTCATTCTTTTGAATTCCAATGAATAGAGGCCCAACCTCCTCCACCTTTCCTCATAATTCAACCTCCTCATCACCAGAATAAACCTAGTGAACCTTCTCTGAACTGCCTCCAAAGCAAGTATATCCTTTCGTAAATATGGAAATCAAAACTGCACGCAGTATTCCAGATATGCCCTCACCAATAACCTGTATAACTGTAGCAAGACTTCCCTGCTTTTATACTCCATCCCCTTTGCATTAAAGGCCAAGATTCCATTGGACTTCCTGATCACTTGCTGTGCCTGTATACTAACCTTTTGTGTTTAATGCACCAGGATCCCCAGATCCTGCTGTACTGCAGCACTTTGCAATTTTTCTCCATTTAAATAATAACTTGCTCTTTGAGTTTTTCTGCCAAAGTGCATAACCTCACACTTTCCAACATTATACGCCATCTGCCAAATTTTTGCCCACTCACTTAGCCTGTCTATGTCCTTTTGCAGATTTTTTGTGTCCTCCTCAAACATTGCTTTTCCTCCCATCTTTGTAACGTCAGCAAACTTGGCTACATTACACTCGGTCCCATCATCCAAGTCATTAACATAGATTGTAAATAGTTGGGGTCCCAACACTGATCCCTGCGGCACCCCACTAATTACTGATTGTCATCGCGAGAATAAACCATTTATCCCGACTCTCTGTTTTCTGTTCATTCGGCAATCCTCTATCCATGCTAATATATTACCCCCAAAACCTTGAACTTTTATCTTGTTCACCTTGTCAAATGTCTCCGTAATCTCATGGTCACTGTATGATCTGTGTGTACCAGTAATCTCAGTTACTGTATGATCTGTGTGTACGAGTAATCTAAGGGTCACTGTATGATCTGTGTGTACCAGTAATCTCATGGTCACTGTATGATCTGTGTGTACCAGTAATCTGACAGTCAGTGTATGATCTGTGTGTACCAGTAATCTGACAGTCAGTGTATGATCTGTGTGTACCAGTAATCTCACGGTCACTGTATGATCTGTGTGTATCAGTAAGCTCATGCAGTGGGTGGTTTAAAATGATTAATATGAATTAAATCGTGCTGTATTTTTCTAGTTTTCAAGCATGTTTGATGGGATCTGGATATGGATTATTCTGTAAAAAGCCAATGTATTGGGAGCAAAAACAAAACAGAAAAATAACATCCTGCAGAGGGATGGAAGGAAAGAGCTACGACAGGAGAAAAGGTAAGGCAGGGAAGAGAATAAAAGATTCAAGGGGGTTATATATCGAAGCAAGGGAATAAGGAGTCTGGAGCCCACAACTCGATCGGTCTGACAGTTTGAACAGGAACACAAGCAAAACTGGAACCACCAGGCAGCCCCCAGATTCGGAGACACACCCCTCCTCCCATCGAACAGGGAAATACATCCCAGACACAGCAAACTGACATCACCCTGACTACAGCACATCAACACAATTATACCCACGAATCTCAACAGACTGCAGCACATCATCAGACAAAACAAAACTGATCGACATAAAAGAACAGGTGGAAGCGGCAGTTCTACAGGAGACCCTCCTCACCGCCCTCAGAACACACCAAGTTTGTGAGTGAGTGGGTGGGACCAATGCTGGCCGCCTGCTACTGACCCAAGAGCAGAGGATCGTCACACTAATCAACAGGAACCTTCCCATTAATCTGGAGATACACATTCCTGGAGAAGGAGGCCGCTCCATCCTAATGAAATTTGAATAACAGCAGAACCCAAAGTGATGCTTCAGTTCTGTGTCCTGAATGAGGTGTCCCCACATTCCCCACATCAGCAATCCTCACATTCGCCCCAAGTATGGACAGCATAGTGACCATGGGTGGAGACCTAAACTGTGATCTTCACTCCCAATGGGACAAGGAAGTGGCCCGAGATATAGTGGATGCATTGGTGATCATTTTCCAACAGTCTATCGACTCTGGATCAGTTCCTATGGATGGAGGGTAGCTAATGTAACACCACTTTTTAAAAAGGGAGGGAGAGAGAAAACGGGTAATTATAGACCGGTTAGCCTGACATCAGTAGTGGGGAAAATGTTGAAATCAATTATTAAGGATGAAATAGCAGCACATTTGGAAAGCAGTGACAGGATCGGTCCAAGTCAGCATGGATTTATGAAAGGGAAATCATGCTTGACAAATCTTCTGGAATTTTTTGAGGATGTAACTAGTAGAGTGGACAAGGGAGAACCAGTGGCTGTGGTGTATTTGGACTTGCAAAAGGCTTTTGACAAGGTCCCAGATTGGTGTGCAAAATCAAAGGTATTGGGGGTAATGTACTGATGTGGATAGAGAACTGGTTGGCAGACAGGAAGCAGAGAGTCGGGATAAACGGGTCCTTTTCAGAATGGCAGGCAGTGACTACTGGAGTACTGCAGGGCTCAGTGCTGAGATCCCAGCTCTATACAATATATTTAGATGAAGGAGTTGAATGTAATATCTCCAAGTTTGCAGATGACACTAAACTGGGTGGCGTTGTGAGCTGTGAGGAGGATGCTATGAGGCTGCAGAGTGACTTGGACAGGTTAGGTGAGTGGGCAAATGCATGGCAGATGCAGTATAATGTGGATAAATGTGAGGTTATCCACTTTTGGGGCAAAAACGTGAAGACAGAATATTATTTGAATGGCGGCAGATTAGGAAAAGGGGAGGTGCAACGAGACCTGGGTGTCATGGTTCATCAGTCATTGAAAGTTGGCATACAGGTACAGCAGGCGGTGAAGAAGGCAAATGGTATGTTGGCCTTCATAGCTAGGGGATTTGAGTATAGGAGCAGGGAGGTCTTACTGCAGTTGTACAGGGTCTTGGTGAGGCCTCACCTGGAATATTGTGTTCAGTTTTGGTCTCCTAATCTGAGGAAGGACATTCTTGCTATTGAGGAGTGCAGCGAAGGTTCACCAAACTGATTCTGGCGATGGCTGGACTGACATATGAGGTGAGACTGGATCAACTGGGCCTTTATACACTGGAATTTAGAAGAATGAGAAGGGATCTCATAGAAACATATAAGATTCTGATGGGACGGGACAGGTTAGATGCGGGTAGAATGTTCCCGATGTTGAGGAAGTCCAGAACCAGGGGACACAGTCTTAGGATAAGGGGTAGGCCATTTAGGACTGAGATGAGGAGAAACTTCTTAACTCAGAGAGTTGTTAACCTGTGGAATTCCCTGCCGCAGAGAGTTGTTGATGCCAGTTCATTGGATATATTCAAGAGTGAGTTAGATATGGCCCTTACGGCTAGGGGGATCAAGGGTATGGAGAGAAAGCAGGAAAGGGGTACTGAGGGAATAATCAGCCGTGATCTTATTGAATGGTGGTGCAGGCTCGAAGGGCCGAATGGCCTACTCCTGCACCTATTTTCTATGTTTCAACCAGCAGACACAGGGAACTAGGACAAGCAGACGGAGCAATCTGGGGGAAAAGTAGTGACCTAGTCCCACACCAACTAATAGTTCCCCTACCGAGTTTTACAAGGCCCTCCTCACGGAGCTTACTCTGCTCCTACTGAAACCCCTACCCCATGCGCTGGAGAGAAGGAGACAGACACAATTAACTTACTCACAATCATGTTAATACACATGAACAAAAATGTCACCTCCATTGCTCATCGTAGGAAACTGAATCCCTCCTCAATGCTGAGTAGAAAATATTGGCCAAGATCTTACCCTCCAGATATCTCCGGCCTGGTCCATGCAAACAGACAGGCTTTATAGGGGGCCGCATGTGAAGGCTAAACACCAGCGGTTATTCAATGTGATGCACCACTGTTATACCTCTACCTTGATACTATCCCTGGATGTATAAAATACATATGTCTAGGGCGAGTGGAATGGTTCCTGAAGACAATTGAGAGAATATGCCTTGGTGACACTTTCAGGAAGTGATTGCAATCCAGTGCTTGTCCCCACGTCCACAGTGAGCACCAGCTGACTCCACACCCCTCGCCACTCCTCGCTCAACAGGCAGACAAAGCCTCATTCCCAGGCTTCCTGTCCCCACCTTGGTCATGGACATGGGTCTGGCACACAAGGTGGAGCTGCATCAGGAGGGTGAGTATTGAAGAGGAGGAAAGGTTCAGCTGGGAAGGGCGCTGGTCCTCTTGCTGAAGTGTGAAAATTATCGCTGGGTTCTGGAGTCTGTGGTTGATCTGAGGGTCCCGGTGTTGGTCATGTTCAGGGAGCTCACATTTTCAGTTGGAGGCGATGCTTTTTAGAAGGTGGATTTGGTGCTTGAATAACTCATGAATTACAATCAGGCCACATTTAACCGCATCCCTGTGAAACTACTGAGTACGAACAGATGCTCTCTATAGTATTTTCAAGTAAAACAAATCAAATTATGATATATAAATCAGGACAAAAGAACCTGTATGAGTTTTACCGGGGTTAATGATATCCATAATTTCTCTCCACACTGTGAACAGTAAAGGACCGTCGAATTTTTCCATCGACAGGGCAGCATCTGCTAATGTCAGTAAATAACCGTCATCACTGATCCTGCAAATATCAAACAATTGGTTCCAAACTAAACATAAACACGTTTGAGTTATTTTACCAAACTGTGCATTAAAGAGCATGTCCTACCTCCTCTTCTGACGAGTTTGCTCCTGAAATAAATAAAACACAAATCTCAGTTGACTGAGTCTGACCGTCTCTATCCGCACAGCAGCATTTACACCCAGATTGTTACAAGCTGCTGATAATTCAATGTTCTCAATACTGCAGACACACAGATATTACCAAAAGGATATAGAAGCACAGGAGAAAGTATAAAAGAGATTTATGAGTGATACCACAACTGCGAGAAAGACTGAACCATCTTTATCTCATTGAAAAATATAAGATTTTGAGGGGGATTGACAGGATAGATGCTGAGAGGCTGTTACCCCTGACTGGAGAGTCTAGAACTAGGGGACATAGACTCAGGATAACGGGTCGGCCTTTTAAGACTGAGATGAGGAGGAATTTCTTCATGCAATGGGTTGTGAATCTTTGCAAATCTCTGCCTCAGAAAGCTGTGAATGCTGAGTCGTTGAGTATATTGAAGGCTGAGATAGAGAGAGTTTTGGACTCCAAAGGAATCATGGGATATGGGGATCAGGCGGGAAAGTGGAGTTGAGGTTGAAGATCAGTCATGGAATTATTGAATGGCAGAGCAGGCTCAAGGGGCCATAATAGGAACAGGATGTATTTGATCAACCTAATTTGTGTCTGCTATTGAAAATGAACATCAGCCCCATTCACAGACACAGTGCCTCTCACGCCCACCGTGCCACACACACCCACACACTCACAACAGGGAACTGGAACTGGATTGCAATGGGACTTTCAGCGATTTTTAAAGTTGGGCCCTACAGAAATAATTAAAATTGATTGTGAAGATCACGGCAACTCATTCCCAGGAGGTTGCGGGTATTCCCGTGATTCTGTAGATATTGTGGGAGGCCGATTAGTTTGGTGACAATCGCAGATCCGCCCCGGAATAGACAAAACAATCGATCGATTTAAATCAACTCTGAATTATTGGGAAATGCTGCATTATTTAAAAATGATCACCCCTAATTTTCTGACTGTGAATTCTCACTGAACTAAACTGAAATATAATCTCACCTTCAGAAATATCAGTCCATCTTTTTGATCCATCTGTTTTTGCAGCTTTACGAGTTTCTCCTGAGTAGAGTTTAAATTCTCTTGAATATGTCGAAGGTTTTCCTCCATTGGTTCTAGAATCTTCTCCTCTTGTTCCCTGAGATCTCGGATTAAACGCTGCTCTTTCTCAATGAGAATCTCGTGCATTTTAGTGAACTCGGATGTGATGTGGGTCTGCTGACTGCTCGACTGTTGCTAGCAAATGAAATAAAAAACATAATATTTTTTCCGCAATAAAAGCGAAGAAAAAACCTGAATCAAATTTTGAAAATCAGCTGAGGGAGATTTACCTTAATTTCAGAAATCTTCTGTTTCTGCTGTCGCTCAATTTCTAGAACCGCCGATTTCTTCTCTGTGAGAGAATCTAAGGAAGATTTCAACTGTTCCTGAGATTGGGAGAGAAAATCACAGAATGAAAGTGTTAGACCATGAAAATGTGATAAAATAATCAGGTGATCAAATATGTTCCCTTTTACCTTGTAGATTCCCACCGCTTCTTTAATGGGCATGAAGTGGTGCTCTCTGTGTTCCCGCGCATTTCTACAAATCAAACAGATCAGTTTCTTGTCAGTTTTACAAAACAGCTTCAGTTCTTCCTGATGTTCCTCACAGTGAAGTTTATTTTCCTTCTCTTTGGGATTCAGAGTAAATTTTCGAGCTTTCTCGGCCGGACTCGCTAAGACTCTGACGTTTCTTTCCGGAAACTCCTCTCTGCATTCCGGGCAGGAGTTTTTCTCCTTCTTTTCCCAACACTGTGTGATACAGGAGCGGCAGAAGTTGTGCCCACACTCCAGTATTACCGGATCGCAGAAGAAATCACGACAAATGGGACAAATTGCCTCCTCGGCCAAACTCTGGGCCTGCTCACTGGAAGCCATGTTCTCGCTCAGCACTTCCTGATTCAAACCGCTCTCAGTCTCTGTGTTTACTGAGCTGCCCAACACCCTCAGTTCAGCGATTTCCCGACTAAATTCACTGCAATACTCAGGGAATTATTATTATACACTAGTCTATGTCCCGTCGACTTTACACGTGTCAACAAAACCGAGAGCAGTATAAAGGACAAACAGGGTTAAAGGGCGGAGGGGAATAAATGAACCCAGGCGGGGAGAGTGAAGGTCCGTGGGGTGGGAGTGGTTTGAGGGAGGGAGGGAGGGAGGAGACGGAGATGGAGATGGAGATGGGCGGAGCTCGAGATTCCCGTGCACTTTGCTCCAGACTGAACTCACTGCCGACTACACAACTTCTGGTGAAACTCGGTGTGAGATAAACAAACTGCATCGTGTTAATGATCGCAGCTGCTCACCCCAAAAAAATATCTGGAGGAAATACTGTTAAATTCACAAAGAGAAAACACTGTGACGTTTGACTTTGTACCTTGGATCAGACTGAGACAAATGGGCATTGTGCTCGGGGCGGGGTGAAAGGAGGGGGGCAGAGGAGAGACCAATGCTGATTTCAAATCAATTGATTCGTTGCATCGACTTTTTATGCAATGCCATCATGCAAAATGTTCCATTTGGGTCATTATATTCAACGTTGGGTGGATTTTCGTCTTTTCATCCGACATTCTGGGTCACCTGAGCGGGGAGCAGACGGGAAAATCTGGTCAGCGGATCGCACCCCGGTAACAGAACCCACATTAATTTCTACTGAAATGAATGGAAGGAAATCGAGCGGTTTCTGTTATCAGCGTACGATCCTCGGTGCCACTTTGTCCTTCATGCACTCTGACAAGCAACACATAACACCCAGGCGAGAAAGATTAAAATCTACTTCAATCTATGCTGAAACATACTTTCACTAATTGTATATAATTCTGGCGACTGTTGGAGTAAATCTGGGAAACATGTGGGTCTTGAAATACATTGGCACCGTGCCCACAGAGCGTGTGTGGAGCGAGCCGTATTGGGAAAGGCAGCAAAAGAGGTGTCCAGGTTCCACACCTGAAACAAGTGTTCGGCCCTTTGCATCTGTAAACAGAGGGCCTAATGCCTGATTATCGACCCGTTTGTAAAATTGGGCCAAACTGAATGCAGCTGGCGTTGGGCTCGCTTAGTTCAGGAAGGAATCACGCCCGGCAACCAAATTTTAATTTGGTTTTACGTTTTAAAGTTAATTTGTTTTAATTGCCGGTGCTTTTAGTGTCCCCTTCCCTTTTATAGGGGGCACTGGGGAAAAATTGTGATTTTAGTGCCCAAAAAAAAAAAAAAAAAAGAAAAAACACAAAAAAAAACACAAAAAAGGGGGGAAAAAAAAAGGGCCTTGTAAATGTCTGGAGTGTCACCCAGGTCGGGTGGCACCGTTTAATGTTTTATGTTTTACAGGTGAACTCCAAAAAGAGTTTCAGGAAGGAGTCATCAGATAGGGCTTGAAAACAACACGAACACAAGAAATAGGAACAGGAGTAGGCCATTTGGCCCCTCGAGCCTGCTCCACCATTTAATTAGATCATGACTGATCTGATCATGGACTCAGCTCCACTTCCCTGCCCACTCCTCATAACCCTTTATTCCCTTATCGCTCAAAAATCTGTCTATCTCCGCCTTAAATATATTCAATGACCCAGCCTCCACAGCTCTCTGGGACAGAGAATGCCACAGATTTACATTCCTCTGAGAGAAGAAATTCCTCCTCAACTAAGTTTTAAATGGGCAGCCCCTAGTTCTAGTCTCCCCCATCAGTGGAAACATCGTCTCTGCATCCACCTTGTCAAGCACCCTCATAATCTTATACATTTCGATAAGATCACCTCTCATTCATCTGAATTCCAATGAGTAGAGGCCCTACCTATTCAACCTTTCCTCATAAATCAACCCCCTTATCTCTGGAATCAACCTAGAGAACCTTCTCTGAACTGCCTCCAAAGCAAGTATATCCTTTCTTAAATGTGGAAACCAAAACTGTATGCAGTATTCCAGGTGTGGCCTCACCAATACCCTGTATAACTGCAACTTAAATACAGAGACCAAAACAAACTAAACCTGCCTCCGGGTAATGATTGGATCAACCCAGATCCACGTCCTCTTGATCGCACCTCCCTCTCCCCATCACTGCCCCCTCCCTCTCCCCATCACTGCCCCCTCCCCCTCCCCATCACTGCCCCTCCCTCTCCCGATCGCTGCCCCCTCCCTTCCCCATCCCTGCCCCTCCCTCTCCCGATCACGGCCCCCTCCCTCTCCCTCTCCCCATCACTGCCCCTCCCTCTCCCGATCGCTGCCCCCTCCCTCTCACGATCACGGCCCCCTCCCTCTCCCTCTCCCCATCACTGCCCCCTCCCTCTCCCCATCACTGCCCCCTCCCTCTCCCCATCACTGCCCCCTCCCTCTCCCCATCACTGCCCCCTCCCTCTCCCCATCACTGCCCCCTCCCTCTCCCCATCACTGCCCCCTCCCTCTCCCCATCACTGCCCCCTCCCTCTCCCCATCACTGCCCCTCCCTCTCCCCATCACTGCCCCTCCCTCTCCCGATCACTGCCCCCTCCCTCTCCCCATCACTGCCCCTCCCTCTCCCCATCACTGCCCCCTCCCTCTCCCCATCACTGCCCCTCCCTCTCCCCATCACTGCCCCCTCCCTCTCCCCATCACTGCCCCCTCCCTCTCCCCATCACTGCCCCTCCCTCTCCCGATCGCTGCCCCCTCCCTCTCACGATCATGGCCCCCTCCCTCTCCCCATCACTGCCCCTCCTTCTCCCTCTCCCCATCACTGCCCCTCCCTCTCCCCATCACTGCCCCTCCCTCTCCCCATAACTGCCCCTCCCTCTCCCGATCACTGCCCCATCCCTCTCCCGATCCCTGCCCCCTCCCTCTCCCCATCACTGCCCCCTCCCTCTCCCCATCACTGCCCCTCCCTCTCCCCATCACTGCCCCCTCCCTCTCCCCATCACTGCCCCTCCCTCCCCTGATCACTGCCCCTCCCTCTCCCCATCACTGCCCCTCTCCCGATCACTGCCCCATCCCTCTCCCCATCACTGCCCCTCCCTCTCCCCATCACTGCCCCTCCCTCTCCCCATCACTGCCCCTCCCTCTCCCCATCACTGCCCCCTCCCTCTCCCCATCACTGCCCCTCCCTCCCCTGATCACTGCCCCCTCCCTCTCCCCATCACTGCCCCTCCCTCTCCCCATCACTGCCCCCTCCCTCTCCCCATCACTGCCCCTCCCTCCCCTGATCACTGCCCCATCCCTCTCCCCATCACTGCCCCTCCCTCTCCCCATCACTGCCCCTCCCTCTCCCCATCACTGCCCCTCCCTCTCCCCATCACTGCCCCCTCCCTCTCCCCATCACTGCCCCTCCCTCCCCTGATCACTGCCCCCTCCCTCTCCCCATCACTGCCCCTCCCTCTCCCCATCACTGCCCCCTCCCTCTCCCCATCACTGCCCCTCCCTCCCCTGATCACTGCCCCCTCCCTCTCCCCATCACTGCCCCTCCCTCTCCCCATCACTGCCCCTCCCTCCCCTGATCACTGCCCCCTCCCTCTCCCCATCACTGCCCCTCCCTCTCCCCATCACTGCCCCCTCCCTCTCCCCATCACTGCCCCCTCCCTCTCCCCATCACTGCCCCTCCCTCCCCTGATCACTGCCCCCTCCCTCTCCCCATCACTGCCCCTCCCTCTCCCCATCACTGCCCCTCCCTCTCCCCAGCACTGCCCCTCCCTCTCCCCATCACTGCTCCCTCCCTCTCCCGATCACTGCCCCCTCCCTCTCCCCATCACTGCCCCCTCCATCTCCCTGTCACTGCCCCCTCCCTCGCCCCATCACTGCCCCCTCCCTCTTCCTCTCCCCATCACTGCCCCCTCCCTCTCCCTCTCCCCATCACTGCACCCTCCCTCTCCCCATCACTGCCCCCTCCCTCTCCCTCTCCCCATCACTGCCCTCTCCCTCTCCCGATCACTGCCCTCTCCCACTCCCATCACTGCCCCTCCCTCTCCCCATCGCTGCCCCTTCCTCTCCCCATCACTGCCCCCTCCATCTCCCCGTCACTGCCCCCTCCCTCTCCCCATCACTGCCCCCTCCATCTCCCTGTCACTGCCCCCTCCCTCTCCCCATCACTGCCCCCTCCCTCTCCCCATCACTGCCCCTCCCTCCCCTGATCACTGCCCCCTCCCTCTCCCCATCACTGCCCCTCCCTCTCCCCATCACTGCCCCTCCCTCTCCCCAGCACTGCCCCTCCCTCTCCCCATCACTGCTCCCTCCCTCTCCCGATCACTGCCCCCTCCCTCTCCCCATCACTGCCCCCTCCATCTCCCTGTCACTGCCCCCTCCCTCGCCCCATCACTGCCCCCTCCCTCTTCCTCTCCCCATCACTGCCCCCTCCCTCTCCCTCTCCCCATCACTGCACCCTCCCTCTCCCCATCACTGCCCCCTCCCTCTCCCTCTCCCCATCACTGCCCTCTCCCTCTCCCGATCACTGCCCTCTCCCACTCCCATCACTGCCCCTCCCTCTCCCCATCGCTGCCCCTTCCTCTCCCCATCACTGCCCCCTCCATCTCCCCGTCACTGCCCCCTCCCTCTCCCCATCACTGCCCCCTCCATCTCCCTGTCACTGCCCCCTCCCTCTCCCCATCACTGTCCCTCCCTCTCCTGATCGCCGCCCCTTCCCTCTCCCATTCACTGCCACTCCCTCTCTTGATCACGGCCCCCTCACTCTCCCGATCACGGCCCCCTCCCTCTTCCGATTACGGCCCCCTCCCTCTCCCCATCACTACCCCTCCCTCTCCCCATCACTGCCCTTCCCTCTCCCCATCACTGCCCCCTCCATCTCCCTGTCACTGCCCCCTCCCTCTCCCCATTACTGTCCCCTCCCTCTCCCGATCACAGTCCCTCCCTCTCCCGATCACGGCCCCCTCCCTCTCCCCATCACTGTCCCCTCCCTCTCCCGATCACTATCCTTCCCTCTCCCCATCACTGCCCCTCCCTCTCCCGATCACTGTCCCTCCCTCTCCCGATCACGGCCCCCTCCCTCTCCCAATCACTATCCCTCCCTCTCCTGATCACGGCCCCCTCCCTCTCCCCATCACTGTCCCCTCCCTCTCCCGATCACAGTCCCTCCCTCTCCCGATCACGGCCCCCTCCCTCTGCCCATCACGGCCCCTTCCCTCTCCCGATCACTGTCCTTCCCTCCAGATCCCTTCCCCCGACCCCAGGACATACCCGGGAAAGCACAGCATGTTTCGACTGCTCAGCAGTCACATTTCAGTAAAGACTGAGTCCCAATATGATCGGTCATCGAATTGAAAAAGTAGCTCTCTTTGTTTCTCCACAGCTGTCGCCTGACTTACTGAGTGTTTCCAGCATTTTCTGATACTTCAGATTTCCAGCATCAGCAGTATCTTGCTTCGGTATTTGAAACTGGAGTAATTCTGTCCATTGAGTAACATTTCATTGGCCTGCCAGTGTGTGTCAGGAAATGCAATGGGTGGTGAAGTAACCATTATCTTATTGAATGGCGGAGTAGCCTCGAGGGACAAAATGGCCCACTCCTGCTCCTATTTCTAATATAAATAGATGGTCTGCGCCTGAGCCAAATTCCCACCCACATTTGAGTGTCTCACACCACTGTTTAATTTCAATTAAAAATATCAATCATTTCAATCTGTACACCTCTGGTGTGTGATAATATCTGCTATTTAAAGAGAGTTTAGCACTGTAGGAGGAGACTAGATTGAATTCAGTCAGTAAATTACAGCCACTGAGGTATCTGTTAATGCCCCAGATGTGCGCTGATGTGAGGAGCAAATGGTGACAACACCTGGATCTGTAAACATCTGTTTACAGCAGGGTGTGGGATCAGACCCTGGAACAGGTTCATCCGGCCCGCGGACTTACCCTCAGAGGCGGGCTGACTCTGAAACTCGCGCAGACGGGTCCCAGAACAGGCTCAGGAATTGTTCATTCAAGGAACCTCCATCTGGCTCCCTCCCTCCGAGAGTGAGTGAAGCTGGCGGCCCCTGGGGAAGTGTGGCCAATGGCCATGGTGGTAAAGCAGCTGGAGTGACCCGGACAGCGGCAATCCACCTGAGACACGGCGGTGTAGCGCCACCTTCCGCCTGTGGAACAACATTACAGGCAGCAAGGTCTCCGGGTTCCTGCAGCTCACAGCTCACTCAGGTACAGGTCTGGGACAGTGTTTGGGCTGGAGGTTTGGGAGAGCTGTTGGGGGCCATCCACCAATGTTCCACCAATCGCGCGGTCCCGCGCAGGCCAATCCCCGGCTCCTGCCACTGGAAGAGATACTGCGCATGTGCAGCTGCATAGCGGTCGGTCCCGCAACAAAGTTAAAGGTTCGAGTGCGAAAAAAATTAGAGCGAACATTGCATAAATATAAACATTGCATTAACATAAATATTGTATAAACATAAACATTGCATTAACATAAATATTGTATAAACATAAACATTGCATAAACATAAATATTGTATAAATATAAAACTGTATAAACATAAACATTGCATTAACATAAATATTGCATAAACATAAACATTGCATTAATATAAATATTGTATAAACATAAATATTGCATAAACATAAACATCGCATAAACATAAACATTGCATAAGCTTAAACATTGCATAAACATAAATATTGTATAAATTTAAATTTGTATAAACATAAACCTTGTATAAACATAAACATTACATTTACATAAACTTTGCATAAACATAAATATTGTATAAACATAAACATTGCATAAATATAAACATTGCATTAACATAAATATTGTATAAACATAAACATTGCATAAACATAAATATTGTATAAATATAAACCTGTATAAACATAAACATTGCATTAACATAAATATTGCATAAACATAAACATCGCATAAACATAAACATTGCATAAACTTAAACATTGCATAAACAGAAATATTGTATAAATATAAATTTGTATAAACATAAACATCGCATAAACATAAACATTGCATAACCATAAATATTGTATAAATATAAACCTTGTATAAACATAAACATTACATTTCCATAAACTTTGCATAAACATAAATATTGTATAAACATAAACATCGCATAAACATAAACATTGCATAAACATAAATGTTGCATAAACATAAATATTGTATAAATATAAATTTGTATAAACATAAACATCGCATAAACATAAACATTGCATGAACATAAATATTGTATAAATATATACCTTGTATAAACATCAACATTGCATTTACATAAACTTTGCATAAACATAAATATTGTATAAACATAAACATCGCATAAACATAAACATTGCATAAACATAAACTTTGTATAAACATAAACATTGTATAAACATAAACATTGCATAAACATAAACTTTGTATAAAAATAAATATTGCATAAACATAAACTTTGTGTAAACATAAACAGTGCATGAACATAAATATTGCATAAACATAAACTTTGTATAAACATAAACAGTGCATGAACATAAACATTGTATAAACATAAACATTGCATAAACATAAATATTGCATAAAAATAAACTTTGGATAAACATAAATATTGCATAAATATAAACTTTGTATAAACATAAACATTGCATACACATAAACATTGTATAAACATAAACATTGCATAAACATAAATATTATATAAACATAAACATTGCATAAACATAAATATTGTATAAACAAAAACATTGCATAAACATACACTTTGTATAAACATAAACATTGCATAAACATACACTTTGCATGAACATAAACTTTGCATAAACATAAACATTGTATAAACATAAATATTGCATAAACGTAAACATTGCATCAACATAAACTTGAAAGAAACATAAACATTGCATAAACATACACTATGCATGAACATAAACTTTGCATAAACATAAACATTGTATAAACATAAATATTGCATAAACTTAAACATTGCATCACCATAAACTTTGTATAAACATAAACATTGCATAAACATAAACGTTGCATAAACATAAATATTGTATCAATTTAAATTTGTATAAACATAAACATCGCATAAACATAAATATTGCATGAACATAAATATTGTATAAATATATACCTTGTATAAACATAAACATTGCATTTACATAAACTTTGCATAAACATAAATATTGTATAAACATAAACATTGCATAAACATAAACTTTGTATAAACATAAACATTGCATAAACATAAATATTTTATAAACATAAATATTGCATAAAAATAAACTTTATATAAACATAAACATTGCATAAACATAAATATTTTATAAACATAAACATTGCATAAACATAAACATTGCATAAACATAAATATTATATAAACATAAATATTGCATAAAAATAAACTTTATATAAACATAAACATTGCATAAACATTGTATAAGCATTAACATTGCATAAACATAAACTTTATACAAACATAAACATTGCATAAACATAAATATTGTATATACCTAAACATTGCATAAACATACACTTTGTATAAACATAAACATTGCATAAACATACACTTTGCATAAACATAAACTTTGCATGAACATAAACATTGTATAAACATAAATATTGCATAAACATAAACATTGCATCAACATAAACTTGAAAGAAACATAAACATTGCATTAACATAAATATTGCATAAACATAAACTTTGTATAAACATAAATATTGCATAAACATAAACATTGCATCAACATAAACTTGAAAGAAACATAAACATTGAATTAACATAAATATTGCATAAACATAAACTTTGTATAAACATAAACATTGCATAAACTTAAACTTTGTATTAACATAAACATTGCATAAACATAAATATTGTATAAACATAAACATTGCATAAAAATAAACTTTATATAAACATAAACATTGCATAAACATTCTATAAGCATAAACATTGCATAAACATAAACGTTATACAAACATAAACATTGCATTAACATAAATATTGCATAAACATAAACATTGCATCAACATAAACTTGAAAGAAACATAAACATTGCATTAACATAAATATTGCATAAACATAAACTTTTATAAACATAAACATTGCATAAACATAAACGTTGCATAAACATAAATATTGTATCAATATAAATTTGTATAAACATAAACATCGCATAAACATAAACATTGCATAAACATAAACATTGTATAAACATAAACATTGCATAAACATAAACATCGCATTACCATAAATATTGCATAAACATAAACTTTGTATAAACATAAATATTGCATAAACATAAACTTTGTGTAAACATAAACAGTGCATGAACATAAATATTGCATAAACATAAACTTTGTATGAACATAAACAGTGCATGAACACAAACATTGTATAAACATAAACATTGCATAAACATAAATATTGCATAAAAATAAACTTTATAAAAAAATAAACATTGCATAAACATTGTATAAACATAAACATTGCATAAACATAAACATTGTATAAACATAAACATCGCATAAACATAAATATTGCATGAACATAAATATTGTTTAAATATATACCTTGTATAAACATAAACATTGCATTTACATAAACTTTGCATAAACATAAATATTGTATAAACATAAACATTGCATAAACATAAACTTTGAATAAACATAAACATTGCATAAACATAAATATTTTATAAACATAAATATTGCATAAAAATAAACTTTATATAAACATAAACATTGCATAAACATAAATATTTTATAAACATAAACATTGCATAAACATAAACATTGCATAAACATAAATATTATATAAACATAAATATTGCATAAAAATAAACTTTATATAAACATAAACATTGCATAAACATTGTATAAGCATTAACATTGCATAAACATAAACTTTATACAAACATAAACATTGCATAAACATAAATATTGTATATACCTAAACATTGCATAAACATACACTTTGTATAAACATAAACATTGCATAAACATACACTTTGCATAAACATAAACTTTGCATGAACATAAACATTGTATAAACATAAATATTGCATAAACATAAACATTGCATCAACATAAACTTGAAAGAAACATAAACATTGCATAAACATAAACGTTATACAAACATAAACTTTGTATAAACATAAATATTGCATAAACATAAACATTGCATCAACATAAACTTGAAAGAAACATAAACATTGAATTAACATAAATATTGCATAAACATAAACTTTGTATAAACATAAACATTGCATAAACTTAAACTTTGTATTAACATAAACATTGCATAAACATAAATATTGTATAAACATAAACATTGCATAAAAATAAACTTTATATAAACATAAACATTGCATAAACATTCTATAAGCATAAACATTGCATAAACATAAACGTTATACAAACATAAACATTGCATTAACATAAATATTGCATAAACATAAACATTGCATCAACATAAACTTGAAAGAAACATAAACATTGCATTAACATAAATATTGCATAAACATAAACTTTTATAAACATAAACATTGCATAAACATAAACGTTGCATAAACATAAATATTGTATCAATATAAATTTGTATAAACATAAACATCGCATAAACATAAACATTGCATAAACATAAACATTGTATAAACATAAATATTGCATAAACATAAACTTTGTGTAAACATAAACAGTGCATGAACATAAATATTGCATAAACATAAACTTTGTATAAACATAAACAGTGCATGAACACAAACATTGTATAAACATAAACATTGCATAAACATAAATATTGCATAAAAATAAACTTTATAAAAAAATAAACATTGCATAAACATTGTATAAGCATTAACATTGCATAAACATAAACTTTATACAAACATAAACATTGCATAAACATAAATATTGTATAAACCTAAACATTGCATAAACATACACTTTGTATAAACATAAACATTGCATAAACATACACTTTGCATAAACATAAATATTGTATAAACATAAATATTGCATAACCATAAACATTGCATCAACATAAACTTGAAAGAAACATAAACATTGCATTAACATAAATATTGCATAAACATAAACTTTGTATAAACATAAACATTGCATAAACTTAAACTTTGTATTAACATAAACATTGCATAAACATAAATATTGTATAAACATAAACATTGCATAAAAATAAACTTTATATAAACATAAACATTGCATAAACATTCTATAAGCATAAACATTGCATAAACATAAACTTTATACAAACATAAACATTGCATTAACATAAATATTGCATAAACTAAAAGTTATACAAACATAAACATTGCATTAACATAAATATTGCATAAACATAAACATTGCATCAACATAAACTTGAAAGAAACATAAACATTGCATTAACATAAATATTGCATAAACATAAACTTTGTATAAACATAAACATTGCATAAACATAAACGTTGCATAAACATAAATATTGTATCAATATAAATTTGTATAAACATAAACATCGCATAAACATAAACATTGCATAAACATAAACTTTGTATAAACATAAATATTGCATAAACATAAACTTTGTGTAAACATAAACAGTGCATGAACATAAATATTGCATAAACATAAACTTTGTATAAACATAAACAGTGCATGAACACAAACATTGTATAAACATAAACATTGCATAAACATAAATATTGCATAAAAATAAACTTTATAAAAAAATAAACATTGCATAAACATTGTATAAGCATTAACATTGCATAAACATAAACTTTATACAAACATAAACATTGCATAAACATAAATATTGTATAAACCTAAACATTGAATCAACATACACTTTGTATAAACATAAACATTGCATAAACATACACTTTGCATAAACATAAATATTGTATAAACATAAATATTGCATAACCATAAACATTGCATCAACATAAACTTGAAAGAAATATAAACATTGCATTAACATAAATATTGCATAAACATAAACTTTGTATAAACATAAACATTGCATAAACTTAAACTTTGTATTAACATAAACATTGCATAAACATAAATATTGTATAAACATAAACATTGCATAAACATAAACTTTATACAAACATAAACATTGCATTAAAATAAATATTGCATAAACATAAACTTTGTATAAACATAAACAGTGCATGAACATAAACATTGTATAAACATAAACATTGCATAAACATAAATATTGCATAAACATAAACTTTGTATAAATATAAACATTGCATAAACATAAACTTTGTATAAACATAAACATTGCATAAACATAAATATTGTATAAACATAAATATTGCATAAAAATAAACTTTATATAAATATAAACATTGCATAAACATTGTATAAGCATTAGCATTGCATAAACATAAACTTTATACAAACATAAACATTGCATAAACATAAATATTGTATAAACCTAAACATTGCATAAACATACACTTTGTATAAACATAAACATTGCATAAACATACACTTTGCATAAACATACACTTTGCATAAACATAAACTTTGCATAAACATAAACATTGTATAAACATAAATATTGCATAAACATAAACATTGCATCAACATAAACTTGAAAGAAACATAAACATTGCATTAACATAAATATTGCATAAACATAAACTTCGTATACACATAAACATTGCATAAACTTAAACTTTGTATTAACATAAACATTGCATAAACATAAATATTGTATAAACATAAACATTGCATAAACTTAAACTTTGTATAAACATAAACATTGCATAAACATAAATATTGCATAAACATACACTTTGTATAAACATACACTTTGCATAAAAATAAATATTGCATAAACATAAAGATTGTATAAACATAAACATTGCATAAACATAAACATTGCATAAACATAAATATTGTATAAACATAAACATTGCATAAACATAAACATTGCATTAACATAAACATTGCATAAACATAAACTTTATATAAACATAAACTTTGCATAAACATAAACATTGCATTAACATAAATATTGTATTAACATAAACATTGCATAAACATAAATTCAGATAGTAGTCAGATGCTCTTTTACATACACAACATGCGTTGGCTACAGCTTAGAAATGGATCAAAGATAAAAGTTGAAAATATGGTGGTATCTTCTGGTCTCTGTAACTCCCTGGGAGGACAGACACACCAACGTTAGTGTTCTCGCTCAGGCCATCATCCCCAGCATCGAAGCACTGACCACAATTGACCAACTCCATTGGGCGGGCCACATCGTTCACATGCCCAGCACGAGACTCCCAAAGCAAGCGCTCTACTCAGAACTCCTTCATGGCAAGCGAGCCCCAGGTGGGCAGCGGAAACGTTTCAAGGACACCCTCAGAGCCTCCTTGATAAAAATACAACATTCCCACCGGCGCCTGGGAGTCCCTTGCCAAAGACCACCCTAAGTGGAGGAAGAGCATCTGGGAGGGCGCTGAGCACCTTGAGTCTCATCGCCGAGAGCATGCAGAAACCAAGTGCAGGCAGTGGAAGTAGCGTGCGGCAAACCAGTCCCACCCTCCCTTTCCTTCAACGAATGTCTGTCCCACCTGTGACAGAGACTTTAATTCCCATATTGGACTGTTCAGTCACCCAAGAACTCACTTTTAGAGTGGAATCAAGTCTTCCTCAATTTGGAGGGACTGCCTCTGGTGATGATATTGTGAAATAGAACTGTTCCCTCTTTAGAGCCTGTGTCAGCATCAATTTCCCACCTCAGCCATCCTTATGTCCCTCTGCCAAGATTACTCATGCTTTCCCAATTGGTAGCAGATGAGGACTCCCCTGCCGTCGTACTCTGGATAGGACTACACCGGGAGAGGAAAGATGCAGCTGGCCACTTTCTTCGGTAAAAGATTTGTGGAGATGAGCAGCCATGACTCCATTCTAAACTGTGTAGGGCATGTTTGCGTACGCAGTGCATTCTGGGTGTGGACAGCGGCCATTGAGGCCCAGAGTTTCCGAAGGGATCCTTTTAAGATCGGGCCAGGGAGGTCTTGTCTTTTCCCTATACAGATGCTGACATTACCGGCATTTTCTGTGTTTATACCTGGGAGGAACAATTTGCCATTGAGCCCCATCAGCAGGGAACTGATTTGTGGCACTGGCGAGCGGTTGAAATGGGCAATTAAATTTTGCACATTACGGGGACAGCTTCCTCATGAAAAAAATATGTTGGACACTACAATATTTCTCAATGCATTGAAGACTGTGAGGGAGATTTCACTCCGGCTTGTAGGGCAGCACAGCTCAGACTGGGAGATCCCCATGTGTGGAGTGCAGCATGCATCGTGGCACAGTAAGCAGAGCACCAGCACAGCCTGTACAAAGCCTGTTTATAATGTGGCTTTCTTTGTAGAAGTCCCTCACCCTCACTTTATTCGCCTCTACTCCTGAAGGCACTAACTGGAGGCTCGGGAACAGCAGAGCTGGGCTCAGTTGTGTCCTCACCTGATGGCCACGTCCTGCAGGAGGAGTCACTGGATAGTCCCCGGGCTGGGGCTCTCTTCTCTAGAAAGGAGAAGGCTGAGGGGTGACCTGATCGAGGTCTTTAAAATGAGGAAAGGTAAGGGTGGCTGTAGAGGAGATATTTCCTCTTATGTGGGAGACCAGAATTAGGGGTCATAAATATAAGATAGTCACCAATAAATCCAATAGGGAAATCAGGAGAAACATCTTTACCCAGAGAGTGCTGAAAATGTGGAACTCGCTCCTCTCTGACAACCGTAGTATCCACACCACTGTTCTGTGTGAGACCAGTTAACTCAGTACAGGCTGGGGCCCTCCCAGCTCTGCACGGCTCAGTACCACACCGGGCTGTGCATTTACCCACTGAGCCATCAGGGCCACACACAGGGAATTCTAAACCCTAAACTGTAATCACATAGTAGAGACTGATCCAATCAGCTCAGAGAGACGCCATAATCATCTCCTTCTATCTCTTGAAATAAACTCTGATGGAAACTGGATCATATGCTATGATAGAGGGGACCCCCAATAGATAGTGGAAATGGGTGGATAATCCAGACCCCCATACATAATCTGACACTGAGTTTTTTACCCTTTCATTTATTTTGATTCCATAATCAAGTCTAAGCGAATGCACACAAGATGTTTCAATTTTAAATACAAAATGCATTTTCTTGAAATAGTGTGTCAGTCTCTTGGTCTGTGGGTGTCATCAAGACCCACGGCGCGGCCCTGGACAACGTGGACCACTTCCCATTCCTCGGGAGCCTCCTATCAACCTATTTCTTAGGTGTCCTGAATTTACCTCGATACAGGAACAGTAAACTCCATCATGTACTGGCCATTCAGATAACAACTACTTATCCTATTTATTCATTTTATGCAACCGCAGACTGACTAGCCCAAGTGCATCTCAGAGATGCAGTGATCGTGACCATCTTTTAAAAAAGGGGACAAGTCCATCTGCAGCAACAACAGAGGAATCTCCCTGCTATCAGCCGCTGGGAAAGTTGTTGCTAGAGTCCTCCTCAACCGTCTTCTCCCTGTGGCCGAGGAGCTCCTCCCGGAATCACAGTGCGGATTTCGTCCCCTACGGGTCACAATGGACATGATTTTTGCAGCACGACAACTGCAGGATAAATGCAGGGAACAGCAGCAGCCCTTATACATGGCCTTCTTCGATCTTACAAAGACCGTTAACACTGTCAACCGCGAGGGTCTATGGAGCGTTCTCCTCCATTTTGGATGCCCACAAAAGTACGTCACCATCCTCCACCTGCTCCACGATGACATGCAGGCCGTGATCCTTACCAACGGATCCATCACAGACCCAATCCACGACCGGACCGGGGTGAAGCAGGGCTGCGTCATCGCCCCAACCCTCTTCTCAATCTTCCTCGCTGCCATGCTCCACCTCACAGTCAACAAACTCCCCGCTGGAATGGAACTAAACGACAGAACCAGTGGGAACCTGTTCAACCTTTGCCGCCTCCAGGCCAGGTCCAAGACCACCCCAACCTCTGTCGCCGAGCTACAGTATGCGGCAATGCCTGCGTCTGTGCAAATACAGAGGCTGAACTCCAGGACATAGGCGACGTATTTACTGAGGCGTACGAAAGCATTGGCCTTATGCTAAACATCTGTAAGACAAAGGTCCTCCACCAGCCTGTTTTTGCCACACAGCACTGTCCCAATCATCAAGACCCACAGCGCGGTCCTGGACAACGTGGACCACTTCCCATTTCTTCGGGAGCCTCCTATCAACAGGAGCAGGCATTGACAACGAGATCCAACACCGCCTCCAGTGCGCCAGTGCAGCCTTCGGCCGCCTAAGGAAAAGAGTGTTTGAAGACCAGGCCCTCAAAACTGTCACCAAGCTCATGGTCTACAGGGCTGTAGTAATACCTGCCCTCCTGTATGGCTCAGAGACATGGACCATGAACAGTAGACACCTCAAGTCGCTGGAGAAATACCACCAGCAATGTCTCCGCAAGATCCTACAAATCCCCTGGAAGGACAGATGCACCAACATTAGCATCCGCGACCAGGCCAACATCCCCAGCATTGAAGCACTGACCACACTTGATCAGCTCCGCTGGGCAGGCAACATTGTTTGCATTCCAGACACGAGACTCCCAAAGCAAGCGCTCTACTCGGAACTCCTTCACGGCAAACGAGCCAAAGGTGGGCAGAGGAAACGTTACAAGGACACCCTCAAAGCCTCCCTGATAAAGTGCAACATCCCCACTGACCCCTGGGAGTCCCTGGCCAAAGACCGCCCTAAGTGGAGGAAGTGCATCCAGGAGGGCGCTGAGCGCCTCGAGTCTCATCACCGAGAGCATGCAGAAATCAAGCACAGAGAGCGGAAAGAGCGTGCGGCAAACCAGTCCCACCCACCCCTTCCCTCAACGACTATCTATCCCACCTGTGACAGAGACTGTAGTTCTCCTTTTGGACTGTTCAGCCACCAAAGAACTCATGTTAAGAGTGCAAGCAAGTCTTCCTCGATTCCGAGGGATTGCCCATGATGATGATGATGATGACCATTAATTTTCTTGTAGATTACCAAGATCCCACTGTAATTTTAAGACAATTCACAATAACTCACCAACGTAGCATATCAGCCTTGTAAATAATTCCATGTTCCATTGCCCAACTGTCAGTTCTGAAGAAAGTTCTTGTCTGAATTGTCAGATCAGCTGAGCATTTTGTTCGTATTCCCGCAGCACCGGATTCCACCAGCAGGTGGTGATATTGCACTGTAAAACTTTGCAGCTCTTTGTCCAGCTCGCCATCACAATCTTCTGGCTGAAAGCGGCATTACAGCGACCTGCAAGGGAATGTAAAACACTGGGGTGAATTTTGACGTGTACCACCAGGAACAACTCAGGTGTCATCGGATCGGTCGCCAGTTTTACACCCTGCACGGCACTGTAGATTTCCAAACTCCCCGTCTTCTTGAGGAGAGATAGTTTGTCTCATCACCAATGGTGCGCTGTGCTGCATACCTGAGGAATGTGCTCATTGTCAGAGCACAACTTAAACTTGTTTTTTAATACAAAGGAGCGGGGCAGTGATGAGAAAGGGCTGGGATGGAGTTGCTGTCGGCGTTGACTTTTTATTTAAGTCTCCTCACATTTCTATTTGTATCGGTTGCATTTACAGTCTCATTGGGATTTTACAAAGCAGCATTTGGGTTTTCTAACACCTGACCCCTGTAGGTAGGTCCCCTGCAGTCAGAATCAGGGGAAGTCATAACGGGGAACAAAGAAATGGCAGACCAATTGAACAAGTACTTTGGTTCAGTATTCACTAAGGAGGACACAAACAACCTTCCTGATATAAAAGGGGTCAGAGGGTCTAGTAAGGAGGAGGAACTGAGGGAAATCTTTATTAGTCGGGAAATTGTGTTGGGGAAATTGATGGGACTGAAGGCCGATAAATCCCCAGGGCCTGATGGACTGCATCCCAGAGTACTTAAGGAGGTGGCCTTGGAAATAGCGGATGCATTGACAGTCATTTTCCAACATTCCATTGACTCTGGATCAGTTCCTATCGAGTGGAGGGTAGCCAATGTAACCCCACTTTTTAAAAAAGGAGGGAGAGAGAAAGCAGGGAATTATAGACCGGTCAGCCTGACCTCAGTAGTGGGTAAAATGATGGAATCAATTATTAAGGATGTCATAGCAGCGCATTTGGAAAATGGTGACATGACAGGTCCAAGTCAGCATGGATTTGTGAAAGGGAGATCATGCTTGACAAATCTTCTGGAATTTTTTGAGGATGTTTCCAGTAAAGTGGACAAAGGAGAACCAGTTGATGTGGTATATTTGGACTTTCAGAAGGCTTTCGACAAGGTCCCACACAGGAGATTAATGTGTAAAATTAAAGCACATGGGATTGGGGGTAGTGTGCTGACGTGGATTGAGAACTGGTTGTCAGACAGGAAGCAAAGAGTAGGAGTAAATGGGTACTTTTCAGAATGGCAGGCAGTGACTAGTTCTGTGTACCGCAAGGTTCTGTGCTGGGGCCCCAGCTGTTTACATTGTACATTAATGATTTAGACGAGGGGATTAAATGTAGTATCTCCAAATTTGCGGCTGACACTAAGTTGGGTGGCAATGTGAGCTGCGAGGAGGATGCTATGAGGCTGCAGAGTGACTTGGATAGGTTAGGTGAGTGGGCAAATGCATGGCAGATGAAGTATAATGTGGATAAATGTGAGGTTATCCACTTTGGTGGTAAAAACAGAGAGACAGACTATTATCTGAATGGTGACAGATTAGGAAGGGGGAAGGTGCAGCGAGACCTGGGTGTCATGGTACATCAGTCATTGAAGGTTGGCATGCGCGGTTAAGAAAGCAAATGGCATGTTGGCCTTCATAGCGAGGGGATTTGAGTACAGGGGCAGGGAGGTGTTACTACAGTTGTATAGGGCCTTGGTGAGGCCACACCTGGAGTATTGTGTACAGTTTTGGTCTCCTAACTTGAGGAAGGACGTTCTTGCTATTGAGGGAGTGCAGCGAAGATTCACCAGACTGATTCCCGGGATGGTGGGACTGACCTATCAAGAAAGACTGGAT
Source organism: Pristiophorus japonicus (assembly GCF_044704955.1). Lineage (NCBI taxonomy): Eukaryota > Metazoa > Chordata > Chondrichthyes > Pristiophoridae > Pristiophorus > Pristiophorus japonicus. The sequence continues at coordinate 9,626,051 of NC_091995.1, read as the reverse complement.
CAACTGGGTTTGTATTCACTGGAGTTCAGAAGAGTGAGAGGGGACCTCATAGAAACGTTTAAAATTCTGACGGGTTTGGACAGGTTGGATGCAGGAAGAATGTTCCCAATGTTGGGGAAGTCCAGAACCAGGGGTCACAGTCTAAGGATAAGGGGTAAGCCATTTAGGACCGAGATGAGGAGAAACTTCTTCACCCAGAGAGTGGTGAACCTGTGGAATTCTCTACCACAGGAAGTAGTTGAGGCCAATTCACTAAATATATTCAAAAAGGAGTTAGATGAAGTCCTTACTACTCGGGGGATCAAGGGGTATGGCGAGAAAGCAGGAAGGGGGTACTGAAGTTTCATGTTCAGCCATGAACTCATTGAATGGCAGTGCAGGCTAGAAGGGCCGAATGGCCTACTCCTGCACCTATTTTCTATGTTTCTATGTTTCTATGATCCCTAAGCTCCACTCCTCACCCTATCCATGAGGGGTCAAGTCATTGTGACGTCATGAATGACATGGACCAACCCGAGGCCCCGCTCCTTGACCCTTGTTCACATCCCAAGGCCAGAAGAAAGGATCAAGTTTCTCCGTGAATTTATTCCCAGTGAAGGTGTGGAGATGGGACTTGGTGTCCGCGCTGTAAAATGTAACTGTCCCGGACTCGTAAATGAGACAAACTCCCACCTTCCCGGGGATCTGACCAGCAGGGAGAGAGGATGGAGGGGAGGAGTTTACCTTAACCTGATCATTGTACCGCCCGATGGTCCACAATCTATTCTCCGGGCTCAGTCTGACCCAATCCTTCCTCCCCACAGACTCTGCGGCTACTCCCAGTCTCCAGTACCGATTCCCCGCCACCTCCACCTCCCAATAATGTCTCCCCGATGTGAATCCCTCCGATCCCAGTAAGTTGGCCCAGACTGTAAACCTCTCCACGGTGTCAGGGAGATTCCTCTGGGTCCAGGTCTGTCTCACACTCTTCAGTTCCTCAGACACCTCGAGCGATGGATTCGCTGTTTCCACATCCAGGGTCACAGAGACTGGGAGAAAAAGCAGAGAATTAGAGACATTCACCCGGGATTGGAGAGATTCACCTGGGATTGGAGAGATTCACCCGGAATTAGAGAGATTCACCAGGGATTGGAGAGATTCACCCGGGATTGGGGAGATTCACCCGGGATTGGAGAGATTCACCCGGGATTTGAGAGATTCGCCCGGGATTGGAGAGATTCACCTGGGATTAGAGAGATTCACCCGGGATTGGAGAGATTCACCTGGGATTAGAGAGATTCACCCGGGATTGGAGAGTTTCACCCGGGATTGGGGAGATTCACCCGGGATTGGAGACATTCACCCGGGATTGGAGAGTTTCACCCGGGATTGGGGAGATTCACCCGGGATTGGAGACATTCACCCAGGATTGGAGAGATTCACCCAGGATTGGAGAGATTCACCCGGGATTAGGGAGATTCACCCGGGATTGGAGCGATTCACCCGGGATTGGAGAGATGATTGGAGAGATTCACCCGGGATTGGAAAGATTCACCTGGGATTAGAGAGATGATTGGAGAGATTCACCCGGGATTGGAAAGATTCACCTGGGATTGGAGAGATTCACCCGGGATTGGAGAGATTCACCTGGGATTAGAGAGATTCACCCGGGATTGGAGAGATTCACCCGGGATTGGGGAGATTCACCCGGGATTGGAGAGATTCACCCGGGATTTGAGAGATTCGCCCGGGATTGGAGAGATTCACCTGGGATTAGAGAGATTCACCCGGGATTGGAGAGATTCACCTGGGATTAGAGAGATTCACCCGGGATTGGAGAGTTTCACCCGGGATTGGGGAGATTCACCCGGGATTGGAGACATTCACCCGGGATTGGAGAGTTTCACCCGGGATTGGGGAGATTCACCCGGGATTGGAGACATTCACCCAGGATTGGAGAGATTCACCCAGGATTGGAGAGATTCACCCGGGATTAGGGAGATTCACCCGGGATTGGAGCGATTCACCCGGGATTGGAGAGATGATTGGAGAGATTCACCCGGGATTGGAAAGATTCACCTGGGATTAGAGAGATTCACCCGGGATTGGAGAGATTCACCTGGGATTGGAGAGGTTCATCCGGGATTTGAGAGGTTCGCCCGGGATTGGAGAGATTCGCCCGGGATTGGAGAGATTCACCCGGGATCGGAGAGATTCGCCCGGGATTGGAGAGATTCACCCGGGATTGGAGAGATTCACCTGGGATCAGAGAGATTCACCCAGGATTAGGGAGATTCACCCAGGATTAGGGAGATTCACCCGGGATTTAGGGAGAGACTCGCCGGGGATCGGGGGAGAGACTCACCGAGGATCGGGGAGAGATGCTCTCACCAAGATCCCCCTTCCTGACTGATTTCCTGTTTCTCAACTCAAGAAATGAACCCCCCCATCCCCGCCCACATCCCACCGCTCTGCCCCCAGGGGAGGAAACGAGGATCTGACAACAGAAAACATCGGGACTTCCAGGGAGGGAGTTCACAGCTTCTGAAAATATTAAACCTTACCCCCACCCGCCTCATTATGAAAAAAGCTGGAACTGAGGCCTCAGTGTACAATGAAATATTGTTACCAATTTAACGCACCATAATTGCGATTCAAATATCTGGGGGTTGAACACCTTTGTACTCCTTACCACATTACTAATGGAGGGAATTCACTCTGTAGGCCTGGGTGTATAAGGATGAGTATGTGAATATCTGTGTGTGTGAGTGAGTGTATATGGTTACCTCAAGTCACCAAGGATGCATCTTCGGTTACTGGAGGAAGTAAGGATGGAAATTGCAGTGGCTCTGGGCATAAACTTAGATTTTTGGGTGGTGCTAGAGTGGGGTGGGCAGTTATTTGAGTCGGAGTGGCACTGAACCAGTTGAGGGCCACCCACCAATGTTCCACCAATCGCGCGGTCCCGCACAGGCCAATCACCAGCTCCTGCCGTGGAATAGTTTCTGGCTGCGCAGCAAAGGGATTGCATGCAAGAAAAACTTAGAGGGAACATTACATAAACATTGCGTAAACATAAATTCAGACCGTAGTCAGGTACTATTTTAAATACAGTACATTTTTGGATACTGCTTAGAAATGGATCAAAGATAAAAGTTGAAAATGTGGTGGTATCTTCTGGTCTCTGTAGCTCAGTATTGTGAAATAGAACTGCACCTCTTTAGAGCCTGTGTCAGCATCAATTTCCCACCTCAGGCATCCTCATGTCCCGCTGCAAAGATGACTAATGCCGTTCCATTGGTGCCAGATGAAAACTCCCCTGCCGTCGTACTCTGGAGACAGGGAGAGGGAAGATGCAGCGCGGTGAAAGAGTTGTGGAGATTAGGCGGGAAATTGTGTTAGGGAAATTGATGGAATTGAAGGCCGATAAATCCCCGGGGCCTGATAGTCTGCATCCCAGAGTACTTAAGGAAGTGGCCCTAGAAATAGTGGATGCATTGGTGATCATTTTCCAACCGTCTATCGACTCTGGGTCAATTCCTATGGACTGGAGGGTAGCTAATGTAACACCACTTTTTTAAAAAGGAGGAAGAGAGAAAACGGTTATAGACCGGTTAGCCTGACATCGGTCGTGGGGAAAATGTTGGAATCAATCATTAAGGATGAAATAGCAGCGCATTTGGAAAGCAGTGACAGAATCGGCCCAAGTCAGCATGGATTTATGAAAGGGAAATCATGCTTGATGAATCTTCTGGAATTTTTTGAGGCTGTAACTAGCAGAGTGGACAAGGGAGAACCAGTGGATGTGGTGTATTTGGACTTTCAAAAGGCTTTTGACAAGGTCCCGCACAAAAGATTGGTGTGCAAAATCAAAGCACATGGTATTGGGGGTAATGTACTGACGTGGATAGAGAACTGGTTGGCAGACAGGAAGCAGAGAGTCGGGATAAACGGGTCCTTTTCAGAATGGCAGGCAGTGACTAGTGGAGTGCCGCAGGGCTCAGTGCTGGGACCTCAGTTCTTTACAATATACATTAACGATTTAGATGAAGGAATTGAGTGTAATATTTCCAAGTTTGCAGATGACACTAAAGTGTGAGCTGTGAGGAGGACACTAAAAGGCTGCAGGGTGACTTGGACAGGTTAGGTGAGTGGTCAAATGAATAGCAGATGCAGTATAATGTGGATAAATGTGAGGTTCTCCATTTTGGGACAAAAACACGAAGGCAGAATATTATCTGAATGGTGGCAGATTAGGAAAAGGGGAGGTGCAATGAGACCTGGGTGTCATGGTTCATCAGTCATTGAAAGTTGGCATGCAGGTACAGCAGGCGGTGAAGAAGGCAAATGGTATGTTGGCTTCATAGCTAGGGGATTTGAGTATAGGAGCAGGGAGGTCTTACTGCAGTTGTACAGGGCCTTGGTGAGGCCTCACCTGGAATATTGTGTTCAGTTTTGGTCTCCCAATCTGAGGAAGGACATTCTTGCTATTGAGGGAGTGCAGCGAAGGTTCACCAGACTGATTCCATGGAGGGCTGGACTGACATATGAGGAGAGATTGGATGAACTGGGCCTTTATACACTGGAGTTTAGAAGGATGAGAGGGGATCTCATAGAAATATATAAAATTCTGACGGGACTGGACAGGTTAGATGCAGGAAGAATGTTCCCGACGTTGGGAAAGTCCAGAACCAGGGGACACAGTCTTAGGATAATGGGTAGACCATTTAAGACTGAGATAAGGAGAAACTTCTTCACTCAGAGAGTCGTTAACCTGTGGAATTCCCTGCCGCAGAGAGTTGTTGATGCCAGCTCATTGGATATATTCAAGAGGGAGTTAGATATGGCCCTTACGGCTAAAGAGATCAAGGGGTATGCAGAGAAAGCAGGAAAGGGGTACGGAGGGAATGATCAGCCATGATCTTATTGAATGGTGTTTCTGGCTCAAGGGGCCGAATGGCCCACTCCTGCACCTATTTTCTATGTTTCTGTTTATATGAGCAACCATGACTCCGCTCTAAAATAGATAGGTCATATTCCAGTGCGCAGTGCTTTCTGGAAACGGATGACCGCCATTGGGGCCCAGACTCACGGAACGGATCCTTTTAAGATCGGCTCAGGGAGAGTCGCCTTTGCGATTTATTAATCTGAATTAAGTATGACTATGGTTTTTCCTTGGCTGCAGTTCGGGTCTGTCTCTGACTGATCAGAAGTGAAAGTGGATAGATGAATGTACAGCTCGAACTCCGGCTCGCGTTCTACTCCCACCCAGCGGGCCGGATAGAATGACTTCACGGGCCGGATATGGGCCGCGGGCCGTATTTTGCCCAACACTGCTCCAGACCCAACTCGTTCCAACCCGTCTGGTGAAACATGGTGTGAGATAGAGATCCATAAACGGAATCGTGTTAATGATTGCAGCCGCTCACCCTAAAACACAAAGTGCCTAAAATGTCAAGCAGCTGGAAGCCAGGACCAGTGTCAGTACTTCCTGATTGAAACTGCTGGAGTCATGTTTCTGTGGGTGGATCCAGACCCAGTTCCCAGTCACAGATCACTCTTTGAGTCCCTGGAAGTGCTGCTCACATCTGGATAAAATACTGTTAAATTCACAATCTATGACATAAGAACAGAATATAAGAAATAGGAACAGGAGTAGGCCATACGGCCCTTCGAGCCTGCTCCGACGTGCAATAAGATCATGGCTGATCCGATCATGGACTCAGGTCCACTTCCCTGCCCGCTTCCCATAACCGCTTATCCCCTTATTGTTTAAGAAACCGTCTATTTCTGTCTTAAATTTATTCAATGTCCCAGCTTCCAGAGCTCTCTGAGGCAGCGAATTCCACAGATTTACAACCCTCAGAGAGAAGAAATTTCTCATCTCTGTTTTAAATGGGCGGCCCCTTATTCTAAGATCATGCCCTCTAGTTGAAGTCTCCCCCATCAGTGGAAACATCCTCTCTGCATCCACCTTGTCAAACCCCTTCATAATCTTATATGTTTCATTCTTCTGAATTCCAATGGGTAGAGGCCCAACCTACTCAACCTTTCCTTAAAAATCAACCCCCTCATCCCCGGAATCAAACTAGTGAACTTTCTCTGAATTGCCTTCAAAGCAAGTATATCCTTTCGTAAATATGGAAACCAAAACTGCACGCAGTATTCCAGGTGTGGCCTCACCTAATACCTTATAGAATTGTAGCAAGACTTCCCTACTTTTATACTCCATTCCCTTTGCAATAAAGGCCAAGATACCATTAGCCTTCCTGATCACTTGATGTACCTGCATACTATATTTTTGTGTTTTATGCACAAGTACCCCCAGGTCCCGCTGTACTGCAGCACTTTGCAATCTTTCTCCATTTAAATAATAACTTGCCCTTTGATTTTTTTCTGCCAAAGTGCATGACCTCACACTTTCCAACATTGTACTCCATCTGCCAAATGTTTCCCCACTCATTTATCCTGTCTATGTCCTTTTGCAGATTTTTTGTGTCCTCCTCACACATTGCTTTTCCTCACATCTTTGTATCGTCAGCAAACTTGGCTACATTACACTCAGTTCCTCTTCCAAGTCATTAATATAGATTGTAAATAGTTGGGGTTCCAGCACTGATCCCTGTGGCACCCCACTAGTTACTGGTTGCCAGCCAGAGAATGAACAATTTATCCTGACTCTCTGTTCTTTGCTAGTTAGCCAATCCTGTATTCATGCTAACCCTGTGAACTTTTATCTTATGCTGTAACCTTTTATATGGCACCTTGTCAAATGCCTTCTGGAAGTCCAAATACACCACATCCACTGGTTCCCCTTTATCCACTCTGTTCATTACATCCTCAAAGAACTCCAGCAAATTTGTCAAACATGAGTTCCCCTTCATAAATCCATGCTGACTCTTCCTGACCGAATTTAGATTTTCCAAATGTCCTACTACGTTGCACTTTGCACCTTGGATCAGACTGAGAGACAAATGGGCATTGTGCTGAGCGTGGGGGGAGGGCGGGGCGAAAGGAGGGGATCAGACAGGAGACCAATGCTGATTTGAAATAAATCGATTTTTTGCATTGATTTTTTATGCAATGCCATCATGCAAAATGGTCCATTTGGGTCTTCATATCCAACATTGGAATGGTTGTCGTCTTTACCATCCGATATTCCGGGTCACCTGAGCGGAGAGCATAAAGGAAAAGTTGCTCAGCGGATCACACCCCGGTAACTGAACACAAATTAATTTCAACTGAAATGAATGGGATGAAATCAGGTGGTTTCTGTTATCAGCGTACGATCGATCCTCTGTGCCACAGTTTTCATTGTGTGCTTTGACAAGTAACACATAACACCCAGGCGAGAAAGACTAAAATCTACTTCATTGTATGCTGGAACATATTTTCACCAATTATATATAATTGTGGCAAATGTTGAGGTAAATCTGGGAAACATTTAGTTCTTGAAATTCAAAGGCATCTTCGATAGAATCTTTGCATGTTGTCACACACAATCTGACCATTCAGCGAATGGAAACCCTTTCTGTTGAGGGGTAAAATGTAGGGGTTTACCCAGCAATGTGGGCACCATCTGTGTACCTGGGAAAGCCAGTAACCTCATAAAACAGGGTGGCTATCTAGCTTTCGCCTTGCTGTGAAGTTAACATGAATTCATCTGTCTTTTAAAATGTGTGTGATACTGATCTAATGGCTTCCTCGTTCCTTTTAAAATTCTTGTTGCCACAACCAACCTTCAGACAACGCCAGAGGGAGATTACCACAGGCGCTTTATTGATGTACAGGGTGATTACAATTATCGAAGTCAGTTAATAGATTTCGAGTTTACGTTAGTTGAGAAAATCGTTTTACAATATTTACATCAATTAAGATTAAAGTAATTGACATGCAAAAAGGAGACACAATGAACCGCGACATTCAGTAAATGGGTGAAAACAAAGTGTGATCCGATAGTGGCAGCTGGGTTTAAAATGCATTTACCTGTCTAAAGAGAGCAAAGCAAATAAAAAATACCAGAGAGCTGGCCTGTATAATCACACAGTTTCCTGATAATATTTTCATTACTGACTCCTAGGTGAATCAGGAAATGTAGTTTCTAAAACTGCCAGAGAACACTTTGTAAAAATGGATAGTGACCCAGCAGAAATATTGCATGCACGGTGAGATCATTGCAGACACTTGCCCACAGGAGGTGGATGGGAGAAGCATCATGTGCATTTGGGCTGCTCGACTGTATTTAGTAACAGCCCGAGGCTGAGGACTGGAGCATGTCTCCCATCCACCATCTCAATCAGCTGATGATGCAAGAGAAGATACAAGATGCTCAACTTTCACAATCTAAATTCAAGGTGCAGGTGGTGCAACATCAGGACAAACCAGCAAGATAGCTGTGGGCGTGGTGGGAGAAAGTTCACGGGCGCTGTTGTTGGCCACACATTGAGATCCAGATCTTACTCAGGCCAACAGGGGCAGGTAAAGGAGAGGGGAAAGGAGCATCACTCACACAGAGGCGTGGAGTTTCCCAGCAGAACAAGGGTGTATTCCAGCAGATGCAGAAAGCATACAGCTGAGGCAATGAGCATCCCAGCAAAAGCAGAGCGCTCACATCAAGACGCATCCCAGCACAGGCAGGGAGGTAAAGAAATAAAACAAAGATGCTCTCATCTCCTGTATCTGCTCACGGCAGGTTACATTTCTGTATTAGCACAGACCTGGTGTGAACGATAATATAAAAACAAAATCTACTGATGCAGTAAATCTGAAATAGAAAAGATTATTGGTGTTTCAGGTGTATAACGCCTCATGAGTTCTGATGAAAAGATACACATTGAAACCATCAGTAGCCTGATTTTTCCCTTTACAAACACGACTGGCCTGCTTTGCATTGCTAACACTTTGGTTTTATACCTGGGCGGATCAATTTGCCAGTGAGTCCCATCAGCTGGGAACTGATGTGTGGCACTGGAGGGGAGGCAGAAAGGGGACAACTATGTTTTCCGCTCTATGGTGACAGAATTTCCTCATGGAAAAAATGCGTTGGACACTACAACATTTCTCAATGCATTGAGGACTGTAAGGGAGATTTCACTCCAGCTTGTAGGGCAGCACAGCTCAGACTGGGAGATCCCCATGTGTGGAGTGCAGCGTGCATTGTGGCACAGTAAGCAGAGCACCAGCACAGCCAGTACAAAGCCTGTTTATAATGTGGCTTTCTTTGTAGCAGTTCCTGAACCTCACTTTGCTCACCTCGCCTCCTGAAGGCACTAACTGGAGGCTCGGGAATAGCAGAGCTGGGCTCAGTTGTGTCCTCACCTGATGGCCACGTCCTGCAGGAGGAGTCACTGGATAGTCCCCGGGCTGGGGCTCTCTTCTCTAGAAAGGAGAAGGCTGAGGAGTGACCTGATAGAGGTCTTTAAAATGAGGAAAGGTAAGGGTAGATGTATACAAGATAGTTCCACTTGCGGGGAGACCAGAATTAGGGGCCATAAATATAAGATAGTTACCAACTAATCCAATAGGGAAATCAGGAGGAACTTCTTTATCCAGTGAGTGGTGAGAATGTGGAACTCGCTCCCCTCTGACAACCGTAATATCCCCACCTGTTCTGTGTGAGACCAGTTAACTCAGTACAGACTGGGGCCCTCCCACCTCTGCACGGCTCAGTACCACACCAGCCTGTGCATTTACCCACTGAGCCATCAGGGACATACATGAGGAATTCTAAACCATAAACTGTAATCAAATAGTAGGAACTGATCCAATCAGCACAGAGAGACGCGATAATCATCTCCTCTCTATCACTCGAGAAATAAACTATAAGGGAACCTCGGCCATATACTATGATGGAGGGGACCTCCAATAGATAGTGGAAATGGGTGGATAATCCAGGCCCACATACTTACTGTGACACTGAGCTTTTTACCCTTTGGTTTATTTTGATTCCATAATCAAGTCTCTGTATATGTACATAAGATGTTTCCATTTTAAATGCAAAATACATTTTCATGAAATAAAGACATGAAACTCGTATTCCCCTGGTGTCCTGAATTCATTTCAACACAGGAATGGTAAATTCCACCAGGGACTGGCCATCCAGATAACAACTACTGATCCTGCTGGGCCAGTAACCCGGAGTCTGTGGGTAATCAGTTACAAACACCCAGTTGTATTTACTCACTTGCTGCAAACCCAGCCTGACTCCCACTCACTTTCTTGTAGATTACCGAGATCCCACAATAAATTTTAAGACCATAAACCAAAAAAACCACCAACGTACCATGCCAGCTTTGTAAATAATCGCATGTTCCATTATCGAACTCCTCTAGATCCATCAACTGATTGCAGAAGGAATGTTGGCCGGGACATGGTAAACTGCCTGTCCTTATTTGAATAGTGTCTCCTGATCCGGAATTCCCTCCCTAAACCTCTCACTCCTCCTTTAAGACGCTCCTTTAAACCTACCTCTTTGACCAAGCTCCTTATAAAGCTCAGTGTCAAATTTGGATTGATAACGTTCACCTGAAGTGCCTTGTGTCATTTTACTAAAGGTGCTATAGAAATGCATGTTGTTATTGTTTGAGTCAAATGCAGGACCAAGGTGGTGAAGTAATGGTCTGACACATATCCAGGGCACTGCCTGCGATAATCCAGTAACTAGTTTCCTCTCACTTAATGAATGTATCTCCCAGACACTCCCTGGAAATAAATTTAATGTCTTCAGGTGATTTTTAAACACCTTTAACGAATTAAACTCCTCTCTGTACTCAGAATACAAGCCCATATTTTTGAATCCAGTTCTCCTCTCACACACCAAGAGCCCATATTGGGAAATTCCACACTCCCAACCTGTGATGTTTTGAACATTGGACAGACCGGGAGTGCGGAATTCCCCGACCGGGACTCGGTGTGTGCCAGGAGCACGGAAGTGGGAAGTCCAGACCGTGTTTTTCCCCTCATTTTGTTCAGATCCAATTATCTTTCAGTTCTGAAGGAAGTTCCTGCCTGAATTGTTTGATCAGCCGAGGGTTTCAACATTTTCCGTTTTTGATATTCCCGCAGTACCGGTTTCCGCCAGCAGGCGGTGATATTGCACTGTAAAACTTTACAGAACTTTGTACAGCTCGCCATCACCATCTCCTGGCTGAATGTGGCACTACAGTGACTGCAAGGGAACGTGAAACACTCTGGGGTGAATTTTCACTTTTACCACCCGGAACAAAGCAGGCCTTAGCGGTTCGGACGCCCGTTTTACACGCCGCACGGCAGTAAAAGTGAACATTCCAAACTTTAAACGGATGATTTCCAAACCCTCCATGTTCTTGAGGAGAGACAGTTTGTGTATTTCCCATCACCAATGGTGCGCGGTGCTGAATACCTGAGGAATGTGCTCATTGTCAGAGCACAACTTATACCTGCTTTTTAATACAAAGGAGCGGGGCAGTGATGAGAAAGGGCTGGGATGGACTTGCTGTCGGCTTTTACTTTTTATTTAAGCCTTCTGACATTTTATATTTGTATCGGTTGCATTTACAGTCTCATTGGGATCTTACAATGCATCAATTGGAAATTACATTTTCTAACTCCCGACCCCTGACCTCTGCTCCTGATCCTATCTGCATGAGGTCGTCATTGTGACATCACGGATGACGCGGTCCGCCCTGAGGCCACTCCCCTTTTACAGACCCGGATCGGAACCGGAGCAGATTCTCAGCCACTTGTTCTCATCCCCAGTCCAGAAGAAAGGATAAAGTTTCTCCGTGAATTTATTCCCAGTGAAGGTGTGGAGATGGGACTTGGTGTCCGCGCTGTAAAATGAAACTGTCCCGGACTCGTAACTGAGATAAACTCCCACCTTCCCGGGGATCTGACCGGCAGGGAGAGGGGATGGAGGGGAGGAGTTTACAATAAACTGATCATTGTACCGCCTGATGGTCCACAATCCATTCTCCGGGATCAGTCTGATCCCTCCCTTCCTCCCCACAGACTCTGCGGCTACTCCCAGACTCCACTGCTCATTCCCCTCCACCTCCACCTCCCAGTAATGTCTCCCCGATGTGAATCCCTCCGATCCCAGCACACAGAGCCGGGCTATAAACCTCTTCTCGGTGTCAGGGAGATCCCTCCAGGTCCCGTACAGTCTCACACTCTTCAGATCCTCAGACACCTCGAGCTCTGGATTCGCTGTTTCCACATCCAGGGTCACAGAGACTGGGAGAAAAAACAGAGAGTTAGAGAGATTCCCCCGGGACTAGAGTGAGATTCGCAGGGGGTCGGGGATCGGGGAGGGAGACTCGCCGGGGATCGGGGGGAAGAGACTCGCCGGGGATCGGGGGGGAGAGACTCGCCGGGGATCGGGGGGGAGAGACTCGCCGGGGATCGGGGGGAGAGACTCGCCGGGGATCGGGGGAGAGATGCTTTCACCGAGATCCCACTTTCTGACTGATTTCCTGTTTCTCAACACAAAAAACGAGCCGCACCGAGAGGAGGAAACGAGGATCTGACAACAGCAGAAAACACCGGGACTTCCAGGGAGGGAGGTCACAGCTTCTGAAACTATCAAACATTACCCCCACCTGCCTCAACACTGTGCGATATAAATAATAAAATGGACAAAAGCTGGAACTGCAGCCTCAGTGTACAACTAAATACTGTTCCCAGTTTAATGCACCACAATTGGGGTTAAAACACCAGGGGGTTAAACACCTTCTATACTCCTTAACAGAATACTAACTGAGGAGATTCACTCTATCGGCCTGAGTGTCGATGGGTACATGTGTGTATGAGTGTGTATGTACATGGAGATAGATTCCTCAAAGTAGAAAGGTCACTTGGTCTGGATGGGATGCATCCTCGGTTACTGGGGGAAGGGTGGACATTGCGACGATTCCGTCCACAATCTTCCAACGCTCCTTCGATCCGGGTTTGGTGCCAGAGGAGTGGAGGATTGCAAATGTTCCAGCGCTGTTTTAAAAGGGGGAGAGGGATAAATACAGAACTGTCAGCCTGATGACGCTGCTGGGGAAACATTTAGAGACAACGATTTGGGACAAAATGAAGCGGACCTTGGAAAATATGGGCTGAAAAATGAAAGTCAGCACGGATGTGTTAAAGGCAATTCGAGTCTAACTTGATGGAGTTTTTTGATGAAGTAACGGAGAGAGATGATGAAGTGTGGTCGATGTGTATATAGATTTTTCAAACAAGGCACCACATAAGAGACTTGTCGGCAAAATTAAACCCCATGGGATTAAAGGGACAGTGGCAGCAAAATTGACGAATGGACAGAAAGCAGAGTCATGGTGAACAGTTGGTTTTCAGACTGGAGGGAAGTATACAGTGGTGTTTTCCAGGAGTCCCTATTAGGGCAACTGCTCTTTTTGATATATATTAATGACCTGGGCAAATTTGCAAAGTTTGTCGATGATACAAAACTCAGAAATGTAGTAAACAATGAGAAGGATAGTAGCAGACTTCAGGGGGACATAGACTGGCGAAATGGACAGATGCATGGCAGATGCAATTTAATGCAGAGAAGTCTGAAGTGATACATTTCAGTAGAAAGAATAAGAGGAGGAAACATGAATTAATGGTACAAAGAACAAGGAACAAAGAGACCTGGGGGTATCTACACAAACCTTTGAAGTGGCAGGATAAGTTGAGAAGGCTGTTAAAGGAAGCATATGGGATCCTGGGCATTATTAATAGAGGAATAGAGTATAAGAGCAAGGGGGTTATGTTAAACCTTTATAAAACACTGGTTAGGCCTCAGCTGGATTATTGTGTTCAATTCTGGGCACCGCACTTTAGGAAGGGTGTCAAGGCCTTGAAGAAGGTGCAGAAGAAATTTACTGGAATGGTACCAGGGATAGAAACATAGAAACATGGAAAATAAGTGCAGGAGTAGGCCATTCGGCTCTCCCAGCCTGCACCGCCATTCAATGAGTTCATGGCTGAACATGCAACTTCAGTACCCCATTCTTGCTTTCTCGCCATACCCCTTGATCCCCCTAGTAGTAAGGACTACATCTAACTCCTTTTTGAATATATTTAGTGAATTGGCCTCAACAACTTTCTGTGGTAGAGAATTCCACAGGTTCACCACTCTCTGGGTGAAGAAGTTTCTCCTCATCTCGGTCCTAAATGGCTTACCCCTTATCCTTTGACTGTGACCCCTGGTTGTGGACTTCCCCAACATTGGGAACATTCTTCCTGCATCTAACCTGTCTAAACCCGTCAGAATTTTAAACGTTTCTATGAGATCCCCTCTCAATCTTCCGAACTCCAGTGAATACAAGCCCAGTTGATCCAATCTTTCTTGACATGTCAGTCCCGCCATCCCGGGAATCAGTCTGGTGAACCTTCGCTGCACTCCCTCAATAGCAAGAATGTCCTTCCTCAAGTTAGGAGACCAAAACTGTACACAATACTCCAGGTGTGGCCTCACCTAGACCCTGTACAACTGCAGTAATACCTCCCCGCCCCTGTACTCAAATCCCCTCAATGAAGGCCAACATGCCATTTGCTTTCTTAACCGCCTGCTATACCTGCATGCCAACCTTCAATGACTGATGTACCATGACACCCAGGTCTCGTTGCATCTCCCCTTTTCCTAATCTGTCACCATTCAGATAATAGTCTGTCTCTCTGTTTTTACCATCAAAGTGGATAACCTCACATTTATCCACATTATACTTCATCTGCCATGCATTTTCCCACTCACCTAACCTATCCAAGTCACTCTGCAGCCTCATAGCATCCTCCTCACAGCTCACACTGCCACCCAACTTAGTCTCATCTGCAAATTTGGAGATACTGCATTTAATCCCCTCATCTAAATCATTAATATACAGTGTAAACAGCTGGGGCCCCAGCACAGAATCTTGCGGTACCCCACTAGTCACCACCTGCCAATCTGAAAAGTAACCATTTACTCCAACTCTTTGCTTCCTGTCTGACAACCAGTTCTCAATCCACGTCAGCATACTACCCCCAATCCCATGTGCTTTAACTTTGCACATTAATCTCTTGTGTGGGACCTTGTCAAAACCTTCTGAAAGTCCAAATACACCACATCAACTGGTTCTCCCTTGTCCGCTCTACTGGAAACATCCTCAAAAAATTTCAGAAGATTTGTCAAGCATGATTTCCCTTTCACAAATCCATGCTGACTTGGACCTATCATGTCACCTCTTTCCAAATGCCCTGCTATGAC
Organism: Pristiophorus japonicus; assembly: GCF_044704955.1. NCBI lineage: Eukaryota > Metazoa > Chordata > Chondrichthyes > Pristiophoridae > Pristiophorus > Pristiophorus japonicus. Next base: position 9,610,855 of record NC_091995.1, on the reverse strand, counting down.
ATCCTTAATAATTGATTCCATCATTTTACCCACTACCGATGTCAGGCTGACCGGTCTATGGGGCCAAGTTTCGGCTTGAGTTGCTCCTGTTTTTTTGGAGCAACTGGTTTAGAATGGAGTATCTTAGAAATTGCAATTCTCGGCATTTAGTTTGCTCCAGTTCTTGTCAGTTAGAACAGTTTCAGTTTAGAATAGATTTTTTTTCCAAAAGTGGGCGTGTCCAGCCACTTACGCCCGTTTTGAAAGTTCAGGCAGTGAAAACTTACTCCAAACTAACTTAGAATGGAGTAAGTGTAGATTTTTGTACGCTCAGAAAAACCTTGTCTACACTTAGAAAATCAGGCGTAGGTTACAAATCAGGCGTAGGGAATGGGGGGCGGAGGGTTAAAGGGAAGTTTACAAACATTAAACACTTCAGTTTTACAAATAAAGAGCCATCATCAATAATAAATGATAAATACATCAATAAATCAACCAATAAATCAATCAAAAAAAATGAATAAAAAATAAAAATGTTTAAAAAAATCAATAAATAAAAAAATTTCTACTTACCGACTGCAGCACCAGGAGCCCTCCAACAGCATGCTGGAACAGCCCCCCCCCCCCCTGCTCCAGTGTGTCTCTATCTCTCTATCTGTCAGTGTCTGTGTTTCTGACAGCGAGGGGAGGAGGAGAGGGGGATGGGAGAGGGAGGGGAGTGGAGGGGGGGTGGGAGAGGAGGGAGGGGGAGAAGGGAGGGAGGGGGAGAATGGATGGAGGGGGAGAAGGGAGGGAGGGGGAGATGGGGGGGAGGGGGAGATGGGGGGGAGGGGGAGATGGGGGGGAGGGGGAGATGGGGGGGAGAGGGAGAGAGGGAGGGGGAGAATGGAGGGAGAGGGAGAAGAGAGGGAGGGGGAGAAGGGAAGGAGAGGGAGGGGGATAAGGGAGGGAGATGGAGGGGGAGAAGAGAGGGAGGGGGAGAAGGGAGGAAGGGGGAGAAGGGAGGGAGGGGGAGAAGGGAGGGAGGGGGAGAAGGGAGGGAGGGGGAGAAGGGAGGGAGGGGGAGAAGGGAGGGAGGGGGAGAAGGGAGGGAGGGGGAGAAGGGAGGGAGGGGGAGAAGGGAGGGAGGGGGAGAAGGGAGGGAGGGGGAGGGAGGGGGAGAAGGGGGAGGGAGGGGGAGAAGAGATGGAGGAGGGGGATGGAGGAGGGAGAGGGAGGGAGGGAAGGGAGGGAGGGGGAGAAGGGAGAGAGGGGAGGAAGGGGGAAGGGAGAAGGGATGGGGGAAGGGAGAAGGGAGGGGAGGGGAGGGAGAAGGGAAGGAGGGGAGGGAGAAGGGAAGGAGGGGAGGGAGAAGGGAAGGAGGGGAGGGAGAAGGAAAGGAGGGGAGGGAGAAGGGAAGGAAGGGAGGGAGAAGGGAAGGAGGGGAGGGAGAAGGGAAGGAGGGGAGGGAGAAGGGAAGGAGGGGAGGGAGAAGGGAAGGAGGGGAGGGAGAAGGGAAGGAGGGGAGGGAGAAGGGAAGGAGGGGAGGGAGAAGGGAAGGAGGGGAGGGAGAAGGGAAGGAGGGGAGGGGAGGGGAGGGGAGGAAGGAGGGGAGGGGAGGGGAGGGGAGGGGAGAGGGAGGGGAGGGGAGGGGAGGGGAGGGGAGGAAGGAGGGGAGGGGAGGAAGGAGGGAGGGGAGGGGAGGGGAGGGGAGGAAGGAGGGGAGGGGAGGGGAGGGGAGGGGAGGGGAGAGGAGGGGAGGGGAGGGGAGGGGAGGGGAGGGGAGGGGAGGGGAGAAAGGAGAGGGAGGCTGAACGGGCCGGGCCCAAGACTAGGAGCTGCGTGCTTCGGCCCCTCCCACACAGTTTTGGGCGCCTGGAGCTACTGCACATGCGCGCCCACTGTAGCGCGCATGTGCAGAGGTCCCGGCACTGTTTTCAGCACAGGGACCTGGCTCCGCCCCCCACAGCTCGTGCTGCCCCACGCCCAGCTCCAGAGGACCTGCAGGGAGCCGGAGAATCAATAAGTTTTTTTAGGCGCACTTTGCGCCGTGAAAAACGGGCGTCGAGGTCGGGGCTGTGCCGTTCTAGGCGCAGCCTGAAACTTGGGCCCTATAATTCCCTGTTTTCTCTTTCCCTCCTTTTTTAAAATGTGGGGTTACATTGGCTACCCTCCACTCCATCGGAATTGATCCAGAGTCTATGGAATGTTGGAAAATGACTGTCAATGCATCCGCTATTTCCAAGGCCACCTCCTTAAGTACTCTGGGATGCAGACCATCAGGCCCTGGGGATTTATCGGCCTTCAATCCCAACAATTTCCCCAACACAATTTCCCGACTAATAAGGATTTCCCTCAGTTTCTCCTTCTTACTAGACCCTCTGACCCCTTTTATATCCGGAAGGTTGTTTGTGTCCTCCTTAGTGAATACCGAACCAAAATACTTGTTCAATTGGTCTGCCATTTCTTTGTTCCCAGTTATGACTTGCCCTGATTCTGTCTGCAGGGGACCTACGTTTGTCTTTACTAACCTTTTTCTCTTTACGTATCTATAGAAGCTTTTGCAGTCCATTCTAACGTTCCCCGCAAGCTTCCGCTTGTACTCTATTTTCCCTGTCCTCCTCTGCTGAGTTCTAAATTTCTCCCAGTCCCCGGGTTCGCTGCTATTTCTGGCCAATTTGTTTGCCACTTCCTTGGCTTTAATACTATCCCTGATTTCCCTTGATAGCCATGGTTGAGCCACCTTCCCTTTTTTATTTTTACGCCAGAAAGGATGCAGGACTTCAGTTATGTGGGGAGACTGGAGAAACTAGGGGTGTTCTCCTTAGAACAGAGAAGGTGAAGAGGAGATTTGATAGAGGTGTACAAAATCATGAATGGTTTTGATAGAGTAAATAAGGAGAAACTGATTTCAGTCGCAGAAGGGTCGGTAACCAGAGGACACAGATTTAAGGTGATTGGCAAAAGAACCAGAGATGACATGGGGAAACATTCTTTTACACAGCAAGTTGTTGTGATCGGGAACACACTGCCTGAAAGGGCGGTGGAAGCAGATTCAGTGGTAACATTCCAAAGATAATGTTTTACAGTGCTGGGGGAAAGAGCAGGGGACAGGGATTAATTGGAATGCTCTACCAAAGAGCTGGCACAGGTCCGATGGGCCGAATGCCCTCCTTCTGTGCTGTATCATTCTATGATCACACAAAATCAGCATTTTATTAAGAGTGTTTAGTCCTTCACCTGTGAGTAATCTGATTTCAATTCACTGAAATTTACTTTAAAAATTGTTCTGAACAATTTACTGGTTTAATGACGTACACTAATCAGTTTCTTAGTTAATTACATATTATTTTATATTTAAAAACTATTAAAACCTGTGCCCCTAAAAAAATGGGTTCAATTTGAAGAGCCTCCTCAAACTGACACAATGGGCAGAAACTGGCCATGCTGATTATCCCGATCTGGGGGTGTGGCCAGGTTTATAGACGGGTCAATAAATGGTACAACACACAAAAGCTCAGAGGGCCTGGGACTGCTAGCTTCGACCAGTGGAAGGAGATGAGAACTACACGCTTAAACTTTTCCTGATAAGTCCTCCCGTTAGTATCTGTCTGTACCAGTGTAAGGATCCTGAGAAATTCCCATTTCAGATTCCCACTAGCTAACATGGATGAAATTAAATTAGCATTATTAGTTGAAGGTTTAAGTTTTTATTCTGTAACTGTTAGTCAACGCACACTGATTCTGGAATAATCATGCTAATAAACTAATGTAATGTGCCTTGGGTCGACCCGGTTAGATATTGAAATGGAAGAAAGGAGAAATACAGACTTTAACAAGCCTCATCAGCAAAGCGACAGTCACTCTTTGAGAAAAGCTGAGAGAATTAATGGAATTCCAGAGACTGAGGTAAGAGACAGGGACTGTAAGATTGTTATGAATTACATGTTGTTGTATTTTTGAATACATGTATTGAGATCGTATAACCTTTAATAATTTATAATCATCAGTAGATCCATAATCGTATGTAAAGATTAAATGTAGAAGTTTGTAATCATTAACTGTATGAAATGAAATCCTGAATCATGTATAAAATGTAACCCATTTTTCTTATGCTTAAAAATCTGTCACTAAGCTGCAACCAAATAACCTGGGGTAAAAGAGATTGCCATGGTCGACTAGACTGCAATTAGCCTGGGAACCAAGGTTAGGTATATTGTGCTGCAATGTTATAACATCCACAGTGAATTATAAACACAAAGTCCAACAGCAAGGGCCATATCTCAACCTACGGAGACATAGCCCTTTTGTATTGCCATAACTATCCAGATATGAGTCTTGATGGTCAAAAACAGATGATGTAAGCATGCCATCAGACTAAAATGCTGCGTAAGCCAGAGTTCGACGAACGTGGCATCTTTATGATTTGATTTTGGGACTGGGTGTCAGCCAGTGATTGGTTCAGAGGACTGCACAGGTTTTGAAAGACAGTAAGGGTATGATGAGGGAGACATAACAGCCACAAATTGTAGAGGATTTCAGGAGTAGAAGATTTCCAGAGAAGAATAATTCAGGAAGGATCAAGGAGGCACCCGGGAGACGAGGAGAGATGAGAGACAAGAGACACAGGGTGCACTTTCCACATGGTTGTGGCTTCTATCCAGAGTATAAGTGGTAATATAAGTCTCAATTATACTCTGTAAACTGCTGCTCAAATACTGTAATGTATTAAGTCCTGCTTGAGTTGAATAAAGTTATATTACTGTCCCCAATACGGGCCCACCTCGAATCATTTGGAACCAGGGTCTCTCTGGGATCTTATAAATTGGTGAGCTTAGTCAGGAGGTTGATTGACAGATGATTATTTGATAAACTATTCGGTGAAGGCAGGATCCTAGGACTGGGGTGATTAGCGCGGCCTAGTCAGTCAGTCAATCTTCGGGGGAGTGTAGGACACTGCGACCTACCTGTGGTAATAGTAACAAGTTAGAAATACCTTGTTAGAAAAACATGGATGAAATTAAATTAGCATTATTAGTTGAAGGTTTAAGTTTTTATTCTGTAACTGTTAGTCAACGCACACCAATTCTGGAATAATCATGCTAATAAACTAATGTAATGTGCCTTGGGTAGACCCGGTTAGATATTGAAATGGAAGAAAGGAGAAATGCAGACTTTAACAAGCCTCATCAGCAAAGCGACAGTCACTCTTTGAGAAAAGCTGAGAGAATTAATGGAATTCCAGAGACTGAGGTAAGAGACAGGGACTGTAAGATTGTTATGAATTACATGTTGACAGAAGTTGAGCATGGCACGGATAAAGAGTTGAAAAAATGATGTGGAACTGATTTAGTACCGTTTCTGCTGAGTCCAGAAGCAGACTCATATCAGAAGGCGATAGAGAGGGTCCAGAGCCAAGTGTCTCTGGGAAAGGTTGCATTAGACAAAGGGAAGCACTGGTCAGGCTATGCAGTCCAATTCTGTGCACAGTGTAGTGAAGTAAGGGAAGGGAAACATTTAGAAGCACAGAGAATAAGAGAACATTTGGAAACGCATAAAATAATAGAGAGGGGAAAAGGCGGCCAAGGAGCTAGAAACCAGGAATCTGGGAACTCAGCAAAGGGAAAAAAACAGGGAATTGGGGAGACCGGAAAAGCTGCTGAGACGGCAATTTAAAAGGCGAAGAAGGAAACTTAAAGTTATATAATCTCCATCTACTCGGAGTCTCAGTCACTGTATGATCTGTGTATACCAGTAATCTCAGTCACTGTATGATCTATGTGTACCAGTAATCTCACAGTCATTGTATGATCTGTGTGTACCAGTAATCTCAGTCATTGTATGATCTGGCCCAGCAACAGCGTCAGAGGGGCCAGCGGGGAGTTGGAGGCGGATTGCCAGGCGAGCGGCCTACAAAAGGCCCAGCAACATTGTCGGAGAGGCTGTGGAAATGTATTTTTATCTAAGCTGATACCATACGGTATTTGTGTGCCCATTGCAATATATATATAACAAAATGGAGTCCTGGTCCTTCCAGAAATTTCTGAATAAAAACAGTCAGCTTGCATAAACAGCTAAACCTGGTTTGAGATGGCTGATGGCCATCAGACAGCTAGGAGACAAGTCATGTTGAGACAAGTACCCCCCCATGGTGCTCTCCTATTGTCTATACGACACAAGTTCTATGCCACCCCACCCTTTTCGAAGTACTCAAACCACCAGCCATTATCTCTTGTAGAGACCTCATCCATTTGATGCAAACAGATAACTGACTAGGAAACTGAACAATCCTGACACAATGCAAGACAGGTAATAGCTCATTACCACACTCTCATGGAGTAATGGCCATAACTTGGGTTTTACTGTATCAATATCTCGTGAAACTGTACCATTGCAGAGGTGTTCACTTAGCCCTTGACTGAGTGTGACCTGCCCCTTGCTAGCAAGTAAATTAAAGAAACTTCTGCCGGAGCTGTAAGTGTCGGAGTCATTCTTTTCGGAGGTCGAGATTTCGACAGTTACTTCTTGGCAGTTCCACCGAGATGCATACTCTCTGTCCTGTGAGCAAAACGGATACAGGCATAGTGCCTCTCCAGTGAAAGGCTTCAGTGGCCAAAACAAGGTGAGCCTTTTGCTCGCAAGAGGTTTCTTCACTGTTGAATCACATATGTAATCTGTTGTCCACAGGGGAGGTACTGCAATCTACAAGACTCGACATTTAAAAGCTAAAGTTATTTTTTTATAACCACTTCTTTCTCAGCTCGCAAGCAGAAGAGAACGGATTCTGAAAAAAATCTCGAAACAGCCCGGGGAAGGTTTCAGTAGGTAAGGTAGAAACAACGCTAGTCGATCGAAAAAGGTTCCTGAAGGTTGTTATGTGATAAGATTAGGGGAAAAAAAGCGCTAATCGATCGAAGGTTCTTATGTGATAAGATTTTATTGTTTTTAATTAGGAAAAGGTTCTTATGTGATAAGAGTAGGAAAAAAAAGAGAAGCGCAATCGATCAAAGGTTCTTATGTGATAAGAGTTAGGGTATGGAACCATAAGTTTTATCAGTTTTATAAGTTTTATTAGGATAAGTTAAGGACTCGGTCTGTAGTGGCGTACAACGCAGACTGAGAATTGACTATTTGTTTAGATTGATTATTTGTTTAGAGCGTAAGGTTATGATTTGTGTACTCGCGTGAATATTGTTTGTCCTAGCTGTCCTTGTTATACTGTTGTGTGCAATACCTTTGTGCGACATTGCCATTAGAGAAACGGGAAGAGTCACTAGGGAAAATTGTGATTCGGGAAAAAAAAAACAAGGATTGATTAAGAAAAGAAACAGTAACTGATTGATCAACTACGGTTGGTTCGTGCCAACATATCTCACACACCCAGACTGAGCCCGAATTAAGAGCCTTTTCAGGCCACGTAACGGCCAGAAGAAGTGGGCGTAGAGAACTCGGTTGGCCGAAAGGATTGTGAGATCAGAAACTGTGGAAAATCTTAATCATCCAGAATGGGGGCTGGAGCAAGTAAACCACCACCAAAAGGGACCCCAGCCCATTTTATGCTCCAGAATTGTGGTCAGTCTTCAATTGACCACCTAAGAGAATGGGTAAAATGGACTAAGGGTGAAAACAGGCCATTTCCACCCGATGGTTCATTTAATTTAGAGAGAACAACATGTCTAGAGGAGTGTCTTATAAACAGAGATCCAGGTAGAAGAGGAAAAAAAAAGGAAAGTAATAGAAAAGGCCTGGGTTCCGATTCTTCAAGCCATGTAAAATTAACAGAGGAAGTAAATCAAATGTAAAAAAAAAAGTGAACCTGATAGTGACTTATGGATTCAAAAAAAAATAAAGCTAGCCAAAAAAAAAAGCTTTATTGAATGGAGAGAGACTTTCGTGAATGTCTTTGAATAAGAGTGCTTCTGTGTTTTTTTTCTTGTGTCTGGAAACCTGTTTGGAAAGGTTGTGGAGCTGCCTGTTTGTTTTAGCTCCACCCACTTCTTCAAACAAAGTGAAGTTTTTTAACCCTTCATAGTGTTGTCCTGTATATGGGAAGTTTAAGACATTTTAAGTTAGAAGCGCAGGTGTGGATTTATTCGGATGAGAAGTTATGGAGCTAGGAAATGCACAAAGGATAGGTTTGTTGAGACATGGTCCCGGTGGTTAAAAGTTGTAATGCCTTGGGAAGTTGTAATGCCTTTTTTTTTAAAAAAAGCCTTTGTGGGTCTCTCGAGGTGCAGGCTGGGGGAGTACACTCTCATTGTCCTTGGTGTAAAATCTTGGTACAAAAGCTTCTAGCTCAGGAAGAGGATTTTTTTTAGATAAAGAGTGGCAGTACAATATCTGAATTGGGATTTTGAGATATTTCAGGTGATCTCCTTGATCAACATTTTGGGTGTATTGGAAAAATCTTGGGTTTGGAAGCCTTTTAATAAAATTAAAAAACAAGTACTTTACATTCTGTGATCTGTGAATCACTATAAGCATAAATGAGAAGTCCGTGTAACACACCGATTCTTCCGGTTCAGAAGCCCAATAGTGACAAATGGAAGTTTGTCCAAGACCTACGAGCTGTGAATGAATCTACTATATTCTCACAATGCTTAAAGAAGGATTTGGAATGAAGTATCACGGAATGCTTTCCAGAGTCTTAAGCAGCCCCTCACTTCAGCACCAGCCTTGGGATTACCAGATTACACTAAGCTATTCAACTTATTTGTGCATCACAAGTCGGGTTTTGCACAATCTGTTTTGACTCAGTTACATGGGGACAGGCAGCGACCGGTAGCGTATTTCAGTACCCAACTAGACCCAGTGGCACGCGGACTTCCAGGATGTCTTCCTTCGCTGGCAGCAGCTTATTATGCGATGCGACAGGCTCAGGCAATAACCCTAAATTATCAGACCATTTTGTATATCCCACATTCTGTCGAGATCTTACTTACTAAATGAGCCACCCAACACCTAACCTCCGCAAGAACCACTAAATATGAAGTTGAACTGTTATCAAATCCGAACCTTATAATTGCTCAGACCCGCCACCCACTATTAATGACGTGCTGATTTTTCAGACACAGGCCAGTACGGAGGTGGTGGTGACCTGGACGAAGGATCAATGTTATAAAAATCCAGAGGGAATATGGGTTCACCACGACGGCCGCGTGGTGGCCCCTAGATCCTTACTTCCATGGATTGCCCGATGTGTTCATACGTTCACACGTGCCGGCAAAGGGGGAATGGCAGATTATATTTTTGCAACTTGGTATGCACCAGGTATTTCAGCAATTGCAGAACAAATCTGTGAAAATTGTGTTACCTGTCAGACAATGAATCCGGGTAAGACGGAAAAAGTAGAGTCTGCCTCCCACCCAAATCCAGTCGGGCCTTTTGTACATTTACAAATGGATTTTATTGAATAACCTATGTGTATGGGATTCAAGTATGTATTAATTATTGTAGATGTGTTCTCTAGATGGATTGAAGCCTTTCCATGTAAAAAGGCCGATGCCACTACTGTTGCTAAATCTTTGTTAAAGGAAATCGTACCGCGCTTCGGAATCCCTGCTAAGCTTTCTAGTGATAACGGGTCACATTTCACAGGAACTGTTATAAGAGAAATGTGTAAAGCTTTGCAGATTAATCAACGTTTTCATTGCAGTTATCATCCACAATCAGCTGGACTTGTTGAAAGATATAATGGAATGTTTAAAAATAAGCTGGCAAAACTATGCAATGACACTGGACTGAAATGGACAGAACTGCTGCCCTTAGCTTTGATGGTAATGCGATCTGCAACCAACAGAACAACAGGCCTGTCACCGCATGAGATAGTTATGGGACGTCCCCAACGACTACCTTTTACAGCACAATTTACTGCAAAACAAATGGACATCCACAAAATGGAGGAAAATATGTTGAATTATTGTATTGCACTAACCAAATGTATTTCCAGCTTTCATTCACAGGTAAAGGAAGCTCAAGTCAAGCCAGCGGAAGGGAAGTGTCATAACCTGGAGCCAGGGGAATTCGTTTACATCAAGATTTTTAAAAGAAAAAGCAGTCTACAGCCAATATTCGAAGGACCATACCAGGTCTTGCTGGCGACCAATACTGCAATCAAGGTAAAGGAAAGACCAACATGGATCCATGCATCCCATTGCAAACGGGCACCCGACCAGGAGGAAGGGAAGAAGGAACCAGAGGAACAGAAAAGGGAAGAAGGAACCAGAGGAACAGAAAAAGGAAGACTGAATAAGGAGCTGTATGGACTATGGGGACTGATGGTGCTGGGCTTGACAGGGTTTTACTTTGCATTATTGATTACACCAAGGGTACAGACCCGCCACCGAAGGGAACTGCAAGTAAACGTATTTATGGCACTGAGTCATATGCTTAAGAAAGAAACTTGTCGAGTTGTTGGATATGTTCCCATGTACCTGTCCACTCCGAAGGGGGTATTCCCCTGAGATCGGTCCCCTTTAACGAATCAGAAATGGTAGAATAGGACAAATCTAACTAAGGGGCCAGAAACGAAGGAGCAAACAGAATGGAGGTCGGCAGGGTATAAACTTACAGCCTTCCAGGGATGGTACCAGCCCAATTATGATAATAACCGTCAGCCTCCCTTCCTAAACATTACTCCCAGAATAGGAAATCCTGAAGGTATAATATGCCTAGTGAGTAATGAGACTAAAGGACCAGAAATGGGACGCAGCAAGTGTTCCCAAATGACTAAATGGCAAGCCACAACTAATCCCACTGATGGGAGAAAGATAGCAACCGTTGGCTGGACAATGGTCCATAACAAAGCCCCAGGTGAAGAGTGGGAAGGTGAGACCACTCGAGTATGGATGGCGCGAAAGGACCAGGAGCTGACGTTCTATAATTGCACCTACTTTAATTGTGGCCATAAAGCCTACCCATGGTTACCAGCCAACTGGACAGGGTCCTGTTACTTAGGATATGTGGTACCCTTTATCAGATCAATAAAGACTCTAAGGGATGCCTATGGAAGTCATAGATTTAAACGGGATTTGACATGGCTAAATGAAATATTCAAGGTAATGGTGCCACCCTATGGAATATCTTCAACCGAATGGCAGTTACGGGAACTGGCTAACTTAGTCGAATCAGTAGCCAACGCAACTTCCCAAGCCTTTGAAGGGGTAAATGATGAAATGGTAGCTATTCGAACAGTGGCTCTCCAAAATCGTATGGCCTTAGATTATCTCCTAGCCAAGGAGGGAGGGACATGCGCATTAATAGGTGAAGAATGCTGTACATATATCCCAGATAAATCAGAAGAAATCGGCAGTCTAGCTGAATACATCAGGAAAAAGGTAATAGAGTATAAACAGACAGTTGGCCAGGACGGTATCACCTTGTGGGGTTGGGCATCGGGATGGTTGGGATCCCTAGGGAAATCTGTGGTACAGGGTTTGATCATATTCCTGATGATAGTCTTCGCCCTGTATCTATTATTTGTCGTCGTTAAGTGTTGCTGTGCCAGGGTGGGAAAAACTATGTTACCTACCGAGACCACGGCTAGAGTTATGGTAGCAACAACTGCTGAAGGCTCTTGTGTGGAAATGGAAATGGAGAGACTGTACAAGATCAGAATGGATTAAGTTGTCTTGTGAAGAACAAAATGGGGGAATGTGGAAATGTATTTTTATCTAAGCTGATACCATACGGTATTTGTGTGCCCTTTGCAATATATATATAACAAAATGGAGTCCTGGTCCTTCCAGAACTTGCTGCATAAAAACAGTCAGCTTGCATAAACAGCTAAACCTGGTTTGAGATGGCTGATGGCCATCAGACAGCTAGGAGACAAGTCATGTTGAGACAAGTACCCCCCCATGGTGCTCTCCTATTGTCTATACGACACAAGTTCTATGCCACCCCCACCCTTTTCGAAGTACTCAAACCACCAGCCATTATCTCTTGTAGAGACCTCATCCATTTGATGCAAACAGATAACTGACTAGGAAACTGAACAATCCTGACACAATGCAAGACAGGTAATAGCTCATTACCACACTCTCATGGAGTAATGGCCGGCTGGCCAACTAATAACCCTGACAAAAGGAAATATCTGGAAACCATGTCAGGACAAGGATGTAGTAATTAACTCTTTATCTGTATTCACTGACTGCGAGACAGAGCCAATAACAGCGAGAGGCCATAACTTGGGTTTTACTGTATCAATATCTCGTGAAACTGTACCATTTCGGAGGTGTTCACTTAGCCCTTGACTGAGTGTGACCTGCCCCTTGCTAGCAAGTAAATTAAAGAAACTTCTGCCGGAGCTGTAAGTGTCGGAGTCATTCTTTTCGGAGGTCGAGATTTCGACAAGGCCAGCGGGGAGTCAGAGGTGGAGCGCCAGGCGAGCAGCCTACAAAAGGCCCAGTAACTGCGTCGGAGAGGCGTGCTTGTGCAGCTGCAGCAGGGAAAGGCGGCAAAAAAGGAGAGACAAATTGAAAGGTGACGCCACAGCCAACGGGGTAAGTGATTGGCTGATGATTGGTAAGTAGTTTTTCTTTTTCATTTCTTTATCAGTAGCTAACCTTTTAACATTGTTGTTGCCCAATTTAGGTTAATCTAAGGGTAAGACATGGCAGGAGAGCTTGGGCACGTGTTATGCTCCTCCTGTACTATATGGGAAGTCAGGGACGCTTCCGATGTCCCTGACGACTATGTGTGCGTGAAGTGTACCCGCCTCCAGCTCCTGACGGACCACAGTGCGGCATTGAAGCTGCGGGTGGATTCACTTTGGAGCATCCACGATGCTGAGAATGATGTGAATAGCCCGTTTAGCGAGTTGGTCTTACCGCAGGAAAAAGGTACACAGCCAGATAGGGAATGGAAGACCAGTGCAAAGAAGGTAGTGCAGGGATCCCCTGCGGTCATCCCCCTGCAAAACTGATACACTGCTTGAGTACTATTGAGGGGGATGACTCATCAAGGGAGGGCAGCAGCAGCCAAGTTCATGGCACTGTGGGTGGTTATGCTGCACAGGAGGGAAGGAAAAAGAGTGGGAGAGCGATAGTGATACAGGATTCAATTGTAAGGGGAATAGATAGGTGTTTCTGCGGCCGCAACCAAGACTCCAGGATGGTATGTTGCCTCCCTGGTGCAAGAGTCAAGGATGTCTCGGAGCGGGTGCAGGACATTCTGAAAAGGGTGAACAGCCAGTTGTCGTGGTGCACATTGGTACCAGCGATATAGGTAAAAAACGGGATGAGATCCTACGAGACGAATTTAGGGAGCTAGGAGTTAAATTAAAAAGTAGGACCTCAAAAGTAGTAATCTCAGGATTGCTACCAGTGCCACGTGCTAGTCAGAGTAGGAATCGTAGGATAGCTTAGATGAATACTTGGCTTGAGCAGTGGTGCAGCAGGGAGGGATTCAAATTCCTGGGGCATTGGAACCGGTTCTAGGGAAGGTGGGACCAGTACAAACCGGACGGTCTGCACCTGGGCAGGACCAAAACCAATGTCCTAGGGGGAGTGTTTGCAAGTGCTGTTGGGGAGGAGTTAAACTAATATGGCAGGGGGATGGGAACCTCTGCAGGGAGACAAAGGGAAATAAAATGGAGTCAAAAGCATAAGATAGAAAGGAGAATAGTAAAAGTAGAGCGCAGAGAAACCTAAGGCAAAAAACAAAAAGGGCCACATTACAGCAACATTCTAAAGGGTCAAATTGTGTTAAAAAGACAAGCCTGAAGGCTCTGTGCCTCAATGCGAGGAGTATTCGGAATAAGGTGGATGAATTAACTGCGCAGATAGCAGTTAACGGATGTGATTGGCATCACGGAGACATGGCTCCAGGGGGACCAAGGCTGGGAACTCAACATCCTGATTATAACTCAACATCCAAGGGTATTCAGCATTTAGGAAGGATAGACAGAAAGGAAAAGGAGGCGGGGTGGCGTTGCTGGTTAAAGAGGAAATTAATGCAATTGTAAGGAAGGACATTAGCTTGGATGATGTGGAATCGGTATGGGTGGAGCTACAGAATACCAAAGGGCAGAACACGTTAGTGGGAGTTGTGTACAGGCCACCAAATAATAGTAGTGAGGTTGGGAACCGCATCAAACAAGAAATAAGGAAGGTGTGGAATAAAGGTACAGCAGTAATCATGGGCGATTTTAATCTACATATTGATTGGGCTAACCAAACTGGTAGCAATGCGGTGGAGGAAGATTTCCTGGAGTGTATTAGGGATGGTTTTCTCGACCAATATGTCGAGGAACCAACCAGAGAGCTGGCCATCCGAGACTGGGTGATGTGTAATGAGAAGGGACTAATTAGCAATCTAGTTGTGCAAGGCCCCTTGGGGAAGAGTGACCATAATATGGTAATATTCTTCATTAAGATGGAGAGTGACAAAGTTAATTCGGAAATTAGGGTCCTGAACTTAAGGAAAGGTAACTTCAACGGTATGAGGTGTGAAATGGCTAGAATAGACTGGCAAAGGATACTTAAAGGGTTGACGGTGGATAAGCAATGGCAAACATTTAAAGATACATGGATGAACTTCAGCAATTGTACATCCCTGTCTGGAGTAAAAATAAAACGGGGAAGGTGGTTCAACCATGGCTAACAAGGGAAATTAAGGATAGTGTTAAAACCAAGGAAGAGGCATATAAATTGGCTAAAAAAAGCAACAAACCTGAGGATTGGGAGAAATTTAGAATTCAACAGAGGAGGACGAAGAGTTTAATTAAGAGGGGGGAAATAGAGTACGAGAGGAAGCTAGCAGGGAACATAAAAACTGACTGCAAAAGCTTCTATAAATATGTGATGAGAAAAAGATTAGTGAAGACAAACATAGGTCCCTTGCTGTCGGATTCAGGTGAATTTATAATGGAGAACAAAGAAATGGCAGACCAAGTGAACCAATACTTCAGTCCTGTCTTCATGAACGAAGACACAAATAACCTTCCGAATGTACGAGGGGACAGTGAGTCTAGTGTGAAAGAGGAACTGAAGAATATCCTTATTAGGCGGGAAATTGTGTTAGGGAAATTGATGGGATTAAAGGCCGATAAATCCCCGGGGCCTGATAGTCTGCATCCCAGAGTATTGAAGGAAGTGGCCCTAGAAATAGTGGATGTACTGGTGATCATTTTCCAACAGTCTATCGAATCTGGATCAGTTCCTATGGACTGGAGGGTAACTAATGTAACACCACTGTTTAAAAAAGGAGGGAAAGAGAAAACGGATAATTATAGCCGGTTAGCCTGACATCAGTCGTGAGGAAAATGTTGGAATCAATCATTAAGGATGAAATAGCAGCACATTTGGAAAGCAGTGACAGGATCGGACCAAGTCAGCACGGATTTATGAAAGGGAAATCATGCTTGACGAATCTTCTCGAATTTTTTGAGGATGTAACTAGCAGAGTGGACAAGGGAGAACCAGTGGATATGGTGTATTTGGACTTTCAATAGGCTTTTGACAAGGTCCCGCACAAGAGATTGGTGTGCAAAATCAAAGCGCATAGTATTGGGGGTAATGTATTGACGTAGATAGAGAACTCGTTGCCAGACAGGAAGCAGAGAGTCGGGATAAACGGGTCCTTGTCAGAATGGCAGGCAGTGACTAGTGGAGTGCAGCAGGGCTCGGTGCTGGGACCCCAGCTCTTTACAATATACATTAACGATTTAGATGAAGGAATTGAGTGTAATATCTCCAAGTTTGTGGTTGACACTAAACTGGGTGGCAGTGTGAGCTGTGAGGAGGACACTAAGAGGCTGCAGGGTGACTTGGATAGGTTAGGTGAGTGGGCAAATCATGGCAGATGCCGTATAATGTGGATAAATGTGAGGTTATCCATTTTGGGGGGCAAAAACACAAAGGCAGAATATTATCTGAATGGCGGCAGATTAGGAAAAGGGGAGGTGCAACGAGACCTGGGTGTTATGATACATCAGTCACTGAAAGTGGGCATGCAGGTACAGCAGGCGGTGAAGAAAGCAAATGGTATGTTGGCCTTCATAGCTAGGGGATTTGAGTATAGGAGCAGGGAGATCTTACTGCAGTTGTACAGGGCCTTAGTGAGGCCTCACCTGGAATATTGTGTTCAGTTTTGGTCTCCTTATCTGAGGAAGGACATTCTTTCTATTGAGGGAGTGCAGCGAAGGTTCACCAGACTGATTCCAGGGATGGCTGGACTGTCGTATGAGGAGAGACTGAATCAACTGAGCCTTTACTCACTGGTGTTTAGAAGGATGAGAGGGGATCTCCTAGAAACATATAAGATTCTGACGGGACTGGACAGGTTAGATGCAGGAAGAATGTTCCCGATACTGGGGAAGGCCAGAACCAGGGGACATAGTCTTAGGATAAGGGGTATGCCATTTAGGACTGAGATGAGGAGAAACTTCTTTACTCAGAGAGTTGTTAACCTGTGGAATTCCTTGCCACAGAGAGTTGTTAATGTCACTTCATTGGATATATTTAAGAGGGAGTTAGATATGGCCCTTACGGCTAAGGGGATCAAGGGATATGGAGAAAAAGCAGGAAAGGGGTACTGAAGGAATGATCAGCCATGATCTTGTTGAATGGTGGTGCAGGCCCGAAGGGCCGAATGGTCTACTCCTGCACCTATTTTGTATGTTTCTTTGTGTACACAAGAACATAAGAGCATAAGAAGTAGGAGCAGGAGTAGGCCATATGCCTCCTTGAGCCTGCTCCGCCATTTAACACGATCATGGCTGATCCGATCATGGACTCAGGTCCATTTCCCTGCCCGCTCCCCATAATACCTTATTCCATTATCGTTTAAGAAACTGTCTATCTCTGTCTTAAAGTTATTCAATGACCCAGCTTCCACAGCTCTCTGAGGCAGCGAATTCCACAGATGTTCAACCCTGAGAAGAAATTCTTCCTCATCTCAGTTTTAAGCCCCTTATTCTAAGATTATGCCCCCTAGTTCTAGTCTCCCCTATCAGTGGAAACAGTCTCTCTGCATCCACCTTGTCAAGCCAACTCCCAATCTTATATGTTTCGATAAGGTCACACCTCATTCTTCTGAATTCCAATGAGTTGAGGCCCAACCTACTCAACCTTTCCTCATAATGTCCATCCCCTCATCTCTAGAATCAATCTAATGAACCTTCTCTGAACTGCCTCCAAAGCAAATATATGAACCTTCAGGTCCCGCTGTACTGGAGCACTTTGCAATTTTTCTCCATTTAAGTAATAACTTGCTCTTCGATTTTTACTGCCAAAGTGCATAACCTAACACTTTCCAACATTATACTCCATCTGCCAATTTCTTATCCTGTCTATGTCCTTGTGAAGGTTTTTTGTGTCCTCCTCACGTATTGCTTTTCCTACCATCTTTGTATCGTCAGCAAACTTGGCTACCTTACACTTGGTCCCTTCAGTGAAGTCATTAATATAGATTGTAAATAGTTGGGTTCCCAGCACTGGTCCCTGCGGCACCCCACTAATGACTGATTGCCAACCCGAGAAAGAACTATTATCCCGACTCTCTGTTTTCTGTTCGTTAGCCAATCCTCTATCCATGCAAATATATAACCCCCAAACACTTGAACTTTTATCTTGTGCAGTAACCTTTTATGTGGCATCTTGTCAAATGTACCAGTAATCTCAGTCACTGTATGATCTTTCTGTACCAGTAATTTAATTCACTGTATGCTCTTTGTGTACCAGTAATCTCACAGTCACTGTATAATCTGTGTACCAGTAATCTCAGTCATGGTATGATCTGTGTGTACCAGTAATCTCATCGTCACTGTCTGATCTGTGTGTACCAGTAATCTCACGGTCACTGTCTAATCTGTGTGTACCAGTAATCACGATCACTGTATGATCTTTCTGTACCAGTAATTTAATTCACTGTATGATCTGTGTGTACCAGTAACTTCATGCAGTGGATGGTTTCTAATGATTAATGAGGATTAAACCGTTCTATATATTTCCTAGTTTTCAAGCTTGTTTGAAGGGGTCTGGATATGGATATTCTGTAAAAAGCCAATGTTTCGAGAGCAAAACCAAACAGGAAAATACCACATCCAGCAGAGGGATGGAGGAAAGGAGCTACGACAGGGGAAAAGGGAAGAAAGGGAAGAGAATAAAGAATTCAAGGGATTTAAGTATAGAAGCAAGGGGATAAAGAATCTGGGGCCAACAACTCAATCTGTCTAACAGCTTGCACAGGAACACAAGCAAAACTGGAACCAACGGGATCCCCCAGATTTGGAGACACGCCCCTCTCCCCATCGAACAGGGAAACACACCCTGGACACAGCAAACGAACATCACCTTGACTACAGCACATCAACACAATTATATCCACAAATCTCAACAGACTGCAGAGCACGATGGCCATGCGTGGAGACCTAAACTGTGCTCTTCAGTCCCAACGGGACAAACTCCCAGTGGACACAGGACACTACGACAAGCAGATGGAGCAATTTGGGGGAAAAGTAATTACCTGGTCCCACACCAACTAATAGCTTCCCTACCAGGTTTTATAAGGCCCCACTCACGGAGCTTACTCTGCTCCTACTGAAACCCCTACACCATGTGCTGGAGAGAAAGACACAGACACAATTAACTTCATCACTATCATGTTAATACACATGAACAAAAAGGTCAGCTCCATTGCTCATCATAGGAAACTGAATCCCTCCTCAGTGCTGACTAGAAAATATTGGCCAAGATCTTACCCTCCAGATATCTCTGGCCTGGTCCATGCAAACAGACAGGCTTTATAGGGGGCCGCATGTGGAGACAAAACACCAGCGGTTATTGGATGTGATGCACCACTGTCATACCTCTACCTTGATACTCGCCCTGGATGTATAAAATACATTTATCTAGGGTGAGTGGAATGGTTCCTGAAGACCATTGAGTGAATAAGCCTTGGTGACACTTTCAGGAAGTGATTGCAATCCAGTGTATGTTCCCACGTCCACAGTGAGCACCAGCTGACTCCACACCCCTCGCCACTCCTCTCTCAACAGGCAGACAAAGCCTCATTCCCAGGCTTCCTGTCCCCACTTTGGTCATGGACAAGGTGGAGCTGCATCAGGAGGGTGAGTATTGTAGAAGAGGAAAGGTTCAGCTGGGAAGGGCTGTGGTTCCTCTCGCTGAAGTGTGCAAATTATCGCTGGGTTCTGGAGTCTGTGGTTGATCCGAGGGTCCCGGTATTGGTCATGTTCGGGGAGCTGACATTTTCAGCTGACCAGTGCAACAGTTTGCTTTTTAGAAGATGGATTTGGTGCTTGAATAACTCATGAATTACAATCAGGCCGCTTTTAACGGCGTTCCTCTGCAACTACCTAGTACTAAAAGATTCTCTCTGTGGTATTTTTATTTATAATGAATCAAATTATGAGATATAAATCAGGACAAAGGAATGTATATGAGTATTACCGGGGTTAATGGTGTCCATCATTTCTCTCCACACCGCGTACGGTAAACGACCATTGAATTTCTCCAGAGACAGGGAGGCAAGTATTAATTTCAGTTCATTTCTGTCCTCCCCAATCCTGCAAATATCAAACAATTGATTACAAATTGACCATAAACATTTCACAGAGTTATTTTACCAAACTGTGCAGAGTTTCAGTAAAGAGCATGTCATACCTCCTCTTGTGCTGCATTTCTTCCTGAAATAAATAAAACACAAAGCTGAGTTGCCAGAGACTGAGCGTCTATATCCGGACAGCAGAAATTATACCCAGATTGTTACAATCTGCTAGCAATTCCAAATTCTCACTTCTGCAGACACACGGATAGGAAAATGGTATTGCAGAAAGGATATACAAGCACAGGAGAAGATAGAAAAATGATTTACAAGAATGATAGCAGAACTGCGAAGGTACAAGTAACAGGTAAGGCTGAACCATCTTTATCTCATGGAAACATATACAATTCTGAGGGGGATTGGTAGGGTAGGTGCTGAGAGGTTGTTTCTCTTGGCTGGAGATTCTAGAACTGGGGGCTCATAGTCTCAGGGTAACGGGTCGGCCTTTTAAGTCTGAGACGAGGAGCAACTTCTTCACGCAGTGGATGGTGAGTCTTTGGAAATCTCTGCCCAAAGAGCTGTGGATGCTCGGTCATTGAGTATATTCAATGCTGAGATAGATAAATTTATGGACTGTAAAGGAATCAAGGGATATTTACAATGGGCAGGATATAATCTCACCTTCAGAAATATCAGTCCGTCTTTTTGCTCCATCTGTTTTTGCAACATTGAGAGTATCTCCTGAATAGAATTTAAATTCTCTTGAATTTTATTAAGGTTTTCCTCCATTGTTTCTAGAATCTTCTCCTCTTGTTCCCTGAGATCTCGGACTAAACGCTGCTCTTTCTCAGTGAGAATCTGGTGCATCTTAGCGAACTCGGATGTGATGTGGGTCTGCAGACTGCGCGACTGTTCCTATCAAATGAAATGTGAAACATACATTTTTTCCACAATAAAAGCCTAAAAAAACAAATCAAATTTCAAAAATCAGCTCAGGGAGATTTACCCTAATTCCGGAAATCTTCTGTTTCTGCTGTCGCTCAGTTTCTAGAACCGCTGATTTCTTCTCTGTGAGAGAATCTAAGGAAGATTTCACGTGACCCTGGGATTGGGAGAGAAAATCACAGAATGTAAGTGTTACACCATGAAAATATGATAAAATAATCAGGTGATCAAATCTGTTCCCTTTTACCTTGTAGATTTCCACAGCTTCTTTAATGGGCATGAAGCTGTGCCCTCTGTGTTCCCGCGCATCTCGACAAATCACACAGATCAGTTTCTTGTCCGTTTCACAAAACAGCTTCAGTTCTTCCTGATGTTCCTCACAGTGAAGTTTACTTTCCTTCTCTTTCGGATTCAGGGAAAATTTTCGAGCTTTCTCGGCCAGATTCGCTAAGGCCCAACTGACTCTCAGATTTATGTCCAGAAACTCCTCTCTACATTCCGGGCAGGAGTTTATCTCCTTCTTTTCCCAACACTGTGTGATGCAGTAGCGGCAGAAGTTGTGCCCACACTCCAGTGAAACCGGATCGGTGAAGAAATCCAGACAAATGGAGCAACTTAAATCGTCATTGTAACTCTGGGCCTGCTCACTGGAAGCCATGTTCACACTCAGCACTTCCTGATTCAAACCGCTCTCAGTCTCTGTGTTGACTGAGCTGCCCAACACCCTCAGTTCAGCGATTTCCCGACTAAATTCACTGCAATACTCAGGAAATTATTACTGTACACCAGTCTGTGTCCAATCGACGATTACACGGAGGGACAAAACCGAAAGCAGTATAAAGGACAAACAAAGTTAGAGGGCGGGGGGGAATAAATGATCCCAGGCGGGGAGGGTGAAGGTCCGTGGGGTGGGAGTGATTTGAGGGAGGGAGGGAGGAGGCGGAGATGGGCGGGGCTCGAGATTCCCGTGCACGTTGCTCCAGACTGAACTCACTGCCGACTACACAGCCTCTGGTGAAACTCGGTGTGAGATAAACAAACTGAACCGTGTTAATTGTCGCAGCCGCTCACCCTAAAACACAAAGTGCCAGAA
The DNA here is from genome assembly GCF_044704955.1 of Pristiophorus japonicus. Lineage (NCBI taxonomy): Eukaryota > Metazoa > Chordata > Chondrichthyes > Pristiophoridae > Pristiophorus > Pristiophorus japonicus. The sequence goes on along the minus strand of NC_091995.1, from coordinate 9,589,353 downwards.
ATGTCAGTGAGCTGCCTGGAAGCTACGCCCAGTGTCTGTACTTCCTGATTGAAACTGCTTTTGTCCTGTTTCTGTGGGTGGATCCAGACCCGGTTCCCAGTCACAGATCACTCTTTGAGTCCCTGGAAGTGCTGCTCACATCCGGATGAAATAGAATCGCATTCACACAGAGAAACAAGTCTGTGATGTTTCGGGATGAACCCACCGTCATACTGGAAGTCAAACGGGCATTTTACTGAGGCTGGGAAGTGGGAGAGGGGAAAATGAGGAGGGCAGAAGAAAGATGAATGTTGATTTGGAAGAAATGCTTTTATTTTATAGATTGTGTATGCAATGCTATGATGCAAAATGTTCCATCACTGTCGTCATATCCAGTATTGGGGGGGTTTTAGTCTTTACCATCCGGAATTAGGCATCACATGGGCGTGGAGCAGAATGAAAATCTGATCGGCGGATCTCACGCCGGTAACAGAACCCACAATATATTTCTACTGCACTCAATGGAAGGAAAGTCAGACGGATTCTGTGACAGCGTACGCTCCTCTGTGCCCCATGTTCCTTCCTGTGATTTTTTTTTACCATCACTCTCTCCCGATCGTGAGTCGGCAGTTTTACACCAGCCGATTTTCTGGACATTTTGCATTCGTGCCCGGGACCAATTTCACTCCGGAATTCCTGCATTGAATTTTTTTGTTCTTAATGTAAATGCATGCAACCAGCGATTACATGAGTTTAGAGCGGTCTCACCATCTGTATTATTCCCATTAATCTAACAACTCATATAAAATAAATGAAAAGGAAAAAAAAACATGCCAGACAACACTCTGAAGCAGGAAGTCGAAGCGCTGGTTGCTAGTCTATCACAAATTGCATTGCTAGTCACTGCAATATCACAGTGAACATTTAGACGCACAGTCCCAAAGGATGGGTTTCCTCTGCTTAAATTGCAGAACTGACCAGCACTGGGCGGTTGGTTCTGTGTTCGACCCAGTGATCTAAGGCTGTAAAACATCCTAAGGTCGTGAAAGGTGCTATATAAATGACTATGAAAAATTATAGTCATGGCCACTAACTATTAATTTGAGATAGTTGACAGAATAAAATGGGATAATAATCATGTCGGTAAATTACTGAGTTACATAAAACTTCTGCAAAGAGCCTGCATTACCTTCAGTTCTTATTCGCTGCCGTATAACCTGATAAACAGACTGTCACTCACACTGACTGTTCTGTACTTAATAGATTGTCAGGCATGCGGTAGCAAGACCAATCATATCGAAGTGATTGCAAAACTATCAACGCCTCGATACAATGACAGAAACAAAATAGATCTGGAAAGTTACATTTCTGTGTAGTTATGGACATTGACAGGAAGTTAGTCCCACTGACACCCGGAAACATACATGGGGACCAAAACAAGATTCCAAGACCATTACAAATGAGGAAGGCCATTCTGCCCATCTTGATGCATCAGAGAGATCTTCACATCATCCCATTGTACCACTGACTTGTTTATTAAATGATTCCAGGGTTTGTGTCTCCATCAGTCAATCTGGAACGTCACTGCACCTTGTGATGACTCTGGGGTGGGTCAAAGTGGGTGGGTGGAGCGGGGGTGGGGTGAATTTTCAAGCCTACCACTGCTGGAAACAAGATGGTATTGCCATAAAAATGTTCTGACCTCTGGTGGCCACTGTGACCCTGATCCCCTACAAGGAGCCCTGCGGCCCCCCGGTCTCCTGCGGTTCTCAGCGGCGGCAAAGTGACCCAGGGGCCTCAGTAATACACAAGGAACCGCCGCCAAGAGGCTCCGACGGGGCTTGGAGACACAATCTCCACCCAGAGGCATCACCCCGGATATCCCCATATCACCATCAGCACGACTGATGAGGGAGAGGGGGAAAGATACACAAACCAGACCGAATGAAAGAAGGGAAGAAAAAGATTAAAAGTAGAAAAAAAGCAAACAAGGAGCTGCTGCAGAAGGGAAGAGGGAACCAAGAGGGAGCGGAGAGACTAAAGAAACCTCAAGAGAGGGAATGGGAACAGGAACAGATCTGCAGAGGGAGGGAGGAAGAGAGCTAGCGCGGGGCGAGAAGGTTAGGAAGGGAAGACAATAAAGAACTCAAGGGAAAAGTAAAAACCAAAGGGAATAAAGAAGCTGCGGTCCACAACTAGATCTCTCCAACAGCCTGAACAGGAACGCAAGCAAAACTGGAACAACCGGGCAGCCCACAGAGTCAGAGACCCCACCCACCCCACTTTGAATGCAATTGGAATAGAAAACCCAAAGTGATGCTTCAGTTCTGTGTCCTGAATGAGGTGTCCCCACATTTCCCACTCAGCAATCCTCACACACGTCCCACTTATGGACAGCATAGTGACCATGGGTGGAGACCTAAACTGTGCTCTTCACTCCCAGTGGGACAAGCTCCCTGCGGACACAGAACACTAGGACAAGCAGACGGAGCAATTTGGGTTTCAAGAGGCAGTGATTCATCCAAGGAACCCTGTATTTGCCATATAGGGAGAGCTGAAATTTAAGTTGACTACTTGAGGCGATGCATTTAGAAACTGGATTTGGTGCATGAGTAACTTTAATTCCATTTTTAACCGCCATACTTTGCAACTGCTTAAAGATAGTCTCTTTGATATGATTTGATTCGTCATACATTATATGAGTTATAAATCAGAGCAAAGGAACCTATGAGTTTTACCGGGGTTAATGGCGAATATCATTTCTCTCCACATTGTGTACTGTAAAGGGCCGTTGAATTTTTCCAAAGACGCGGCAGCATCTGCTGTCAGTATAGTGTAGTCATCGCTAATACTGCAAATATCAAATAATCAGTTATAAATTGACCATAAACACTTTACTGAGCTCTTTAACCAAATTGTGCAGAGTTTCAGTAAAGAGCAAGTCCTACCTCATCTTCTGACAAGCTTCCTCCTGAAATATAACAAAACACAAATCTGAGTTGCCAAAGACTGAGCATCTATATCTGGACAGCAGGAATACACCCAGGTAGTTACAAGCTGCTGATCATTCCGCATTCTCACTGCTGCCGAGACACAGATCGAAAGAGGTTATTACAAAAGCGAGGTCGAAACACAGGAGAAAGTGCGACACAGATTTACACAGATGATACCCGAACTCAGTGAGTACAGCCATCATAGAAACATAGAAACATAGAAAATAGGTGCAGGAGTAGGCCATCCGGCCCTTCGAGCCTGCACCACCATTCAATAAGATCATGGCTGATCATTCCCACAGTACCACTTTCCTGCTTTCTCTCCATACCCCTTGATCCCCTTAGCCGTAAGGGCCATATCTAACTCCCTTTCGAATATATCCAACGAACTGGCCTCAACAACTCTCTGCGGCAGGGAATTCCACAGGTTAACAACTCTCTGAGTGAAGAAGTTTCTCCTCATCTGAGTCCTAAATGGCCTACCCATTATTCTAAGACTGTGTCCCCTGATTCTGGACTTCCCCAACATCAGGAACATTCGACCCGCATCTAACCTGTTCAGTCCCGTCAGAATCTTATATGTTTCTAGGAGATCCCCTCTCATCCTTCTAAACTCCAATGTATAAAGGCCCAGTTCGATGCAGTCCCTCCTCATATGTCAGTCCTGCCATCCCAGGAATCAGTCTGGGAAGCTTCGCTGCACTCCCTCAATAGCAAGAACGTCCTTCCTCAGATTAGGAGACCAAAACTGAACACAATATTCCAGGTGAGGCCTCACTAAGGCCCTGTACAACTGCAGTAAGACCTCCCTGCTCCTATACTCAAATCCCCTAGCTATGAAGGCCAACATACCATTTGCCTTCTTCACCACCTCCTGTACCTGTATGCCAACTTTCAAAGACTGATGAACCATGACACCCAGGTCTCGTTGCTGCTCCCCTTTTCCTAATCCGCCGCCATTCAGATAATATTCTGTCCTCGCGTTTTTGCCCCCAAAGTGGATAACCTCACATTTATCCAAATTATACTGCATCTGCCAGGGAGACAGAGCGAAATAAAATGGAGTCAGAAGCAAAAGATAGAAAGAAGAATAGTAAAAGTAGAGCGCAGAGAAACCCAAGGCAAAAAACAAAAAGGGCAAAATTCTAAAGGGGCAAAGTGTGTTAAAAAGACAAGCCTGAAGGCTCTGTGCCTCAATGCAAGGAGTATTCGGAATAAGGTGGACGAATTAATTGCGCAGATAGCAGTTAACGGGTATGATGTAATTGGCATCACGGAGACATGGCTCCAGGGTGACCAAGGCTGGGAACTCAACATCCTGATTATAACTCAACATCCCAGGGTATTCAGCATTTAGGAAGAATAGACAGAAAGGAAAAGGAGGCGGGGTGGCGTTGCTGGTTAAAGAGGAAATTAATGCTAAGGAAGGACATTAGCCTGGATGATGTGGAAACGGTATGCATGGAGCTGCGGAATTCCAAAGGGAAAAAAACACTAGTGGGAGTTGTGTACAGACCACCAAACAGTAGTAGTGAGGTTGGGGACAGCATCAAACAAGAAATAAGGGATGTGTGCAATAAAGGTACAGCAGTTATCATGGGCAACTTTAATCTACATATTGGTTGGGCTAAGCAAACTGGTAGCAATGTGGTGGAGGAGGATTTCCTGGAGTGTATTAGGGATGGTTTTCGAGACCAATATGTCGAGGAACCAACCAGAGAGCTGGCCATCCTAGACTGGGTGATGTGTAATGAGAAGGGACTAATTAGCAATCTTGTTGTGCTATGCCCCTTGGGGAAGAGTGACCATAATATGGTAGAATTCTTAATTAAGATGGAGAGTGATACAGTTAATTCAGAAACTAGGGTCCTGAACTTAAGGAAAGGTAACTTCGACAGTGTGCGGTGTGAATTGGTTAGAATAGACTGGCAAAGGATAGTTAAAGGGTTGACGGTGGATAAGCAATGGCAAACAGTTAAAGATCACATGGATGAACTTCAGCAATTGTACATCCCTGTCTGGAGTAAAAATAAAACGGAGAAGGTGGCACAACCGGGGCTAAAAAGGGAAATTAAGGATAGTGTTAAATCCAAGGAAGGGGCATATAATTTGGCTAGAAAAAGCAACAAACCTGAGGACTGGGAGAAATTTAGAATTCAACAGAGGAAGATTAAGAGTTTAATTAAGAGGGGGAAAATAGAGTACGAGAGGAAGCTTGCAGGGAACATAAAAACTGACTGCAAAAGCTTCTATAAACATATGAAGAGAAAAAGATTAGTGAAAACAAACATAGCTCCCTTGCAGTCGGATTCAGGTGAATTTATAATGGGGAACAAAGAAATGGCAGACCAACTGAACCAATACTTCGGTTGTCTTCACGAAGGAAGACACAAATAACCATCCGAATGTACTAGGGGACAGTAGGTCTAGTGAGAAGGAGGAACTGAAGGATATCCTTATTAGGTGGGAAATTGTGTTCAGGAAATTGATGGGATTGAAGGCCGATAAATCCCCGGGGCCTGATAGTCTGCATCCCAGAGTACTTAAGTAAGTGGCCCTAGAAATAGTGGTGATCATTGGTGATCATTTTCCAACAGTCTATCGACTCTGGATCAGTACCTATGGACTGGAGGGTAGCTAATGTAACACCACTTTTTAAAAAAGGAGAGAGAGAAAACGGGTCATTATAGCCTGACATCAGTCGTGGGGAAAATGTTGGAATCACTCATTAAGGATGAAATAGCAGCGCATTTGGAAAGCAGTGACAGGATTGGACCAAGTCAGCATGGATTTATGAAAGGGAAATCATGCTTGACGAATCTTCTGGAATTTTTTGAGGATGTAACTAGCAGAGTGGACAAGGGGGAACCAGTGGATGTGGTGTATTTAGACATTCAAAAGACTTTTGACAAGGTCCCACACAAGAGATTGGTGTGCAAAATCAAAGCACATGGTTTTGGGGGTAATGTACTGACGTGGATAGAGAACTGGTTGACAGACAGGAAGCAGAGAGTCAGGATAAACGGGTCCTTTTCAGAATGGCAGGCAGTGACTAGTGGAGTGCCGCAGGACTCAGTGCTGGGACTTCAGCTCTTTCCAATATAGATTAACGATTTAGATGAAGGAATTGAGTGTTAAATCTCCAAGTTTGCGGATGACACTAAACTGGGTGGCGGTGTGAGCTGTGAGGAGGACGCTAAAAGGCTGCAGGGTGACTTGGACAGGTTAGGTGAGTGAGTGGGCAGCTGCAGTATAATGTGGATAAATGTGAGGTTATCCATTTTGGGGACAAAAACACGAAGGCAGAATATTATCTGAATGGCAGCAGATTAGGAAAAGGGGAGGTGCAACGAGACCTGGGTGTCATGGTTCATCAGTCAGTGAAAGTGGGCATGCAGGTACAGCAGGCGGTGAAGAAGGCAAATGGTATGTTGGCCTTCATAGCGAGGGAATTTGAGTATAGGAGCAGGGAGGTCTTACTGCAGTTATTCAGGGCCTTAGTGAGGCCTCACCTGGAATATTGTGTTCAGTTTTGGTCTCCTAATCTGAGGAAGGACGTCCTTACTATTGAGGGAGTGTAGCGAAGGTTCACCAGATTGATTCCTAGGATGGCAGGACTGACATATGAGGGGAGACTGCATCGACTGGGCCTGTATTCACTGGAGTTTAGAAGGTTGAGAGGGGATCTCATAGAAACTTATAAGATTCAACCCGGACTGGACAGTTCAGATGCAGGAAAATGTTCCCGATGTTGGGGAAGTCCAGAACCAGGGGACACAATCTTAGGATAAGGGGTAGGCCATTTAGGACTGAGATGAGGAGAAACTTCTTCACTCAGAGAGTTGTTAACCTGTGGAATTCCCTGCCGCAGAGAGTTGTTGAGGCCAGTTCATTGGATATATTCGAGAGGGAGTTAGATATGGCCCTTACGGCTAGGGGGATCAAGGTGTATGGAGAGAAAGCAGGAAAGGGGTACTGAGGGAATGATCAGCCATGATCTTATTGAATGGCGGTGCAGGCTCGAAGGGCCGGATGGCGTGCTCCTGCATCTATTTTCTATGAGCCCCACTGACAGACCCAGTGCCTCTCACACCCACAGTGCCACACACACTCACAGTATAGAACTGGAACTGGATTGCAATGGGACTTTCAGGAGAATATTAAAGTTGGGCCCCACAGAAATAATTACAAGCCGAGTGTGAAGATCAGGGCAACTCATTCCCGGGAGGTTGTGGGTATTCCCGGGATTCTGTAGATATTGTGGGAGGCCGATTCGTTCGGTGACAATCGCAGATCCGCCCCGGAATAGACAATCTGTGACCCTGCTGTGAAGCGCCTGGGGACCTTTTCCTGCGGTAAAGGCGCTATATAAACACAAGTTGTTGTTGTTGTTGTTGTCCCCCTCTCCGCCAATCACAGCACACTCCCCGCGCCCGCTCACGGGGGCAAAGGTTGACGGCCGTTGAACAGTCAATATTTAAACCCAACCGGCAAATTCAGAGCGCGAGCCTCTTTCAACCGAAATCATGGGCGCAAAACCCGCCTCCCGGCGGCGCTGATTGGCCAGTGGCCGGCGCGGTGAGGAGTCCCGGGGAAAGAGGATTGGCCGGAGTGCTTGTCACTCAAGAATGAGGGCGGCGGGTTGCTCCCGGGGTAAGCGGATCGGCCGGAGCGCCTGTCACTCAGAGTGAGGGAGGAGGGTATCTGGAACGGGGCTCTCCCGGGGGAAACGCATTGGCCGAAGCGCCTGTCACTCAGAGTGAGGGAGGCGGGTTTCTCCAGGGGGAAGCGGATTGGCTGGATCGCCTGTCAAGAGTGAGGGAGGCGGGTTTCCGGGGCGGGACCCTTTGGATTCTTGTTGTTATCCACTCGGGGGCAGCCAGGGCGTCATGGCAACGGGTTTGGTGAGCGAGCTGGACAGTCGCTGCTTCCGCGGGAACGTGCTGAGCGGTGGCTGGGGTAAGGAGGTAAGGAGGTAAGGAGGGAATGGGGGTCACCCTGCCCAGTTCACACCTTGCCCATTGTACAAACTAGAAATTCACTTTTAATCTTTCTAATTTTTGCAGAGCCACGGCTCTCTGTCAGCACCGAGAATCATAGACACACAGCACAGGAGGAGGCCATTCTGTCCATCGGCCTGTGTTGGCTCTTTGAAAGAGCTGTCCCATTAGTATCGCTCCCCTGCTCTTACCCCGGAGCCCTGTGAATGTTTCCTACTCAACTATAAATCCAATTCCCTTTTGAAAGTTACTATTGAATCTGCACCCACCTTTCAGCAGTGTAACTCGCTGCGTAAAAATGTCTCCCCTCATTTCTTCCCTGGAATTCATTTTGCCATTTGCCAATGATCTTCAGACCTTACTGATTATCAATTCCAGCAGGAAATGAACACAATCCTACATGCTCTGAGTAAAAAGAAAACCTCTTCTGACGATTTTGAGTTTAAGCAGCAAGAGAGCATCTCCGAAATGAAGGTGAATTCTCAGTGTGTCGATATGAGCTGTGCCTGTACGGGTAGCGGGTTATGCACCCCCTTGCCCAGCTAACAGAACTCTATCCCTGTGCATTTTCAGCAGCGTGGCTTGGTGTTATTGAAGCCTGGTGATCAATGTGCTGGTGGCCCAGGATAGTTTTGCTTTCTTCTTTAGCAAACTCTTTCTGTCTTCACAGAATCAATCGCAGAACCTCATTGTCTCAGAATTTTCTAAATTGTGCAGTATTTTGGATGAAAAGGAATGGAAATTGGTCGAAGAACTGAATGAGGAAAAGGATGATATTTTATTCAGAATGGAGCCAAATCTGCGAGAAATCTGAGACAATTCACGATAAGCATTTCTAGTTGTATATAAATGACCAGGACTTGGGTATAGAAAGTACGATTTTGAAGTTTTTAGATGATACAAAACTTGGCAATGTAGTAAATAGTGAGCAGGATAGTAGCCGATATAAGGAGGTGCAACGAGACCTGGGTGTCATGGTACATCAGTGATTGAAAGTTGGCATGCATGTACAGCAGGCAGTGAAGAAGGCAAATGGTATGTTGGCCTTCATAGCTAGGGGATTTGAGTATAGGAGCAGGGAGGTTGTACTGCAGTTGTACAGGGCCTTGGTGAGGCCTCACCTGGAATATTGTGTTCAGTTTTGGTCTCCGAATCTGAGGAAGGTTGTTCTTGCTTTTGAGGGAGTGCAGCGAAGGTTCACCAGACTGATTCCCGGGATAGCAGGACTGACATATGAGAAGAGACTGGATCGACTGGGCCTGTATTCATTGGAGTGTAGAAGGATGAGAGGGGATCTCATAGAAGCATATAAAATTCTGACTGGACTGGACAGGTTAGATGCAGGAAAAATGTTCCCGATGTTGGGGAAGTCCAGAACAAGGGGACATAGTCTAAGGATAAGGGGCAAGCCATTTAGGCGTGAGATGAGGAGAAACTTCTTCATTCAGAGTTGTTAACTTGTGGAATTCTCTATCGCAGAGACTTGTTGAGGCCAGTTCATTGAATATATTCAAGAAGGAGTTAGATATGACCCTTATGGCTAAAGGGATCAAGGGGTATGGAGAGAAAGCAGGAAAGGGGTACTGAGGTGAATGATCAGCCATGATCATATTGAATGATAGTACAGGCTCGAAGGGTCGAATGGCCGCCTCCTGCACCTATTTTCTACGTTTCTATGACAGACATACTGGTGAAATGGGCAGACACATGGCAGATACAATTTAATGCAGATAAATGATCCATTCGTAGCTAACTAAAGAAGTTCAGGATAGCATTAGATTGAAAGAAGTTTATAATGTTGTGAAGAATAATAGTACCTGAGGATTGCGAGATTTTCAGAAACCAGCAAAGGACCAAAAACTAGATAAAATGGGGAAAAATAGACTGAGCAAATGAGCAAGAAATATAAAAAAACGATTAAGAGCTTCTACAAGTACGTAAAAAGGAAGTAGCAAAAGTAAACATTTGTCCCTTTGAGGCTACGGCAGGAGAAATTAAAATGGCAGAAACATAAAACGAATATTTTGTATCTGTTTTCACAGTAGAAGATGCAAAAAGCACAACTAAAATGGTGTGGAACCAATGGTCTAATAAGGTGAGGAACTTAATGTAATTAATATAAATAGAGAAAAAGTACTAGAGTAGCTAATGAGACTAAATGCCGACAAATCCCCTGGATCTGACGGCCTACATCCTAGGGTTCTAAAAGAGATGGCTGCAGAGATAGTGGATACATTGGTTTTGATCTTCCAAAATTCCCTAGATTCTAGAACGCTACCAGCGGATTGGAAGCTAGCAGGTGTAACACTGCTTTTAAAGAAAGGAAGGAGAGAGAAAACAGAGAACTACAGGCCAGTTAGCCTGACAACAGTCACTGGGAAAATGCTGGAATCCATTGTTAAGGAAATGGTATCAGGGCACTTAGAAAATCATAACATGATTAGGCAGAGTCAACATGATTTTATGAAAGGCAAATTGTGTTTATCAAATTTGAGGATGTAACTAGCGGGATAGATATGGGGAACCAGTGGATGTAGTATATTTGGATTTCCAAAAAGTGCCAGATAAAAGATTATTATAGAAGATAAGGGCTCATGGGATTGGAGTTAATGTATTAGCATGGATAGAGAATTGGTTAACAGTCAGAAATCAAAGTAGGAATAAACAAGTCTTTTTCAGGTTTGCAGGGGGGGTGCCACAATGATCAGTGTTGGGGCCTCCGCTATTCACAGTCTAAATTAATCACCTAGATGAAGGGACTGAGTGTAATGTATCCAAATTGGCTGATGATACAAAGCTGTGAGGAGAACATGATGTGTCGGCAAGGGATATAGCTATAGACTAAGTGAGTGGGCAGTAAGGTGGCAGATGGAGTATAATGTAGGGAAATGTGAGGGCCTAATTCTGCTCCTATTTCTTATGTTCTTGTGTCCTTTTTATTACTTCCCTCTCCCGGTCGCCCGCCGCCCCTCCCCTCTCCCAGTCGCCGCCCTCCCCTCTCCCAGTCGCCGCCCCTCCCCTCCAAATCCCAACCCCGGACATATTCGATAAAGCACAGCAGGTTTATGCTGCTCGACAGTCACATTTCAGTAAAGAACTAGTCCCAATATTTGAAAGGTCATTGACCTGAAACATTAACTCTTTCTGTGTCTCCACAGATGCTGTCTGACCCACTGAGTGTTTCTAGCATTTTCTGATATTATTTCAGAATACCAGCATCCACAATATTTTGTTTTTGTATTTGAAACCAGAGTGATTCTGTCCATTGAATATAATTTCAATAGGCCTGCCCGTGTGTGGCAGGAAATCCAATGGACGGTGAAATAGATGGACTGGGCCCAGACCCAAATTCCCCCTCCCACTCCCCCCAGCAGCAAGATAGCTGTGGGTGTGGTGGGAGAAAGTTTACGGGCGCTGTTGTTGGCCACACATTGAGATCCAGATCTTACTCAGGCCAACAGGCGCAGGTAAAGGAGAGGGGAAAGAAGCATCACTCACAGAGGCATGGAGTTTCCCAGCAGAACCAAGGTGTATTCCAGAAGATGCAGGAAGCACTCAGCAGAGACAATGAGCTTCCCAGCAGATGCAGATAGCTTACATCAGAGTCAAGACGCATCGCAGCACAGGCAGGGAGGTAATAAAATGAAACAACGGCGCTCTCGGCTCCTGTATCTGCTCACGGCAGGTTACATTTCATCATGAGTTATGATGAAGAGGAATTCTAAACCCTAAATTGATCAAATAGTAGGAACTGATCCAATCAGCACAGAGAGACGTCACAATCATCTCCTCTATGGAGCCTCGACCATATACTGTGATCGCGGGAACCCCCAATAGTTAGTGGAAATGGGTGGATAATCCAGGCCCACATACTTACTGTGACACTGAGCTTTTTACCCTTTGGTTTATTTTAATTCCATAATCAAGTCTCTGTATATGCACACAAGATGTTTCCATTTTAAATGTAAAATGTATTTTCTTGAAACAAATTGTTGGTAACCTGACAATACTGGTCTCAGACATGAAACCCATTTTCCCCTGGTGTCCTGAATTGACCACAATACAGGAACAGTAAATTCCATCTGGTACTGACCATCCAGATAACAACTACTTAACCTACTTATTCACTTTATGCAAACTCAGCCTGACTCCCACTAACTTTCTTGTAGATAAGCGAGATCCTGCTGTAAATTTTAAACCCATTCAATGAAAAACCCACCAACATACCATGTCAGCTTTGCAAATAATTTCATGTTCCATTGTCGAACTCCTCCAGATCCATCAACTGATTGCAGAAGGAATGTTGGCCGGGACATGGTAAACTAACTGTCCTTATTTGAATAGTGTCCCGTGATCTGTGATTCCACCCCCGCCCCCCCACCCCACCTCCACCTCTCTTCCTCCTCTTTGACCAAGCTCCTTATGTGGCTCAGTGTCAAATATGGTTTGAAAACTTTCCTGTGAAGCACCCTGGGTCATTTTATTAAATGTTCTATATTACTGTTTAATTCAAATGCAGGACCAAGGGGTGAAGTAACGGTCTGACACATACCCAGGGCACTGCCTGCAATAATCCAGTAACTAGTTTCCACACACTCTGGATGAAAGTATCTCTCGGACACCCCCTGGAAATAAATTTAATGTCTTCAGCACCCACTTCAGTGATTTTTAAACACCTTTAACCAATTAAACTCCTCTCTGTGCTCGGAATACAGGCCCAGATTTTTGAATCCAGTTCTCCTGACACACACCAAGAACCTATATTGGGAAATTCCACACTCCCAACCTGTGATGTTTTGAACATTGGACAAACCGGGAGTGCGGAAGTGGGAAGTCCAGGCCCGTGTTTCCCCGCCCATTTTGTTCAGGTCCAATTATCTTTCAGTTCTGAAGGAAGGTCCTGCCTGAATTGTTTAATCAGCCGAATAAACAATCTCTTGGTAAAGGATCCCCTTGGAATGAGCAATCATAGTTAAAATTCAAATTCAGATGGAGGGTGAGAAAGTTAGATCTCAAACCAGCGTACTAAGCTTAAATAAAGGAGACTACAAAGGTATGAAGGCAGAGTTTGCAAGGACTGGGAAAGTAGATTAAAGTGTAGAACGGTTGATGAACAGTGGTGTACATTTAAGGAGATATTTCACAACTCTCAAGAAAAATATATTCCAGTGAGAAGGAAAGGGTGTAAAAGAAAAGATAGCCATCCATGGCTAACTAAAGAAATAAAGGACGGTATCCAATTAAAAACAAGGGCATACAAAGTGGCCAAAACTATTGGGAGGACAGAAGATTGGGAAGCATTTAAAACCCAGCAAAGAATGACTAAAAAAATTATGAAAGTAAACTCGCACGAAATATAAAAACAGATAGCAAGAATTTCTACAGGTATATCAAAAGGAAAAGAGTGGCTAAAGTAAATGTCGGTCCCGTAGAGGACGAGATCGGGGAAATAGTAATGGGGAACATGGAGATGGCAGAAACTCTGAAAAATATTTTGTATTAGTCTTTACGTTAGAGGACACTAGTAATATCCCAACAGTGGATAGTCAAGAGGCTATATGGGCGGAGGAACTTAACACAATCACGAAGGAGGTGGTACTCAGTAAGATAATGGGACTAAAGGTGGATAAATCCCCTGGACCTGATGGCTTGCATCCTAGGGTCTTAAGAGAAGTAGCCGCTGGGATAGTGGATGCATTGGTTGTAATTTACCAACATTCACTGGATTCTGAGGAGGTCCCAGCAGATTGGAAAACTGCAAATGTAATGCCCCTGTTTAAAAAAAGGAGGCAGACAAAAAGCAGGAATCTATAGACCAGATAGCCTAACATCTGTGGAGGGAAAATGTTGGAGTCCATTATTAAAGAAGCAGTAGCAGGACATTTGGAAAAACATAATCCAGGCAGAGTCAGCATAGATTTATGAAAGGGAAGTCATGTTTGACAAATTGTAACGAACAGGGTGGATAAAGGGGAACCAGTGGATGTGGTGCATTTGGACTTCCAGAAGGCATTTGACAAGATGTCACATAAAAGGTTGCTGCACAAGATAAAAGTTCACGGTGTTGTGGGTAATAAATTAGCATGGATAGAGGTTTGGCTAACTAACAGAAAACAGAGTCGGCATAAATGGTTCATTCTTAGGTTGGCAATCAGTAACTAGTGGGGTGCCACAGGGATCAGTGCTGGGACCCCAACTATTTACAATATATTAACGACTTGGAAGAAGACACCAAGTGTAACATAGCCAAGTTTGCTGACGCTATAAAGATGGGAGGAAAAGCAATGTGTGAGGAAGACACAAAAAATCTGCAAAAGGACATAGGCTACGTAAGTGGGCAAAAATTTGGCAGATGGAGGATAATGTTGGAAAGTGTGAGATTATGCACTTTGGCAGAAAAAAAATCAAAGAGCAAGTTATTATTTAAATGGAGAAAAATTGCAAAGTGATGCAGTACAGCAGGACCTGGGGGTACTTGTGCATGAACCAGAAAAGGTTAGTATGCAGATAGAGCAAGTGATCAGGAAAGCCAATGGAATCTTGGCCTTTATTGCAAAGGGAGTATAAAAGCAGGAACGTTTTGCTGCAGTTATACAGGGTATTGGTGAGGCCACACCTGGAATACTGCGTACAGTTTTGGTTTCCATATTTACGAAAAGACATACTTGCTTTGGAAGCAGTTCAGAGAAGGTTCACTAGGTTAATTCCAGAGATGAGGGGGGTTGATTTATGAGGAAAGGTTGTGTAGGTTGGGCCTCTACTCATTGGAATTCAGAAGAATCAGAGGTGATCTTATCGAAAGGTATAAGATTATGAGGGAGCTTGACGAGTTGGATGCAGAGAGGATGTTTCCACTGATAGGGGACACTAGAAGTAGGGGCATAATCTTAGAATAAGGGGCCGCCTGTTTAAAACTGAGTTGACGAGGAATTTCTTCTCTGAGAGTTGTAAATCTGTGGAATTCGCTGCCTCAGAGAGCTGTGGAGGGTCATTGAATATATTTAAGACAGAGATAGACAGTTTCTTAAACAATAAGCGAATAAGGGGTTATGGGGAGCAGGCAGGGAAATGCACGAGTCCATGATTGGATCAACCATGATTGTATTAAATGGTGGAGCAGACTCGAGGGGCCGTATGGACTATTCCTATTCCTTATGCTCCGATGTGTTTCAGCATTTTCTGTTTTTGGTACTGCCGCAGTACCGGTATGTACCAGCAGGTCCAGTGATATTGCACTGTAAAACTTTACAGAACTTTGTACAGCTCGCCATCATCATCTCCTGGCTGAATGTGGCACTACAATGACCAGCAAGTGAATGTTAAACACTCGGGGGTGAATTTTCACTTTTACCATTGAGCGCAAAATAGCAGTTAAGAACATAAGAACATAAGAATTAGGAGTAGACCATCTAGCCCCTCGAGCCTGCTCCGCCATTCAAAAAGATCATGGCTGATCTGGCCGTGGACTCAGCTCCACTTACCCGCCCGCTCCCCATAACCCTTAATTCCCTTATTGGTTAAAAATCTATCTATCTTTGATTTGAATACATTCAATGAGCTAGCCTCAACTGCTTCCTTGGGCAGAGAATTCCACAGATTCACAACTTTTTGGGAGAAGAAATTCCTTCTCAACTTTAAATTGTTTTAAATTGGCTCCACCGTATTTTGAGGCTGTATCCCCTAGTTCTAGTCTCCCCGACCAGTGGAAACAATCTCTCTGCCTCCATCTTGTCTATCCCTTTCATTATTTTAAATGCTTCTATAAGATCACCCCTCATCCTTCTGAACTCCAACGAGTAAAGACCCAGTCTGCTCAATCTATCATCATAAGGTAACCCTCTCATCTCCGGAATCAGCCTAGTGAATCGTCTCTGTACCCACTCCAAGGCTAGTATATCTTTCCTTTAGTAAGGTGACCAAAACTGCACGCAGTACTCCAGGTGCGGCCTCACCAATACCCTGTACAGTTGCAGCAGGACCTCCCGGCTTTTGTACTCCATCCCTCTCGCAATGAAGGCCAACATTTCATTGGCCTTCCTGATTACCTGCTGCACCTGCAAACTAACCTTTTGGGATTCATGCACAAGGACCCCCAGGTCTCTCTGCACCTCAGCATGTTGTAATTTCTCCCCATTCAAATAATATTCCCTTTTACTGTTTTTTTTCCCCAAGGTGGATGACCTCACATTTTCCGACATTGTATTCCATCTGCCAAACCTTAGCCCATTCGCTTAACCTATCTAAATCTCTTTGCAGCCTCTCTGTGTCCTCGACACAACCCGCTTTCCCACTAATCTTTGTGTCATCTGCAAATTTTGTTACACTACACTCTGTCCCCTCTTCCAGGTCATCTATGTATATTGTAAACAGTTGTGGTCCCAGCACCGAGCCCTATGGCACACCACTAACCACCGATTTCCAACCCGAAAAGGACCCATTTATCCCGACTCTCTGCTTTCTGTTAGCCAGCCAATTCTCTATCCATGCTAATACATTTCCTCTGACTCCGCGTACCTTTATTTTCTGCAGTAACCTTTTGTGTGGCACCTTATCGAATGCCTTTTGGAAATCTAAATACACCACATCCATCGGTACACCTCTATCCACCATGCTCGTTATATCCTCAAAGAATTCCAGTAAATTAGTTAAACATGATTTCCCCTTCATGAATCCATGTTGCATCTGCTTGATTGCACTATTCCTATCGAGATGTCCCGCTATTTCTTCCTTAATGATAGCTTCAAGCATTTTCCCTGCTACAGATGTTAAACTAACCGGCCTATAGTTAGCTGCCTTTTGTCTGCCCCCTTTTTTAAACAGAGGTGTTACATTAGCTGCTTTCCAATCCGCTGGTACCTCCCCAGAGTCCAAAGAATTTTGGTAGATTATAACGAATGCATCTGCTATAACTTCCACCATCTCTTTTAATACCCTGGGATGCATTTCATCAGTACCAGGGGACAGTTAGCAGACCGGCCGCCCGTTTTATAGCCCACTTTGCAGTAAAAGGGAACATTCAGCCCTTTAAACTGAAGATTACCAAACTCCCCATCTTCTTGAGAGACAGTTTGTGTATTTCCCATCACCAATGGTGCGTGGTGCTGAATACCTGAGGAATGTGCTCATTGTCAGAGCACACCTTATATCTGCTTTTTAATATGAAGGAGCGGGGCAGTGATGAGAAAGGGCTGGGATGGAGTTGCTGTCGGCTTTTACTTTTTATTTTAGTCTCCTCACATTTTACATTGGTATCAGTTGTATTTACAGTCTCATTGGGATTTTATAATGCATCATTTGGAAATTACATTTTCTAACTCCCGACCCCTGCTCCTGACCCAATCCACACAGGGTCAAGTCATTGTGAGGTCATGGATGACGTGGGCCGGCCCGAGGACTCGCCCCTTTTACAGAACCAGATCGGAACCGGAGCAGATTCTCAGATACTTGTTCACATCCCCAGTCCAGAAGAAAGGATAAAGTTTCTCCGGGAATTTATTCCCAGTGAAGGTGTGGAGATGGGACTTGGTGTCCGCGCTGTAAAATGAAACTGTCCCGGACTCATAACTGAGATAAACTCCCACCTTCCCAGGGATCTGACCGGTAGGGAGAAGGGTTGGAGGGGAGGAATTTACATCAAACTGATCACCAAACCGCCCGATGGTCCACAATCCATTCTCTGGGCTCAGTGTGACCCCTCCCTTCCTCCCCACAGACTCTGCGGCTACTCCCAGACTCCAGTACCGATTCCCCTCCACCTCCACCTCCCAGTAATGTCTCCCCGATGTGAATCCCTCCGATCCCAGCACACAGGCCCAGTCTGTAAACCTCTTCTTGCTGTCAGGGAGATTCCTCCGGGTTCCGGTCCGTCTCACGCTCTTCAGATCCCCAGACACCTTGAGCTCTGGATTCGCTGTTTCCACATCTAGGGTCACAGAGACTGGGAGAAAAAGCAGAGAATTAGAGAGATTCGTCTAGGATTGGAGAGACTCGCCAGGGATCGGGGGGAGACACTCGCTGGGGATCGGGGGGAGAGACTCGCCGGGGATCGGGGGGAGACACTCGCCGGGGATCGGGGGGGAGAGACTCGCCGGGGATCGGGGGGAGAGACTCGCCGGGGATCGGGGGGGAGACACTCACTGGGGATCGGGGGGAGAGACTCGCCGGGGATCGGGGGGAGAGACTCGCCGGGGATCGGGGGGAGAGACTCGCCGGGGATCGGGGGGAGAGACTCGCCGGGGATCGGGGGGAGACACTCCCTGGGGATCGGGGGGAGAGACTCGCCGGGGATCGGGGGGAGAGACTCGCCGGGGATCGGGGGGAGACACTCGCCGGGGATCGGGGGGAGAGACTCGCCGGGGATCGGGGGGAGAGACTCGCCGGGGATCGGGGGGAGAGACTCGATGGGGATCGGGGGGAGACACTCGCCGGGGATCGGGGGGAGAGACTCGCCGGGGATCGGGGGGAGAGACTCGCCGGGGATCGGGGGGAGAGACTCGCCGGGGATCGGGGGGAGACACTCGCCGGGGATCGGGGGGGAGAGACTCGCCGGGGATCGGGGGGAGAGACTCGCCGGGGATCGGGGGGAGAGACTCGCCGGGGATCGGGGGGAGAGACTCGCCGGGGATCGGGGGGAGAGACTCGCCGGGGATCGGGGGGAGAGACTCGCCGGGGATCGGGGGGAGAGACTCGCCGGGGATCGAGGGGAGAGACTCGCCGGGGATCGAGGGGAGAGACTCGCCGGGGATCGGGGGGAGAGACGCCGGGGATCTGGGAGAGATGCTTTTACCGAAATCCCCCTTTGTGATTGATTTCCTGTTTCTCAAGAAAAAAAACGAGCTGCCCCGAGGGGAGGAAACAAGGGTCTGACAACAGCAGAAAACACCGGGACTTCCAGGGAGGGAGGTCACAGCTTCTGAAAATATCAAACAAAACACCCAATATAAATAATAAAATGGACAAAAGCTGGAACTGCAGTCTCAGTGTACAACTAAATACTGTTCCCAGTTTAATGCACCACAATTGGGGTTAAAACACCAGGCGGTTAAACACCTTCTATACTCCTTAACTGAGGAGATTCACTCTATAGGCCTGAGTGTCGATGGGCACATGTGTGTATGTACATGGATATGGATTTCTCAAAGTAGAAAGGTCACTTGGTCTGGATGGGATGCATCCTAGGTTACTGGGGAAAGTAAGGGTGGACATTGCGACGATTCCCTCCACAATCTTCCAACGTTCCTTAGATCCGGGGTTGGTGCCAGAGGAGTGGAGGATTGCAAATGTTCCAGCGCTGTTTTAACAGGGGGAGAGGGACAACTACAGAACAGTCAGCCTGACGACGCTGCTGGGGAAACATTTAGAGACAATGATTTAGGACAAAATGAAGCGGACCTTGGAAAATATGGGCTTATAAATGAAAGTCAGCATGGATTTGTTAAAGGCAATTCGAGCCTAACTTGATGGAGTTTTTTGATGAAGTAACGGAGAGAGATGATGAAGCGAGTGTGGTCGATGTGTATATAGATTTTTCAAACAAGGCACCACATAAGAGACTTGTCGGCAAAATTAAACCCCATGGGATTAAAGGGACAGTGGCAGCATGGATGCAAAATTGACGAATGGACAGAAAGCAGAGTCATGGTGAACAGTTGGTTTTCAGACTGGAGGGAAGTATACAGTGGTGTTTTCCAGGAGTCCCTATTCGGGCAACTGCTCTTTTTGATATATATTAATGACCTGGACTTGGATATACAGGGCATATTTGCAAAGTTTGTAGATGATACAAAACTGAGAAATGTAGTAAACAATGAGAAGGATAGTAACAGACTTCAGGGGCACATAGACTGGCGAAATGGGCAGACGCCTGGCAGCTGAAATTTAATGCAGAGAAGTCTGAAGTGATACATTTCAGTAGAAAGAATAAGAGGAGGAAACATGAATTAATGGTACAATTTAAAATGGGTGCAGGAACAAAGAGACCTGGGAGTATGTACACAAACCTTTGAAGGTGACAGGACAAGTTGAGAAGGCTATTAAAGGAAACATATGGGATCCTTGGGTTTATTAATAGAGGAATAGAGTATAAAAGCAAGGGGGTTATGCTAAACCTGTATAAAACACTGCTTAGGCCTCAGCTGGATTATTGTGGGCACCGCACTTTAGGAAGGGTGTCAAGGCCTTGAAGAAGGTGCAGAAGAAATTTACTGGAATGATACCAGGGATGAGGGACTTCAGTTATGTGGGGAGACTGGAGAAACTGGGGTTGTTCTCCTTTGA
This sequence comes from Pristiophorus japonicus, assembly GCF_044704955.1. Taxonomy (NCBI): domain Eukaryota; kingdom Metazoa; phylum Chordata; class Chondrichthyes; family Pristiophoridae; genus Pristiophorus; species Pristiophorus japonicus. Next base: position 9,569,105 of record NC_091995.1, on the reverse strand, counting down.
GCAGAGAAGGTGAAGAGAAGATTTGATAGAGGTGTACAAAATCATGAATGGTTTTGATCGAGTAAATAAGGAGAAACTGATTTCAGTCGCAGAAGGGTCGGTAACCAGAGGACACAGATTTAAGGTGATTGGCAAAAGAACCAGAGGTGACATGAGGAAACGTTTTTTTACACAGTGAGTTGTTGTGATCGGGAACACACTGCCTGAAAGGGCGGTGGAAGCAGATTCAGTGGTAACATTCCAAAGATAATGTTTTACAGTGCTGGGGGAAAGAGCAGGGGACAGGGATTAATTGGAATGCTCTACCAAAGAGCTGGCACAGACACGATGGGCCGAATGCCCTCCTCCTATGCTGTATCATTCTATCACATAAAATCAGCATTTTACTAAGAGTGTTTAGTCCTTCACCTGTGAGTTATCTGATTTCAGTTCACTGAAATTGACTTTAAAAATTGTTCTGAACAATTTACTGGTTTAATTGGCGTGCACTAGTCAGTTTCTTAGTTAATTACATATTTTTTAAGATTTAAAAACTACTAAAACCTGTGTCCCTAAAAAAATGGGTTGAATTTGAAGAGCCTCCTCAAACGGACACAATGGGCAGAAACTGGCCATGCTGATTATCCTGATCTGGGGATGTGGCCAGGTTTATAGACGGGTCAATAAATGGTACAACACACAAAAGCTCAGAGGGACTTGGACTGCTAGTTTCAACCAGTGGAAGATGAGAACTACATGCTTAAACTTTTCCTGATTAAGTCCTCCCATTAGTATGTACCAGTGTAAGAATCCTGAGCAAACCCAATTTCAGATTCCCACTAGCTAACATGGATGAAATTAAATAAGCATTATTAATTGTAGGTTTAAGTTTTTATTCTGTAATTGTTTGTCAACGCACACCGATTCTGGAATAATCATGCTAATAAACTAATGTAATGTGCCTTGGGTAGAACTGGTTAGATATTGAAATGGAAGAAAGTCGAAATGTAGATTTTAACAAGCCTCATCAGCAAAGCAACAGTTAGTCTTTGAGAAAAACTGAGAGAATTAATGGAATTCCAGAGACTGAGATAAGAGACAGGGACTGTAAGATTGTTATGAATCACATGTTGTTTTTTTTGAATACTTGTATTGATATCGTATAACCATTAATATTTCATAATAATCAGTACCAGATCCATAGTCGTGTGTAAGGATTAAATATAGAAGTTTGTAATTATTAACTGAATGCAATGAAATCCTGAATCATATATGCAGTGGGTGGTTTAAAATGATTAATATGAATTAAATTGTCCAGTATTTTCCCTAGTTTTCAAGCTTGTTTGAAGGGGTCTGAATATGGATTATTCTATAAAAAGCCAATTGTATAGGGAGCAAGAACCAAACAGGAAAATACCACATCCTGCAGAGGGATGGAGCAAAAGAGCTACAACAGGGGAACCGGTAAGGCAGGGAACCGAATAAAGAATTCAAGGGGGTTTGATAAAGAACCTGGGGCCCACAACTCGATCGGTCTGACATCTTGAACAGGAACACAAGCAAAACTGGAACAACCAGGCAGCCCCCAGATTCAGAGACATGCCCCTTCTCCCATCGAACATGGAAATAAATCCCAGACACAGCAAACCGACATCACCCTGACTACAGCACATCAACACAATTATATCCGCGAATCTCAACAGACTGCAGCACATCACCAGGCAAAACAAAACTAATCAACATAAAAGGACAGCTGGATGTGACATGTCTACACGAGACCCTCCTCACCGCCCTCAGAACACACCGAGTTTGTGAGTGAGTGGGTGGGACCAATGCTGGCCGCCTGCTACTGCCCAAGAGCAGAGGACAGTCACAGTAATCAACAGGAACCTTCCTATTACTCTGGAGATGCACATTCCTGGAGAAGGAGGCCGTTCCATCCTCATAACATTCGAATAACAGCAGAACGCAAAGTGATGCTTCAGTTCTGTATCCTGAATAGGGGTCCCCACATCAGCAATCCTCACACTCGTCCCACGTATGGACAGCACCGTGACCATGGGTGGAGACCTAAACTGTGCTCTTCACTCCCAACGGGACAACCTCCCACAGACACAGGGCACTAGGACAAGCAGACGGAGCAATCTGGGGGAAAAGTAGTGACCTGGTCACACACCAACTAATAGTTCCCCTACCGAGTTTTACAAGGCCCTCCTCACGGAGCTTACTCTGCTCCTACTGAAACCCCTACCCCATGTGCTGTAGACAAGGAGACAGACACAAATAACTTACTCACAATCATGTTAATATACATGGACAGAAATGTCACCAACATTGCTCATTGTAGGAAACTGAATCCCTTCTCAATGCTGACTACAAAATATTGGCCAAGATCTTAACCTCCAGATATCTCCAGCCTGGTCCATGCAAACAGACATGCTTTATACTGGGACCATTGAGAGATTAAGCCTTGGTGACACTTTCAGGAAGTGATTGCAATCCAGTGCTTGTCCCCACGGCCACAGTGAGCATCAGCTGACTCCACACCCCTCGCCACTCCTCGCTCAACAGGCAGACAAAGCCTCGTTCCCAGGCTTCCTGTTCCCATCTTGCTCATGGACATGGGTCTGGTACACAAGGTGGAGCTGCATCAGGAGGGTGAGTATTGTAGAGGAGGAAAGGTTCAGCTGGGAAGGGCGGGGGTCCTCTTGCTGAAGTGTGCAAATTATCGCTGGGTTCTGGAGTCTGTTGTTGATCTGAGGGTCCCGGTGTTGGTCATGTTCGTGGAGCTGACATTTTCAGCTGACCAGATGCTTTTTAGAAGGTGGATTTGCTGAATGTAATTCATAAATTACAATCAGGCCGCATTTAACCGCATTCCTTTGAAACTACTTAGGACTAACAGATACTCTCTATAGTATTTTCAAATATAACGAATCAAATTATGATATAAATCAGGACAAAGGAACATATACGAGTTTTACCGGGGTTCATGATGTCCATCATTTCTCTCCACACTGTGAACAGTAAAGGACCGTCGAATTTTTTGATCGACAGAGCGGCATTCACTAATGTCAGTATATAACCGTCATCATTGATCCTGAAAATATCAAACAATTGGTTACAAACTAAACATAAACACGTTTGAGTTATTTTACCAAACTGTGCATTAAAGAGCATGTCCTACCTCGTCTGACGAGTTTCCTCCTGAAATAAATAAAACACAAATCTCAGTTGACTGAGACTGACCATCGATATCCGCACAGCAGCATTTACACCCAGATTGTTACAAGCTGCTGATAATTCAATTTTCGCAATACTGCGGACACACAGATAGAAACAGGATATTACCAAAAGGATATAGAAGCACAGGAGAAAGTATAAAAGAGATTTATGAGTGATACTACAACTGCGAGAATACAAATAACAGGATGGCAGGCAGTGACTAGTGGGGTGCCGCAAGGTTCTGTGCTGGGGCCCCAGCTGTTTACATTGTACATTAATGATTTAGACGAGGGGATTAAATGCAGTATCTCCAAATTTGCGGATGACACTAAGTTGGGTGGCAGTGTGAGCTGCGAGGAGGATGCTATTAGGCTGCAGAGTGACTTGGATAGGTTAGGTGAGTGGGCAAATGCATGGCAGATGAAGTATAATGTGGATAAATGTGAGGTTATCCACTTTGGTGGTAAAAACAGAGAGACAGACTATTATCTGAATGGTGACAGATTAGGAAAAGGGAAGGTGCAACGAGACCTGGGTGTCATGGTACATCAGTCATTGAAGATTGGCATGCAGGTACAGCAGGCGGTTAAGAAAGCAAATGGCATGTTGGCCTTCATAGCGAGGGGATTTGAGTACAGGGGCAGGGAGGTGTTGCTACAGTTGTACAGGGCCTTAGTGAGGCCACACCTGGAGTATTGTGTACAGTTTTGGTCTCCTAACTTGAGGAAGGACATTCTTGCTATTGAGGGAGTACAGCAAAGATTCACCAGACTGATTCCCGGGATGGTGGGACTGACCTATCAAGAAAGACTGGATCAACTGGGCTTGTATTCACTGGAGTTCAGAAGAATGAGGGGATCTCATGGAAACGTTTAAAATTCTGACGGGTTTAGACAGGTTAGATGTAGGAAGAATGTTCCCAATGTTGGGGAAGTCCAGAACCAGGGGTCACAGTCTGAGGATAAGGGGTAAGCCATTTAGGACCAAGATGAGGTGAAACTTCTTCACCCAGAGAGTGGTGAACCTGTGGAATTCTCTACCACAGAAAGTAGTTGAGGCCAATTCACTAAATATATTCAAAAGGGAGTTAGATGAAGTCCTTACTACTCGGGGGATCAAGGGTTATGGCGAGAAAGCAGGAATGGGGTACTGAAGTTTCATGTTCAGCCATGAACTCATTGAATGGCGGTGCAGGCTAGAAGGGCTGAATGGCCTGCTCCTGCACCTATTTTCTATGTTTCTATGAAAGACTGAACCATCTTTATCTCATTGAAAAATATAAGATTTTGAGGGGGGTTGACAGGTTAGATGCTGAGAGGCTGTTACCCCTGACTGCAGAGGGGGCATAGACTCAGGATAATGGGTCGGCCTTTTAAGACTGAGGTGAGGAGGAATTTCTTCACACAATGGGTTGTGAATCTTTGCCAATCTCTGCCTCAAAGAGCTGTGGATGTTGAGTCGTTGAGTATATTGAAGGCTGAGATAGAGAGAGTTTGGGACTCCAAAGGAATCATGGGATATGGGGATCAGGCCGGAAAGTGGTGTTGAGGTTGAAGATCACACATGATCTTATTGAATGGCGGTGCAGGCTCGAGGGGCCGTATGGCCTACTCCGACTTCTAATTCTTCTGTTCTGAACAGACTCTGGCACTTTACTCTAGAAAAAGAGAAGGCTGAGAGGTGAACTGATAGAGGAGTTTAAAATTATGAAAGGATTCGATAGAGTAGATGTAGTGAATATGTTTCCACTTGTGTTGTGGGGAAGTCAAAAACTAGGGGCCATCAATATACGCTCGTCACTAATATATCCAATAGGGATTTCAGCAGAAATCTCTTTAGTTAAGAGAGTAGTAAGAATTTGGAACTTGCTACGACATGGAGTAGCTGAGATGAATAGTATAGATGCATTTAATGGGGAGCTAGATAAATACATGTGTGAGAAAGGGTCAGAAGGATATATTGACAGTGAGATGGAGTAAGGTGGGAGGAGGCTCATGTGGAGCATAAACACTGACATAAACCAATTGGGCCGAATGGCCTGTCTCTGTGAAGTGAAACTTTATGTAATTCTATGTAGAATATATTTGAAAAACAGACAGGAGAAATTACACCAACATTATTAAAAGCAGCTAATAGGAAAAGGATATAGTTGATAAATCTAATTTGTGTCCGGTATTGAAAATGAACATCAACTGACAGATACAGTGCCACACACACCCACACACTCACAACATGGAACTGGAACTGGATTGCAATGGGACTTTCAGGAGAATATTAAAGTTGGGCCCCACAGAAATAATTACAAGCTGAGTGTGAAGATCAGGGCAACTCATTCCCGGGAAGATTGCGGGTATTCCCGGGATTCTGTTGATATTGTGGGAGGCCGACTCGTTCGATGACAATCGCAGATCCGCCCCGGAATAGACAAAACAATCGAGCAGTTTAAATCAGCTCTGAATTATTGGGAAATGCTGCATTATTTAAAAATGATCACCCCTAATTTTCTGACTGTGAACTCTCACTGAACTAAACTGAAATATAATCTCACCTTCAGAAATATCAGTCCGTCTTTTTGCTCCATCTGTTTTTGCAGCTTTGAGAGTTTCTCCTGAATAGAATTTAAATTCTCTTGAATCTGTCGAAGATTTTCCTCCATTGGTTCTAGAATCCACTTCTCTTGTTCCCTGAGATGTCGGATCAAACGCTGCTCTTTCTCAGTGAGAATCTGGTGCATTTTAGCGAACTCGGATGTGATGCGGGTCTGCTGACTGCTCGACTGTTCCTAACAAATAAAATGAGAAACATAATATTTTTTCCGCAATAAAAGCGAAGAAAAAACCTGAATCAAATTTCGAAAATCAGTTCAGGGAGATTTACCTTAATTTCAGAAATCTTCTGTTTCTGCTGTCGCTCAATTTCTAGAACCGCCGATTTCTTCTCTGTGAGAGAATCTAAGGAAGATATCACCTGACCCTGGGATTGGGAGAGAAAATCACAGAATGAAAGTGTTACACCATGAAAATGTGATAAAATAATCAGGTGATCAAATCTGTTCCCTTTTACCTTGTAGATTCCCACCGCTTCTTTAATGGGCATGAAGCTGTGCCCTCTGTGTTCCCGCGCATCTCGACAAATCAAACAGATCAATTTCTTGTCAGTTTCACAAAACAGCTTCAGTTCTTCCTGATGTTCCTCACAGTGAAGTTTACTTTCCTTTTTTTTCGGATTCAGGGAAAATTTTCGAGCTTTCTCGGCCAGACTCGCTAAGGCCCAACTGACTCTCAGATTTATGTCCGGAAACTTCTCTCTACATTCCGGGCAGGAGTTTATCTCCATCTTTTCCCAACACTGTGTGATACAGGAGCGGCAGAAGTTGTGCCCACACTCCAGTGAAACCGGATCGGTGAAGAAATCCAGACAAATGGAGCAATTTAAATCGTCATTGTAACTCTCGGTCTGTTGTCTGGTAGCCATGTGTTCTCGCAACACTTCCTGATTCAAACCGCTCTCAGTCTCTGTGTTTACTGAGCTGCCCAACAACCCTCAGTTCAGCGATTTCCCGACTAAATTCACTGCAATACTCAGGGAAATATTACAATACACCAGTCTGTGTTCAATCGACGATTACACGGGGAGACAAAACCGAGATCAGTATAAAGGACAAACAGGGTTAGAGGGCAGGGGAAAATATGATCCCAGGCGCGGAGGGTGAGGGTCCGTGGGGTGGGAGTGGTTTGAGAGAAGGAGGGAGGGAGGAGGCGGAGATGGGCGGGGCTCGAGATTCCCGTGCACGTTGCTCCAGACTGAACTCACTGCCGATTACACACCCTCTGGTGAAACTCGGTGTGAGATAAACAAACTGAATCGTGTGAATTGTCGCAGCCGCTCACCCTAAAACACAAAGTGCCAGAAATGTCAGTGAGCTGTGTGGAAGCCAGGACCAGTCCTGATTGAAACTGCTGGTGTCCTGTTTCTGTGGGTGGATCCAGACCTGGTTCCCAGTCACAGATCACTCTTTGAGTCCCTGGAAGTGCTGCTCACATCCGGATGAAATAGAATCGCATTCACACAGAGAAACAAGTCTGTGAGGTTTTGGGATAAGCCCACCGTCATACTGGGAGTCAAACGGGCATTTTACTGAGGCTGGGAAGCGGGAGAGGGGAAAATGAGGAGGGCAAGGGAGAGATTTGGAAGACAGCGTTTTATTTTAAAGATATTGTAATGCAATGCTATGATGCAAAATGTTCATAAGAACATAAGAAATAGGAGCAGGAGTAGGCCATTCAGCCCCTTGAGCCTGCTCCACCATTTAATAAGATCATGCCTGATCTGATCATGGACTCAGTTCCAATTCCCTGCCCGCTCCCCATAACCCTTTATTCCCTTATCGCTCAAAAATCAAAAAGCAGGTACAAGAAAATAGAGGGTTTGGAAATCATCCGTTTAAAGGGCTGAATGTTCGCTTTTACTGCCGTGCGGGGTGTAAAATGAGCGGTCAATCCGCTGTCACCTGAGTTGTTCCCGGTGGTAAAAGTGAAAATTCACCCCAGAGTTTAACTTTCCCTTGCTGGTCACTGACATGATTTTTGCAGCACGACAGCTGCAGGAAAAATGCAAGGAGCAGCGCCAGCCCTTATACATGGCCTTCTTCGACCTTACAAAGGCCTTTGACACTGTCAACCAAGAGGGTCTATGGAGCGTCCTCATCTGTTTTGGATGTCCCCAAAAGTACATCACCATCCTCCGCCTGCTCCACGACGACATGCAGACCGTGATCCTCATCAACGGATCCATCGCAGACCCAATTCACGTCCGGACCGGGGTCAAGCAGGGTTGCATCATCGCCCCAACCTTCTTCTCAATCTTTCTCGCTGCCATGCTTCACCTCACAGTTGACAAGCTCCCCGCTGGAGTGGAACTAAACTACAGAACCAGTGGGAAGCTGTTCAACCTTCACCGTTTACAAGCCAGGTCCAAGACCACTCCAACCTCTGTCGTCACGTTACAGTACGTGGATGACACCAGCGTCTGTTCACACACAGAGGCTGAACTCCAGGACATAGTCGACGTATTTACCGAGGCATATGAAAGCATGGGCTTACGCTAAAAATCAGTAAGACAAAGGTCCTCCACCAGCCTGTCCTCGTTGCACAGCACTGCCCCCCAGACATCAAGATCCATGGCATGGCCTTAGACAACATGGAGCACTTCCCTTATCTCGGGAGCCTCCTATCAACAAGAGCAGGCACTGATGACGAGATCCAACACTGCCTCCAGTGCGCCAGTGCACCCTTCGGTTGCCTGAGCAAAAGAGTGTTTGAAGACCAGGCCCTCAAAACTGTCACCATGCTCATATTCTACAGGGCTGCAGTAATACCCGCCCTCCTGTATGGCTCAGAGGCATGGACCATGTACAGTAGACACCTCAAGTCATTTGAGAAATACCATTAACGATGCCTCTGCAAGATCCCCTGGAAGGACAGATCACCAACATTAGCGTCCTCGACAAGGCCAACATCCGCAGCATTGAAGCACTGACCACACTTGATCAGCTCCACTGGGCAGGCCACATTGTTTGCATGCCAGACACGAGACTCCCAAAGCAAAAGCTCTACTCGGAACTCCTTCATGGCAAATGAGCCAAAGGCGGGCAGAGGAAACGTTACAAGGACACCCTCAAAGCCTCCCTGATAAAGTGCAACATCCCCAGTGACATCTGAGAGTCCCTGGCCAAAGACCGCCCTAAGTGGAGGAAGTGCATCCGGGAGGGCGCTGAGCTTCTCGAGTATTGTTGCTGAGAGCATGCAGAAATCAAGCGCAGGCAGCGGAAGGAGCGTGCGGCAAACCAGGCTCCCTGCCCACCCTTTCCCTCAACCACTATCTGTCCCAACTGTGACAGAGACTGTGGTTCTCATATTGGACTGCACAGCCACCTAAGAACTCATGCTAAGAGTAGAAGCAAGTCTTCCTCGATTCCAAGGGATTGCCTATGATGATGATTTTCAGCCAGGAGATAGTGATGGCGAGCTGTAAAGTTTTACAGTGCAATCTACTGGTAGAAACCGGTAGTGCAGGAATACCAAAAACATGCAGCAACATTCGGCTGATCTGACAATTAAGGCAAGACCTTTCTTCAGAACTGAAAGTTAATGGATCTGGAGCAGTTGGGCAATGGAACATGGTTTATTTACAGAGCTGACATGTTACGTTAGTGTGTTTTTCGGTGAATGGTCTTAAAATTTACAGCGGGATCTCACTAATCTACAAGAAAGTTAGTGGGAGTCAGGCTGTATTTGCATAAAACGAATAAATAGGATTAAGTGTTTGCTATCTGTAAGGCCGGTACCGGATGGAATTTACTATTCCTGTATTGCAGTCAATTCAAGACACCAGGGGAATATGAGTTTCATGTCGGAGACCAGCAGAGTCAGCTTGCCTACACTATTTCAAGAAAAAGCATTTTACATTTAAAATGGAAACATCTTGTGTGCATACGCTGGATACTTGATTATGGAATCAAAATAAACCAAAGGGTAAAAAGCTCAGTGTCACAGTAAGTACGGGGGCCTGGATTATCCACCCATTTCCACTATCTATTGGAGGTCCCCTCCATCAAAATATTTGGTCCAGGTACCATTAGTGTTTCTTTTTAGAGAGAGAGATAGAGAGGAGATGATTATATCCTCTCTCTGTGCTGATTAGATCAGTTCCTAGTATTTGATCACAGTTTGGGGTTTAGAATTCCCCGTGTGTGGCCCTGATGGCTCAGTGGGTAAATGCTCAGCCTAGTGGGTACTGAGCCGTGCAGAGCTGGGAGGGCCCCAGTTTGTACTGAGTTAACTGGTCTCACACAGAACAGTGGTGGCTGGGGATATTACGGTTGTCAGAGGGGAGCGAGTTCCACATTCTCACCACTCACTGGATAAAGAAGTTTCTCCTGATTTCCTTATTGGATTTGTTGGTGACTATCTTATATTTATGGCCCCGAATTCTGGTCTCCCCGCAAGTGGAAATATCTCCTCTACTTCTACCCTTACTGTTATGTATGTAAATATTGTAACTGTGTAAGACTTGCCACCAGAGGGCACAACTGTTGGAGGCCCAAGGGTCACCTGCACACCTCGTGTAAGGGAGTATAAAAGGTTGTCTGTCATGCTGCTTAGGCACGCTGGAGTTGTATTAAAGAGACTAAGGTCACATCAATTTTAGCTCACAGTACTCAGTCTTGTGGAGTTCTTCCATAGTTAACACTTACTTTTCCTCATTTTAAAGACCTCTATCAGGTCACCCCTCAGCCTTCTCCTTTCTAAAGAGAGCCCCAACCCGGGGACTATCCAGTGACTCCTCCTGCTGGACATGGCCATCAGGTGAGGACACAACTGAGCCTAGCTCTGCTGTTCCCGAGCCTTGAGTTAGTGCCTTCAGGAGGAGAGGTGAGGAAAGTGTGGTTGAGGGACTTCGACAAAGAAAGCCACATTATAAACAGGCGACGGGCTGTGCTGGTGCTCTGCTTACTGTGCCACGGTGCATGCTGCACTTCATACATGGGGGTCTCCCAGTCTGAGCTGTGCTGCCCTACAAGCTGGAGTGAAATCTTCCTCACAGTCTTCAATGGATTGAGAAATATTGTATTGTCCAACATATTTTTTCATGAGGAAGCTGTCCCCATAGGATGGAAAATTTAATTGCCCCCTTTTCTCCGCTGATGGGGCTCACTGGCAAATTGTTCCTCCCAGGTATAAACACAGAAAACGCTGGCAATGTAAAGCAGGCCAGTCAGTATCTGTAAAGGGAAAAGACAAGCTACTCATGTTTTAAATGTGTATATTTTTTTCACAACTCGTGAGGAGGTGTCATACACCTGAAACACCAATAATGTGCAGTTTGGGTTTCGCCAGGACCACTCGTCTCCCGACCTCATTACAGCCTTGGTCAAAAGATGAACAAAAGAGCTGAATTCCAGACGTGAAGTGAGAGTGACTGCACTCAATATCAGGGCAGCATTTGTCCGAGTGTGGCATCAAGGAGCCCTAGTAAAACTGAAGTCAATGGGAATCAGGGGGAAAACTCTCCGCTGGCTGGAATTTTAAGGGGGTGCAGGAATGAAGAGACCTGGGGTATGTACACAAATCTTTGAATGTGGTACAACAAATTAAGAAAGCTGTTAAAGAAAGCATCTGGGATCCTTGGCTTTATTAATAGAGGAATAGAATTTAAAAGCAAGGAAGTTATGCTAAACATTGTAAAACACTAGTTAGGCCTCAGCTGGATTATTATGTTCAATTCTGGGCACCGCACTTTAGGAAAGATGTCAATGTAATTCGACGAAGTCAACTCTGGACTATTGTGTTTATAACCCTGTTGGCTATACACCCTAAAAAGGACTTTTGAAATACTGTGACACAAGATGGCTGGTCTGGATTAAGAAGAAACATGTTGCTGGGAGAAACACGTGGGGGCGGATCTCTCCCACAGAAACTGGAGAGAGAAGCTGGGTCTGTTCTGGCCTGCCAGCAGCCAGTGAAGTCAGAGCTGGGTGCTCTTAGGAAGGGCAAGGGACTCTTTTTTGTGTGGAGCCAGGTTGTCTAGGGAAGAGAGCAAGGTGCGAGGACAAGACCGACACCTGCGAGGACTGATGGGCCATTTAACACTCACTCGGGAAGCCTTCAGACATCAATCAGCTGGCTTTGTGCTGGGGTCTGAACAATCAGATAGCACGAAATAAAACCTGAAGAAGCCATGGAAAGGTTTCCCGAGGAAAAAGAACCATCCAAACCCAGCCAGAATTGTGGATGACAGGCACTGGCGTAACTAGAGGATGTGGGCCCCAATGCAAACATAGATTTTTTAAAATCACAGGACAACAGGGAACAGTGCAGCCGCCCCTCGAGTGAGGGGGTCCGGGATGCCGAAGAGGGAGTTGGGGGTCTGGGGGAGCCGGTATGAGGGGGAGCCAGGACCGGTGTGAGGGAGGGTTTATGGGGAGGGTTCCAGGAGCAGAGCTCAGCCGGGTGCAGATGACCGACGATGGCGCTCCAGGCTCGGGCTCTATGATTTCCAGAACGAGAATGTGGGCGAGATCTCGGTGCGGGAGGACGAGGTGCTGACCGTGTACAGCGAGCACGACATCGAGGGCTGGCTGGAGGGGGCCAACAGCCGTGGCCAGAGTGGCCCCTTCCCGGCCTCGTACGTGCAGATCCTGCAGGCCGGGAGCAGGGGCGACGCTGCGCCCAGTGATGGGTCCGGTGCCACCGAGCCCCCTGCCTCCCGCTATGCCAACGTGCCAGCTACGCCTCAGCCTCAGCCCCCCACCTGCTTCCCCCTGCCGGCCTGCCCTGTCACCAGTACCTTCTGCCCTCCACCTCTCGCCCAAATGAGTGGCTGGTCCTGGCAGGGCTGCAGCACCAGGCGTCGGGCAGCGGCGACTGGGATGATAACTAGACGGTGGTGGACAAGCCGCTGTCCGGGGGCGGTGAGAGCGGGGGAGGCAGCGGCGGCTTCTCGGATTTCGACGAGACGGGCCGTTATCGAGTGAACACGGGGGCTGGAATGTTGGGGGTGGGCGGTGTCCTCCTCCTCCTCCAAGAGCACGGTCAGCAGGAACCTCAAACGCTTCTCCACCTTCGCGGCGAGGCATGCATTCTGGGCGAGGCGGCCGGCTTTGTCAAGGAGGGCGACAAGATCTGCGTGACGGCCGGTCCACACGGCCCCGAGTGGCTGGAGAACCCTTACCCATTCACCTACAACATCGACGAGCCAACCAAGCAGACCAAGTTCAAGGGCATCAAGAGCTACCGCCTGGTGCCCAGCCACACCCAGTTTTCCACCTGAGCCACACCACCAACGAGTTCGCGAGGAAGCAGGTGGTGGGATTTCCTTCTGGGCAGGGCCCCAATGCCACTGCATTGGCTGCATTGGCATAGTTACGCCACTGATTACAGGAGTATAACTGTCGAGCGTTATGGAAGCTCGACCTTCGTTCTCTCGCATCCTACGTGAAGGCACATTTGACCACCCCTCACTTCTCCAACACAACGGACTGCCACGTCAACCTGGATCTCACATGCTTCGGTCAAGCACGGGGCCATGGAGTCGAACCGCTGAGGAAGGATCAGCGAGCAAGGAAGGGCGGATTGGGTGAGAACTCAATAGTTGCACGCTCACCAACTGATCCATGTAAGTGCGTGAGGGGGTATCAGTGTGCCCTCACCAAACCAGAGGGGGCTTTAGAGTTAGATGGGCCTGGGATGATTTAGCCCACGGGAAGGGTTGGTCTGTTGTAAAGCTAACAAGGGAAGTGCACTGTTTTACTGGGTATTACTGCACTATCAACAGGAGCAGGCATTGATGATGAGATCCAACACCGCCTCCAATGCGCCAGTGCAGCCCTCGGCCACCTGAGGAAAAGAGTGTTTGAAGATCAGTCCCTCAAAACTGTCACCAAGCTCATGGTCTACAGGGCCGGAGTAATACCCACGCTCCTGTATGGCTCAGAGACGTGGACCATGTACAGTAGACACCTCAAGTCGCTGGAGAAATACCACCAGCAATGTCTCCGCAAGATCCTGCAAATCCCCTGGGAGGACAGACGCACAAACATTCGTGTCCTCATCCAGGCCAACATCACCAGCATTGAAGCACTGAACACACGTGATCAGTTCTGCTGGGCAGGCCACATTGTTCGCATGCCAGACACGAGACTCCCAAAGCAAGCGCTCTACTCAGAACTCGTCCACGGCAAACGAGCCAAAGGCGGGCAGAGGAAACGTTACATGGACACCCTCAAAGGCTCCCTGATAAAGTGCGACATCCCCATTGACACCTGGGAGTCCTTGGCCATAGACCGCCCTAAGTAGAGGAAGACCATTTGGGAGGGCGCTGAGCTCCTCGAGTATCGCCGCTGAGAGCATGCAGAAATCAAACGCAGGCAGCGGAAGGAGCGTGTGGCAAACCAGGCTCCCTGCCCACCCCTTCCCTCAATGACTATCTGTGCCACCTGTGACAGAGATTGTGGTTCTCGGATTGGACTGTACAGCCACCTAAGAAGTCATGCTCAGAGTGGAAGCAAGTCTTCCTCGATTCCAAGGGACTGCCTATGATGATGATGATGACAATGGTTCTATTTCACAAGCATCTGGCGAGTGGAGTGGAGGTGTTGATTTGTTGTAATAAACCTTCTGTGATTTTGAACTTGAAATCTTTGGTCCATGTCTCACTACAAGACAATCCGCTATAACTCTTTTTACCCGAGCATAAGGACAGGGTTGGTGTGCTTGTTATAAGCGGATGTTAAATCATAAACAGCAGATTGGATAACTGAGAGAGACTGATTGGCACCGGTCTCTGCGGAAAACCAACCCGTAGCGTCGCAAGCAAGGCAGGGCCAATTTGGCACCCTTACGTATTTGGACCCTGCGGTGAGGCCTCGAAAACCTCAGGAAATAACTGTAGACTGACCACTTACAGATCTGGCAACTGCGGCAGGACCGGAAAGCTTATGGATATATCTGTGAGAGTGACCAGTGTGGAAAGTAAAACATAGAAACATAAAAACATGGAAAATAGGTGCATGAGTAGGCCATTCGGCCCTTCGAGCCTGCACAGCCATTCAATGAGTTCATGGCTGAACATACAACTTCAGTACCCCATTCCTGCTTTCTCGCCATACCCCTTGATCCCTCAAGTAGTAAGGACTACATCTAACTCCTTTTTGAATATATTTAGTGAATTGGCCTCAACAACTTTCTGTGGTAGGGAATTCCACAGGTTCACCACTCTCTGGGTGAAGAAGTTTCTCCTCATCTCAGTCCTAAATGGCTTACCCCTTATCCTTAGACTGTGACCCCTGGTTCTGGACTTCCCCAACATTGGGAACATTCTTCCTGCATCTAACCTGTCTAAACCCATCAGAATTTTAAACGTTTCTATGAGATCCCCTCTCATTCTTCTGAACTCCAGTGAATACAAGCCCAGTTGATCGAGTCTTTCTTGATATGTCAGTCCCGCCATCCCGGGAATCAGTCTGGAGAACCTTCGCTGCACTCCCTCAATAGCAAGAATGTCCTTCCTCAAGTTAGGAGACCAAAATTGTACACAATACTCCACGTGTGGCCTCACCAAGGCCCTGTACAACTGTAGTAACACCTCCCTGCCCCTGTACTCAAATCCCCTCGCTATGAAGGCCAACATGCCACTTGCCTTCTTAACCGCCTGCTGTACCTGCATGCCAACCTTCAATGACTGATGTACCATGACACCCAGGTCTCGTTGCACCTCCCCTTTTCCTAATCTGTCACCATTCAGATAATAGTCTGTCTCTCTGTTTTTACCACCATAGTGGATAACCTCACATTTATCCACATTATACTTCATCTGCCATGCATTTGCCCACTCACCTAACCTATCCAAGTCGCTCTGCAGCCTCATAGCATCCTCCTCGCATCTCACACTGCCACCCAACTTAGTGTCATCCGCACATTTGGAGATACTACATTTAATCCCCTCGTCTAAAAAGATCCAGTATGGAGGATAGGATAGCCTCATACATTTTTACAAAGGTTAATGTGTCCCAGCAATGGGTGCTGGACATGATTCATTCTGACAACTCTCAGGATAGGGCTGCAGAGTGGACAGGGAGTGCAAAGCATAAGAAGTCAAAGGAAAAGGCAGTTTGGCTCTTGTGCCGATAAAGCCAAGTGCAACTGCTCCGGCATGAGGTCGAATGGCTCAAAGTGGGGCTGAAAGAGTCAAAAGAACAGTCTGACGCTAGAGAGATAGTGGGAAAAGGGTTAGTGGAGGACTTGCATGAGGAGAGGCAGGAGAGGCGAGCACTGGAATCTGCCCGTAATGCTGTGGAGTACCTCCGATGGCCAGGTCGCGGAAGCCAAGTGCAACGAGCAGGCTTTGAGAAGAAAACGCCAGGTTTGCAGTGAAAGCTGAAGGGCTACACAGCCAGTTGGGGACATTAAGGCCACATACAGGGTAGCTAGGAGTAGGAGCTATGAGGATTGTGACCACGGTCCCTGCGAGGAAAGAATTAAGAAATTGACCCAGGCTTTGTCAGGAGCCCGAGGCATGGTCTGCCTAATGGCGCCGGGCAAACCGCGTGTTGAATGGGAAGGGCAGGAACCTCCACCGGTATAGGAGGAGGAAGCTCAGGTTAGACGTCAGAGGTGCAACACAGACCGATGTGTCCTGTGTGTCAGCAGAGGTACGGTCCACCCACACCAAACTGCGACCAGGGACCATTACAGAATGATTTTGTGGCCCCATTCACCACCCCTCAGTTACAGGCCATGGTAGCTGGGCTACCAAAGTTAAAACAGGATGGGGATTCCTCGGTTCACTTCACGGAAGTCGAGCAAGTAGGGGAGATTAATGGGTGTAATGATGACGAGACCCACAGGCTGATACTGTTTTCCCCAGATGCGAAACTGTATCAGAACTTGTCTGCAGACATGAAAGCGGGGTGAGGCACCTTAGAGGGGTTAAAGGAGGAAATCCTGAGAACGATGGGACATACCCAGGGTAGTCCGTTCTCACAGGTAGAGCGGACCCAAAGTTGGCTGGCGAGGCACCAGCAGCCTTTGCGGTCAGGCTATGGCCAGTGTACACAAGGGCAACTGGTGGGACGCCAAACCGCGTGCAACTGATCGGGGCCCCCAGTAATCACTGGCTCAGGACCCTAATCGCGAACAGCTTGCCACGTGTTAAACCCAAGGCTGAAGCACGGTTCGACGCTGAGGATCCCGCAAACAGGGATGCAGGCATGTTCCGTAAGTTAGAAATGGCCTTTAAGACCAGCTGCGGGGAAGAGACCAAAAGTAAGGGCAGGATCCACGCGATCAAGGCCAGTAAAGGCAATAGGAGGGAATGGCGTCAGGAGGGGCCCCACACTGACGAGTCTAAAACTTGTTTTAGGTGTGGAGAAACGGGGCACTAGAGACGGGACTGCCCGCTCCAGAAAACGGGACCCGGCCAAGGAGGGCCTCCTGGGAGGAAACCCCAGCCCACTGAGGCGAAAAGGGCGACTGAGGAACCCTTCGAGGTACTGGTGGCAGCCCTCTGCACGGTGCTGGGGAAGGACAGAGGGAGGCTAGACGCTGTCGTGATTGGTGTTGTGCCGACTGAGCCCGTATGCCCTCCCTCATCCTGACTATAACATGCCCAGCCTCAGTATCTGTGTCTACTCCTCTGTGTGAAGATGGGGATCGAGACAGTACAGGGGAAGTATTTGGTGGACACTGGAGCTTTAAGCAGGGTGGTCCACTCAAAGGACCCAACCAACTCGCCCTGATCTAACAAGTTCCCATTTAGTTTAATGAGATTCACAGGGAGCGAGCAAGCGGGAGCGATGTCCAAACCCCTGAAGATACAGTTAAGAGTCTCTCACCACCACGTGGGAGTGTGTGTTAATGAAATGGGAGCAACCCGGGTGGGGAATCATCGGGACTGATTTTATGTTCGCACACAGGATCATTGTAGACATGAGGAATCGCTGCCTATAGGGGGGGGCAATAGGATCAGACAAGGTGGAAGAGGTGGTAGTTATTCCCAGGGACAAGGGGGGCAGAGGTCGTGTCTGAAACCCAAGGGGAGTTACGACCTGGAACAGATGGTCAGTAACACCCCAGACCAGTACCAGGCAGATGTGAGGAATAACCTCACAGCATTCGTCATCCACAAACATGATTGTGGATGGGTGACTGGAGTAGAGGTTCGGGTGGATGGGGACCCTATGTCACGGCCTCAGAAACAGGAGAGTTTTCCCCGGGAAGCAGAGGCAGACTTGGAAACGGCACTGGGATCCCTAGTACAACAGGGAGTGTTGAGAATGATTGCCACGCATGTGAATTCCCCACTCTGGCCGGTCAAGAAACCCAACCAGTCGTGGAGGGCCACTGTGGACTATCGGGTCTTCAACAGCAATATCCCAGCTTGCGTGTCCACAGTCGCGACTGTTGCTGACCTGATAGGAAATATCCCAGCCACTGCGACCACATTCACAGTGCTGGATATTTCCAACTGGTTCTGGTCAATCGCCCTCTGCCGGGAAGACCAGTATAAATTTGCCTTTACGTTTAAAGGGCAACAGTATACTTGGACGTGTCTTCCCCAGGTTTTTACAACAGCACCTCCATTTTCCACCAGAGCATGGCCAAAACTCAAACAATTTAGCCAGCCCCTGCAGCTCAATCAATATGTGGGTGACTTTTCTCTTTGGCTAGAGATGACCATGGGCCACTGCTGGATGAGCTGCTAAAACTATTAAGGGAGGCAGGTTTTAAAGTTAACCTGAAGAAAGCACAGGATGGTGAGAAGGAGCTGCAATTCCTTGGGCTGACCGTCAGAACGGGTGAGAGGGCCATTGATCAAGTCAGGCGTAAGGCAGTACAAGAGCTCCCAGCTCCCAAAAACACATTTGGGTTCAAAGTCTTTCCTGGGACTCACTGGTTACTGCAGGGACTTCATTAGAGGCTACGCAGCCACGGCAGCCCCTCTAATTCGGCTCCTACACAAGGGAGTCAAATGGGAGTGGGACTTCAATTGTCAGGAGGCATTCACTCGCCTGAAAAGGGATTTGCAGACAGCACATGCATTGGGCATGATTAATCAGCAGGAAGTTATCCCAGGTGGTAGCGGCCAGCGGGGACTTGCTCCAGGAGCGACACGGCAGGCTGAGACCCGTGGTCTACTCCTCCAGGGTTCTCACGGATGTCGAACGGGGATATTCCAACTGCCAGAGGCATTTGCTAGCCACGCATTGGGTCGTAACACGCTCCCAGCTCTTTACAGGTTCATTCCCGCTGATACTCCTAACCCATCACACTCCGACGCAGATGCTGCTGGACGGCAGGATTAAGGATGGAACAGTGAACAGTGCCCGCATTGCTCACTGGACGCTGCCGCTCTGAGACAAATCTGAGAGGGCAGGGGTTAACCGAACCCAAGTTAGCAGCTAATATGATCTACCCAGGGACAGTCCATACGTGCATGGTGGAAGGGGTATGGGATGTGGAGGAGGGACTCGGGGCCGGAATACACCCGACAGGCCGGGACATCGATGTGGATGGGTGCAGCACCATGTCCGACGGGGAGCATCTCACCAGGTGGTGGATCTATGACCCAACCGCTAAGGTTGATAAGGCCATAAAGCTCCCCAACACTATGAGCGCTCAACACGCCGAACGGGCAGCAGTGATCTATGTGGTAACCCATCCCGACGAGTAACCTACTCCATACACCATTTGCTCAGATTCGATGTTCACATGCAACTCCCGCACGGAATATTTGGCAATCTGGGCAAGGCGAGGTTTTAAGTCCACCGATGGGAGACCCCTGGCCATAGCGAGGCTGCTGCACAAGATTTTAGAGACCATTGGCACACGAGGGAATTACTATATCCACAAGGTGAAAGCTGATTCCAAAATGTAGCTGAGAGGGGAAGAGAACCAAAAGGCCGACGAGCTAGCCAAAAGGGGAGCTAGGGAGAGCATTTTATGGGATTCAGGTAAAGCAGGTGTGTCGAGGAAATTTTAGCTCAAATTAACTCAGGCGGAGGCTTTCAGAGTCGTGCTTCGAGAGAATTTTATTTTACAAGCGAGATATCTCGGAGAGCTTGCTCAGTCCTTACCGAGGCAAATACTCTGAATTTTACAAGAAAACCCGCTCTATCTTTATACAGTTGAAACAGGAATCTAAAACACACCACACAAGTACATTAATCATACATTCTTGTAAATTCAATCAAAGCAAGAACTTTATCTAAAACACCTCATATGAGCATTAATCATACATCCTGTAAATACAAAGGTCATTTCAGGAGGCAGACTTTTATCTTGTCCTTGCATAGTTTCTCCCTGTCCGTATTCTGATAAGCAGGGTATCTGGAAACTCATGCAAACACTAGACAGTCATGTATTTACAACATCCTTTGTTCCAAGATCGGAGAGGTTTGGGTGTTTTCTTTTCTAGCTCCACTACTTTAATTAACTCAGCAAGAAGTGAACTTAACCCTTTCCTTAAAAATAGGGCTTAGATCATTTTCTTCCACAATTCCCTCCTTGTTGATCTTTTACTAGATCAACACAGTTTCTTATATATTCTTTTCTTGTTCAAAAGGGAGTTCATACCCCTCAGGGTAGGGTCGCATTTTAAGACATTCCTCTTCATTGTAATCATCTACTTTTCCCTCTATGCGATTTAACCTTCCTTTTATGGACACACTTTTCCTTTCTACTTGGGATACCAGGCTCATTACTTGACTAATTAATTTTTTCAACTTTATCCATATTCCACAAATGATTATTAATAATGTAAGCATCATTACACCCATGATTATTATGGGGTGTACAGCTAGCTTCAGTACTGCGGAAGCTTTTGGGGACCATCCGAAAAACACATCCCACCAGTGGTGTACCGTCAAAAAGGTAACTTCATCTGCGATTCTTACTAGCTGCCCCTTCTTGTAACTCATTTCGACTCTAAATTGGTGGATGGCTCTGCCTCTTTTTGACAGAGCTTCCTCAATTTGCTTGTCATTACGTATCAAATTGTGCAGTCTGGTCAAATTAATTACAGGGGGTAAGGGTTCAATCTTGTGCACAGACAGATATTTTTCTACATTTTGCCATTGCCCAAAGGTATAAGTTCTTTTTCTTCAGGGTCATACAGGGTGTAGACTCCTTTCACACATTTATTAATGGGGGGCCTATACAGAATTCCATCCAGATAGACAGGTTTATTCCCTGTCATACAGATCTCATTCTGTCCAATTTCCGTAATATCAGTGTCATTTGTTGGCTTCAGTTCCCACTTACATACTCCAATGGAGTGCTGTAGTGAGCATGGTTCGTGTATGGCAGTTTGATAAGGACATACCATTCCGAATGGCCACCTAGCACATCCTCTATGGTGATGTGTCAAATTCTTTTCATCAACCCAATCTCCTTTAAACTCTGGGTACCAAAAGTTCTGTCCAAATAACTGGGGCATTACTTGGAACTGACACCAAATTTCTTGTCTTGTCTTATTTACTATTTCCATAGTTATGTTAAATCCCTTTGAATCACAACTGGTATATCTTTCTTGGGGTTTAATGGTCAAATTAAGAAGCCTATCCTTCTGATTGATTTTCAGCAACCCTTCCCACGTGTCAGCATGGAAGGATAATATTTTCCTTTCTAGCTCGGCTCTCAATAGCTGTCTGATCGTTTCTTTAAACATGCAATGGGTGTACCTGTTTACTCCCTGTTGTTCCTTCATCAGGTTCTCTATTTTCTTTTCTATCCTTTCGTTCTGCTTCCAGGTCATTACGTCTGTGACGTAACCTGATACCTGCAATTGCTGTAATCCTTCATCCCAGGCATTTCTTATTTTTATGCCTTCCCCTACCAGTCCTCCGATGACCTGGATTTTATTTTGTAGGGTTTCGATATCCATGGAGTTCAATGCTCCTGTTCCTGCTCCCACTCCACCTAACACAGTCCCTAACACATCCCGTTTCCTTTTCGGGGGCCTTTCTTTTCTAAAAGATACCTCAACACTGGTTGTGTTGCAGCCGCCTTTCTCCTTCGGGGGATATTTAATTTGTATTGTTAAATTTAATACGCCTGGGGACTTTACCACTGGGATGCAGGTGGTCAATATCCGTTTCAGGTGTCCCGGATCTCGCGGGGAATGCTTATTTTTATTATAGGTCCATTGTTTAGTATAGGTTATTCCATTTATTATTTTCGTGAGGTTCATATACTTTACCCATTCTCTGTTTCCTATTTCAAAGTAGCAATTCTCTTCCGGTCCACACAATGTTCCATTGGTCTCCCGACTCTCACCCTGGTCCGTGCTGGTCAGGCAAGTCATATCCACCTTCCAGTTCAGGGATATATTAAATCCTTCCTCACTGGTCACTTTCACTTCTCCTGATCGCTGATCTATTCCTACGCTGCAAGCTTTACACATCACTGTGAAATTCCCTATCTTACAATTTTTTCCCTCTGGGCATGTAAAGTTACCTTGCTGCGTTGCCTTATCAGTTTTCTCCCACTTTACATCTCCCTTCCATACTTTTCCTTCTTCAAGTAATTCTTCCTCCTGTCTGACTCTCCTTACTGCTAAAATGATCAGAACACCCAATGTCCATTTATAGTTTTTCCAAAAGTCCCACCTCATCTTCTCTTTTCTGTTTATTTCTATAACACTCTTGAACTAATTCGTTACAATAACAACACGCAAGCACGATGGTAACCGTAACCAAAATAATAAATGCCCAGGCTGGCGCACAAATGAGTTCTGACATTCGTCCCTGGATTTTTTAGTAACTATAGATACTTTTAAGTCCAAAATACCCAAAATAAGTGAACACAAAATAAGAGCAGGTACAGTTCTTTAGCGAGAAGATGGCTGTTTTCTTAGTCGGGCGACCGTAGCTCGTCCTGGTTCAATGCCTTTTCTTTTGGCTGTGATTCGTCGGGGAAATAATATTTACAGCGGGTTGCATGCACCCAGTTCGGGTGCTTTTCCAACTTCAAAGCGGTTCGTGTTGTGAGAATTATCTGATACGGTCCTTTCCACCTAGGAGAAAAGGATTCTTTGTTTAATGTTTTTACTAACACTTGGTCTCCAGGCCTGAAAGGGTGCATATTTCCTTCCGACGGGGGCACCTGTGTCTGCTTTATTTGTTCGTGCAGACTCCTCGCTATTTCACACATGGCTTGAGCATACTTTAGTGATTTTTCATCATTCCAAATGAATGCTATTTTTTCAGCCACCAATGGTAGTTTTACGCCGGTAGGCATTGGTCTTCCCAACAAGGTTTCATGTGGTGTCAACCCAGTATTTCGGTTTCTTTGGTTTCTCATTGTATACAGTACTAATGGTAAGGCATCTGGCCACTTTAGTCCTGTCTCCTGACATACCTTGGTAAGGGTAAATTTTATTATCCCATTTACTCTCTCTACAATTCCCGAGGACTGTGGTTGATATGGTATATGTAACTTCCACTGGAATCCTAATGCTTCTGCAAGATTTTTCACTATTTTTCCTGTGAAGTGTGTTCCCCTGTTACTGTTGATTCCCATAGGTATCCCATATCTTGGTACTATTTCTTTAAATAGAATTTTTACTACTGTTCGGGCATCGTCTCTCCTAGTGGCGTACGCTTCTACCCACCTTGTGAACATATCTACTATGACTAATAGATACTTGAGACCTGATACTGGAGGCATGTGAACAAAATCAATTTGCAAATTTTCAAAGGGCATACTTGGTTGGGGTAGATGATCATATTCAGCAGGTGTTTTACCTCTGTTATTTTGTTGACAAATTTGGCATGTTCTAGCAACTTTTTCAATTACTACTGTTATTCCTGGTGCATACCACTGTGCATTAATAGCATGTATCATCCCTCCTTTGCCCATGTGAGCCTGACCGTGTGCTAGGCGAGACAGGGGCAAAAATAGAGACCTAGGGCAAACAGTTCACCCATCAGGGTGACACCAAATGTTGTTTTCGAGAAAACAACCTTGGTGTTCCCAAGTCCTTCTTTCTTGTATAGTAACTTGTTGTTGGGCTGTTTTAAGTTGTTGGATGTCAAGCATCTGTGGAGGGGATACTGAGACTGCTTGAAGGCAGTCTGCCTGTGCCGAAGCGGCCTGTTTGGCTGCCTCGTCAGCCCTCCTATTTCCTACTGATACTTCATCCTCACCGGTTGTGTGAGCTGCACATTTGATAACGGCTACCTTACTTGGCAACTGAATGGCGCCTAATAGATTAAGCACCAGTTGAGAGTGCTTAATATGCTTTCCACCAGAGGTGATAAAGCCTCTGTTTTTCCACAGTTGTCCAAAATCATGGACCACACCGAATGCATATCTAGAATCAGTATAGATATTAGCAGTTTGATCTTTAGCTATTATACAAGCTCTAGTGAGGGCAAACAATTCAGCAGCCTGAGCCGAGGTTCCGGGAGGCAGGGCAAATGCTTCAACAGTTTCGTGAAGGTTTACAATAGCATAGCCTGCCAAAAGCAACTCATCCGACAGCCTGTACGATGATCCATCCGTATAGAGAATAAGATCAGGATTGTCCATGGGCTCTGTGAGCAAATCGGGTCTTGGTAAGGTGGCTATTTCCACTGTTAACAGACAATCATGCTGGTCTGGATCCTCTACTTCTTTAGTAGGGAGAAAGGTGGCTGGGTTTACTACCGGTGTGCGTCGAAAGGTATAGTTAGGGTGTGACAGCAGTAATACTTCATAACCTGTTCTTCTAGACGCTGTAAAGTGTTGTGTGGCGGCTGAATTCAAAAGTAATAACACAGCATGGGCTGTAATGACAGTACATGGATAGTCCAAAACAATGGATACCGACTTCTCCACCATGACCGCAGTAGCAGCTACAGCACGTAGGCATGCTGGCATTCCCCTTACTACTGGAGGCAGCAAAACCGAATAATAAGCAACTGGTCTATTTCCCCCACCATGTTCTTGGGTTAGTACTGCTGTCGCAAATCCTTCTTTCTCATTCACATACATCTGAAAAGGTTTTCCATAATTCGGAAGTCCCAACGCCGGAGCATTAGTAATGGCTTTCTTTAACTGTTTAAATGCCTCCTCTCTCTCTGGGGTCCACTCCACCTTGGGTGGGGCATCATTTAGGGCAGCTGATCTTAGGACCGCATCCCATTCTCGATAATCGGGGATCCATTGTCTACAGTACCCAACCATCCCCAAAAAATGACAAGATATCCTTCTTTGTCTTTGGTATGGTGGCACTTTGAATTGTCTGAATTCTTTCTGGTCCTAGCTGCCTCTGTCCTTGAGATATGTGAAAACCCAGGTACTGGACTTGAGTCTGACAAAATTGTAACTTTTGTAACGACACTTGGTGCCCTCTTTCACATAGGTGCTGTAGCAGTTTCAGGGAATCTTGCATGCACCTGTATCCGCGGCTGGAAGCCACAAGCAAATCGTCCGCATACTGCAGCAGTACAGACTGGTCTGATAATGAACAGTCTTCGAGGTCTCTTTTTACTGCTGCTGCATATACTGCGGGGCTTTCGGTGTATCCTTGGGGCAACCTGGTCCATGTGTACTGCTGCTTCTTGTGGGTGAAAGCAAACAGATACTGACTTTCTTGATTTAACGGGATGGAGAAAAAGGCTGAACACAGGTCTATCACAGTAAAGATAGTTGCTGTTGGTGGGATAGCAGATAGTATAATGTTGGTGTCCGGTACCACAGGGGTGATAGGGACTACTATCTTATTAATAGCTCTCAGATCTTGCACAAATCTCCACTCATTCGGCCTATTAACCTTTGGTATGGGCAGTATCGGAGTGTTACACGGGCTTTGTGTCTTTTCTAGAACTCCTTGTTCCAATAATGCAGAAATGACTGGTTCTATCCCATTTTCTGCCTCTGGAGGCAGTCTGTACTGCCTAATGCTTGGTAGCACGGCGTTCTTTATCAATTGTACCCGATGGGGTACTGCAGAATGTACTTGCCCAACATGATTCTTATGCTTTGCCCAAAGTTCAGAGGATACTTGATTCAATGCCATTGGCAGCTTAGGGCTTGGTTGTTCCGGGGGTTGCTGTTTTTCAAAAGTGGAGGCATGTTTTTTTCCTTTCCACTGGAGAATCCCCCTGTTGTGGGTGATAAATTCTATCTGAACACTCTGCAATTTTATTACTGCCCAAGGTTGATAGCCTTGTTGCTGTTTTTCTTTTTCGATTCCTACAATTATCGGACCCATATCTTTAGGTTTCGCTGGCAGTTTTACAGCCAATGTCAGATGGGATGTTGATTTTTCTTCTCTATACCGCTGCTGCTGTAAGGTGTCAAATCCATGGCTACCCCTAATCCTTCAGGTCCAAAATAAATGCGGAGCGTAGCTTCTACTATTTCTTCTTTTTTTAAAAAGGATTGTACCAGACACTGGTAAGTTTCAGCTTTTTGTCGAGTGTACCAGGCTGTACAGTGAAGCTGAACTGCCTCAAAGCTTGTCAAAATTATATACATCAATTCTTCAGTATTAGGGTCGATTTTAGCTTTTAAATTTTGTATAACTTCACGTATTAAAGGGGAGTAGAAGTTGCCATTCAATTGCCAACAATAGAGGGTAGCCTTTTCTTTGTTATCTTCCCTTTTCTCTTCTTCAATCCCCTTGAAGAATTGATGGATTTTATTTGGAGGGAGCTCCATGAACATCCCTTCCTTTGTGCAATAAATTGTGGCTCCTAGTTTGCACAAAGTCTGTCTTCCCAATAAAGGGAGAGGTGTTGTTTTAGAGACTATCAAAGTCTCATTATTAACTTGTTGTCCTTCAACTATCAATTTAGTAGGTTCAGATAAAAATTCTTTCATGGGGATACCGGCCACGCCCAAACTTAAGACGGTGGTGTTGCTTACAGGTAATCCCACAGAGGGTGGTACAGAAGACATAGTAGCACCGGTATCCACCAGGAATTTTACATAAGTGTTTCCCACTTCTACTATTGCTAAAGGGTTTTCTTCTATGTCTGCCGATAAGCGGAGGGCTGCCGCTTGTACCACTAAGACTCCGGGCATCCCTATGCTGATTGGTGCGGGTTGGGGTTAGAGAATGAAAACTGAGGGGTCAATGAAGGTGGAGGTTCGGGGAAATCCCTTTGTAACCCTCCAAGCTGTTTCGGTGGGCATCTGCAATCTCGAGCCCAATGCCCTTTCCTTCCGCAATTTCTACACTCATCTTGGGAGCGATCGCGTTGGGGCCACTGTCCTCTTCCTCTTCCCCGTCCTCGTCCCCCAATCCCTCCTCTATTATTCTGTGCTTGTCCTCTCCCCTTTTGTTGATAGTATTGACCTGTTATTTTAGCCTTGTGGTCTTTATAGGTGAATAGTCCCTCCCTATCCATATTGGCCAGTACTGTAATTGTCTCTTTCCAACTTTTTCCTTGCCAGTCCAAAACCTTTATTTTGTATGTTCTTGCGTGTTGTGGCAACATACAATTTAACAAGGTTTGCACTGCCAAAGGTTCGTTTTGCTCCATCGGTATTCCTGCATGTTCGTCCCAACTATTTTTCCATCTGCCTGCAAAATCTATTATTGATTCTTCTGCTTTCTGCAAGCAGCGGGTGACTTCCCCTATATCCCCATGCTTTTTAGCCCCTTGCAGAATTGCGTTCTTTCCTCGGTGTTTCAGCCAATGGGTTAATGACTCATTGCCGGCATCCAACAAGTCATCATTAACTCTCCAGTCTCCATTTTCCCCTGTTGGGATGGGGAACATATCTTTTACCCACTGCCAGGAAGATCCATAGGCCGCTTGCAATAATAATTTAACATCTCCTGGGAGTGGATTGTAAATTGTACATGTTTGCTCAAGCCAGTTGTGAAATGCTACCGGTTTCCTTACCGGATTTGGGGCGGCCGAGATCATATCTCTGGCTTCTCCAGGGGACCATGGTTTTAAGACTGCCGTAGTTCCTATCATTACCCTAGGCAGTTGTACAGTAGAATCGGCCTGTGCCTGTTCTCCTTCTCGTTCTCTGGCCGTTTGCAGCCTTGTTGGATAGGGATTTCTTTCTCCCTGGTCCCGACTTACTTCTCCGTGCTCTATAGGTCTAGCTTCCCCTGCCCCCGATGCTTCCGGGTTTACTCCACCGGCCCCGTCATTAGGTGACCGAGCCGGAGGGGCTGCTAGTTCCCTCGGAGCTTGATTTCTATGGGCAGCGATTATTTCTATAAGTTCCTGCCAGCTATCTTGTTTTGGGGGTTCTATACGGGGATAGAGTCCTACTGCTGGTGCTGAGGGGATAGGAAAACCCGGAGGACTATAAGAGGGAGGTTTTTCAATCTCCCCTCTTTCTTTTTCTTCTGATTTATTTTTAGGGGGTTGATGCCTTTTAGCAACCTCTGTCCATTTTTTAAAACAGTTTTCCACATAGTCCCTATCCCAAGTGGGGTCTCCCCCTCCTTCCTTGGTTGTTTTTCTCCATTCCTCAATCAAAGATAACTTAAAACTTCCTCCATATGGCCAATCCCCATCAGACCAACCGTACAAATCGCTGCTAAACGTTACCGCATATCTGTCATCTCCTGTTTCCTTAATTACAATGTCCGCCGGCGAGCCGGGCGGCACAATGGGATCTCCTACCTTCTCTCGTTGCTTTACTACCTTATGGATTCTTTTCTCGGTCTTAGGATGTACTTTCATTCTTTCAGTCGAGAGGTCGTCTTTCTTTCCTTTTCTAGGAGCTGGGCGCGAGCGCCCTGCTCAACTAGAGCCGTTTCCCATTCTTCCGGGTGCAATGTCTCGCGATCTTTTCTGAAATGAGAGTTAGGACACTCCTACAAAATATACAATAATTTACAAAGCACTCACCGGTGTTCTCTCTTCTGCTCAGCTCGGGGTCTCCTTTTGCCTTTTTGTTACTTTAGCTTCTTTGCGGTAGCTACCTTATGCCTCACCCCCCAGGGGATCTCGGCGGCTCGTCCCCCTTTTAGCTAGGACGGCCTAGGCACCTTCCTCCTTTCAGCTAGGAAGGTCCTTAAAATTCCTCTTTTCTCTTTAAAAGTTAAATTTAGTTCTTTTGGATCTCGTTTTTTAGAGATCCTGCCTGACTACGCCAGAATCTGTCGAGGAAAGTTTAGCTCAAATTAACTCAGGCGGAGGCTTTCAGAGTCGTGCTTCGAGAGAATTTTATTTTACAAGCGAGATATCTCAGAGAGCTTGCTCGGTCCTTACCGAGGCAAATACTCCGAATTTTACAAGAAAACCCGCTCTATCTTTATACAGTTGAAACAGGAATCTAAAACACACCACCTAAGTACATTAATCATACATTCTTGTAAATTCAATCAAAGCAAAACTTTATCTAAAACACCTCATATGAGCATTAATCATACATCCTGTAAATACAAAGGTCATTTCAGGAGGCAGACTTTTATCTTGTCCTTGCATAGTTTCTCCCTGTCCGTATTCTGATAAGCAGGGTATCTGGAAACTCATGCAAACACTAGACAGTCATGTATTTACAACATCCTTTGTTCCAAGATCTGAGAGGTTTGGGTGTTTTCTTTTCTAGCTCCACTAATTTAATTAACTCAGCAAGAAGTGAACTTAACCCTTTCCTTAAAAATAGGACTTAGATCATTTCCTTCCACAAGGTGCAATAGCGGTGATCCGGGAAAGGGAGGCACGCAGAGGATAGTTCTAGCTCCAGATCTCAAACAGGCACAGGCCCAGGACCCCGTTCTTGAAGCCATCCTACTAAGCAGGGAGAAAGGGGAAAATGTAGAGGGCCCCTTCGGTGCTGCAGACATTTGCATCCCGGACGGAATGCTGTTTAAGGGGGACTGGTGGGTGGTCCCACCACAGCACCGAGTGGAATTCCTCCAGCTCACCCACGGGGGCCCAGGGGCAGGACACCCGGGGCCAGAAACGACTTGGCAGAGAGTAGAGGAGGCAGGGTGGTGACCACAGCTGAGGACGTCCGGGACTTCTGTGCACACTGTCTGGTTTGCGCAGCAAACAATCCCGACCCCCAGCACAGGAAGGCTCCCCTGGGACATACCAGGAGGGTGGAGGGGCTGTGGCGATCGTTACAGATCGAATTCACCCACCATTAAAATCAGGTAATAAATACTGTTTAGTCCTGGTGGACGTCTTCTCGAAATGAGTTGAAGCCTTCCCATGCCAGGCGGCCACAGCCCTGGCCACTGCTCGGATACTGGTAAAGGAGGTATTCTCCACATGGGGGCTGCTCCAGGTGGTGGAGTCCGGCCAGGGAAGGCACTTTATGGATCAAGTGATACAAACCACCCTGAAATTCCCGGGGATAGAAGGAAAATGGCACGTGGCTCACAACTCCCAGTCATCAGGGATTGTGGAGCGAATGAACCGGACCCTGAAGGAACGGTTGAGGAAGGAGGTGGGCCAGTTCTCAAAAACCTGGGACGAGGTTCTGCCTCTGATTCTCACGAGAGTCTGGGCCAGCCCCTCCAGGAGCACAGGGTACTCCCCTTACGAGCTGATGACCGGGAGGACCATGCGCACGCCAACCCACGTGTTAGCGCCGGTCCTCAGCGAGACACAGCTCCGGGAGGTAGACCAGGATAAGTTTGTACAGTACTTTAAAACAAGTCCACATGCAGCCAGCCAGCAGCCTGGGGAGGCAACACCAACAGAATCAGCTGTTGCTAGAGCCTCAGCGCACGCATGAATGTGAGGTGGGGGACCAGGTAATGGTCCGTAATTACGTCCGAGTGGGGGTGTTTGAGCCACTGTACATGGGGCAGAACAACATCGTTGACAAGGCGAGACCCATGGTTTATGCAATGAAGTTCCCCAGACGCACAAAATGGTTCCACATCAACCAGTGCAAGCTAGTCAAGCCCAATGATGGAAGGACCAGGGCTAAAAGGCACCAGGGCACCATCATGAGCCTGGGGGAGGTGGGTCTCCCTCCCCTGATATGGGACGACGACGATCAGGTGGACGGGGTGGTAAGGAGGAGCAGTCCGATCCCACGGCCGAGGGATCGGACTGCTCCCTACTCGCCCACCGCGAGCCGCAAGAGGCCCCGAGTGTAGAGTCATGGGGTTCTCGAGCCCTGAGACCACCGGGCCCACAGTATATATAGTTTATTTTACATTTCATTTCGTTGTCTGTCTGTGTCTGTCCTGCTGCGTGTGTATAACCGGATGGGACTGTGGAGGAGAAAACCCTCTCAGAACAGATTTTTGCTTGTGTTTTATGTTATAGGAAAGTAAGGATGTCCAAAAACACCAAGAGAATGCCAGGAATGTTTGCTGTGGTCCTGTTCCTGAGCTGGTTTGGGATCGGCAGCTTGGAGAGGGGAGACACCGAGAAGTCCGTCCTCTACGGATGCACCGGCGGGAAAAGGACCCACCATGGTACGGGGCGCAGGACTGGGGACACCGTCCGTGTAGCAGCCTACTTCCATGAGGGAAGATGATGGGATGGCTGGGGTCCAATTCCACGCGGTAATCCAGCAGCAAGAATTTCACGTATGGTGAAGCTTTCATGCCCCGAGCTGCAAGTCACGGCCACACGGGTTAGGATGACCGAGTGGAGGCGCGTATGCTTGCGGTGCGAGGGACACATACCCCTGAAATGGTGGTGGCGGCTCAGGAAATTGACCCAAGGGCAATCGATCCATGGACTGGGAACTGCTGGGGAATGATTTGTACCGTCAGATTACAGAGATGAAGGGGAGCGTTGAAGTGTGCTGGCACAAATGGTGGAAAGAGGAAGGAATGTACGTACGTGTGTATGAACGGGTCTGCCCGATAGGCGTGTCAGTTGTGTTTTCACAACGGTGGCAAGACTCCAGGACCGGGATCGGTTGGGGACGGTATATGGACTCGTGTGTGATCCCAGATCCTCCAGATACCGTAAATTCCACGGAGTTGCTAGCATATGAGGTAGAGCCCCTTCATATAGCCCCACTGGTACAGGAGATGGAGATTAGATGTCCCACCACCACCCCGGGCCAAGGAATGGGATGGTGCTAGTCCCGAACGGCAAGATACTTTACCATGATGTGCACTACTCGGTCGCCTCGGTTATCTTAAACCTGACCCAGGTTCACATGCCATGGCGATGTCCTGCAGAGACCGAAAGGTTTTACGTAGGCTGCTACACGGACGGTGCCCCCAGTCCTGCCCCCCCCCCCCCCCCGTACCATGGTGGGTCCTTTTCCCGCCGGTGCATCCGTAGAGGAAATGCTTAGGTAGTTCTATGAATTAAGTTACGGTGGTAGGGATCGGGACAGTGTGTATGATCTAACCTCAGGTCAGCATGGAGGTTCAGAAAGGTACAAGCAGGGGCTGTTTAATGACACAGCCACAGCATTTAGCACTGTCACATTCATTGTTAAAGTATGGACGATGCTCAGTTGTAAATGCAGGTAAATACCTTGAGAGATCGATTGCACAAGATACTGCGAGAAGGTAACGTGATAGAGGGGTCGGAGTTGCGGGAGGATCAGGCTATGACCATCCATTTGAAGGGGATCATAGTGGAACTGGAGGCACACGCTCAAATGATTAACAGTTTGATCTGAGAAGATCGGAATGCCTCAGCTCAGGCAGCAAGGAATGACGCGTTGTGTGTGTTGTACGGTGCTTGGCTGCTGAATGAAGGACGCAGTATTTTGGAGGACCTTCAACAAGGCCGCCTCCTCACTGCGCTCAGCCTGTGCAAAGGTTTCATGAGCTCGTGCCAACTCCGACTTGCCTCAGAGGCTTACCCAGTTCTGGTAGATTGTGGCCGGTCTAACACTACGATAATGGGGGTTGTACTTCGGATGCCAGTGATGAGCGGGTCACCACAACCGGCATAGGTATACTGAGTACAGAACATCGGCGTTCTGAGGGATGGGGTCCCACCGTTTGTTGTAAAGAGGGGATCCGCCATGACCTGCACAGACCTTAACAGGTACCAGAGCAGGGGTGCACATGTAGTACTATGTCCTCAGCGTTTGTATGCTTTTGATCAACCGGTGTGTGGGTTTAAATGAGAGGGTGCAGAACCCATTAATTGCACCATGGAGGTGATGGCCCAGAGCCACGTTCCACCCCAGGTAGCTTACACGGGCGGAGGGACCAGCGTGACTCAGTATCAAGTGCGTAACGATACTTGGTGCCCGGTTACAGATCAGACCTTCTGCTTCAAACCCCATACCGAGGTCCAGATAGCCAAAGAACGCATTATCCCCATCGCGGAACCCAGCACTGTTCACATCACGGTAAACGACACCATCCGCAATTTATACCGGGATTTAACTTAGTTTAAAGCCCTTCCGTCACGATAAACCCAGGGGCTGGAATCAGTATAAAACTTCCCTCGGGCTGCACTTGTCAACTTTTTGTATAAATAGAGCACCATGATCTGAAAAAACCTATGCAGTGCCATGTATAATGTAAGTTCTGTTTAGTAATGTATGTTGCAAAGAAATGTAACTGTACTCTCACCCATTCCGTGTACCGTATAATGCCACTAGTAAAGCAATATGATGACTGTATTACAATGTATCCTGGATTGTACTGAAATGTACCTCGCAATGTAAAGCAAGCAAATCTATTAAACGGAACTGCTATTAGCATCCAAATGTATTGTATGGAATTGCTGACCGCATCCAATGTATTGTGTAAATTTTTATATAAAAAAAGTATATTTTGAAATTTTTAAAAAACTGCTCTAGGTTCCGGGCCGGGGACAAACCCGGTAACAAATGGGTGCGGCTGAACGTGGGCGGAACCTACTTCATCAGCACCAAGCAAACGCTGTGCAGGGATCCCAAATGCTTCCTGTGTCGCCTGTGCCAGGAGGACCCGAAGCTAGACTCGGATAAGGATGAAACTGGTGCCTATCTTATAGACCGAGACCCTAGTTACTTTGGCCCGATTCTCAACTACCTGCGACATGGGAAGCTGATCATTAACAAGGACTTGGCGGAGGAGGATGTGTTGGAGGAGGCGGAGTTCTATAACATTGAGTTACTTGTTCGATTGGTCAAGGAACGCATTCGGGACCTGGAGAATAGGACCTCACAAGGTCCTGTTAAAACATGTTTACCGCGTCCGGCAGTGTCAGGAGGAGGAACTCACCCAGACGGTTTCTACGATGTCGGACGGTTGGAAATTTGAGCAGCTCATTAGCATCGGATCCTCCTACAACTACGGCAACGAAGATCAGGCTGAATTCCTATGCATCGTCTCCAGGGAGCTGAATAACTCAACAAATGGAATGTCATAGAGCCAAGTGAAAAAGCCAAGATCCTGCAAGAGCGAGGTTCGAGAATGTGACCTGACTGGATCGGAATTGCTGTTTACATTCCTTACCTTGAAGAGGGATCTTCCACTTGCTGGGGACACCAAATCTTTGCCATACTCTGATACCGGTCTCGACACTTTCAGCTCACCCGGGCCTCCTCGATCAGTGGGACCCGTTTTACTGAAGAACTCAACCTCTCTGCCTTTCACTTGAAGCCGACGAGAGCTTCACGGCACGCCTCTCGAGAATTAGTTGTAAACGCTGCCAAATCTCCCCGTATCATCGTTTGTTGTTGTGCAATATGTATACAGCCGACGCGTTTAATTGCCTTTAACGGGTCTGTGATGCTGCTCGTTCCTTGGCGACTGGGAAGCAGAGCCACAGTCATTGTATTGTCTGCTTTGTGAGAATTCCTTTCTGTTCTTCCTCCGGAACATTGTGTGCATGGATTCCACTCAATGAATTCCGGGGGGGGGGGGGGGGGGGTTGCAAGGATGCAGTATTGTAATTATTGAGTAAACACTTAATTCAGTAGAATTCCAAAAAAAAGTATACTGCTCCAGGTTTTGTCTCCCCGTTTAATCGTCGATTGGACACAGACTGGTGTATAGTAATAATTCCCTGAGTACTGCAGTGAATTTAGTCGGGAAATCACTGAACTGAGGGTGTTGGGCTGCTCAGTAAACACAGAGACTGAGCGCGGTTTGTATCAGGAAGTGCTGAGTGTGAACATGGCTTCCAGTGAGCAGAACGAGAGTTGGACCGATGAGACAATTTGTTCCATTTGTCTTGATTTCTTCACCGATCCGGTAATACTGGAGTGTGGGCACAACTTCTGCCGCTCCTGTATCACACAGTGTTGGGAAAAGATGGAGATAAACTCCTGCCCGGAATGTCGAGAGGAGTTTCCGGAAATAAACCTCAGAGTTAGTCGGGCCTTAGCGAGTCTGGCCGAGAAAGCGCGAAAATTTAGCCTGAACCAGAAAGAGAAGCAAAGTAAACTTCACTGTGAGGAACATCAGGAAGAACTCAAGCTGTTTTGTGAAACTGACAAGAAATTGATCTGTTACACTTGTATAGTTGCACGGGAACACAGAGAGCACCGCTTCATGCCCATTAAAGAAGCTGTTGGAATCTATAAGGTAAAAGGGAACAGATTTGATCACCTGGTTCTGTTATCACATTTTCATGGCCTAACATTTACTCTGTGATTTTCTCTTCCAATTCCAGGTTCAGGTGAAATCGTCCTTAGATTCACTCACAGAGAAGAAATCAGCGGTTCTAGAAATTGAGCGACAGCAGAAACAGAAGATTTTTGAAGTTAGGGTAAATCTTACTGAGCTGATTTTCTGGGAGCTCGGTTAGTTTTGTTCCCTTTATCGCGGTACATTAATTAGTTTCACATTTCATTTGGTAGGAACAGTCGAGTAGTCTGCAGACACACATCACATCCGAGTTCGCTAAAATGCACCAGATTCTCACTGAGAAAGAGCAGTGTTTAATCCGAGATCTCAGGGAACAAGAGGAGCGGATTCTAGAACCAATGGAGGAAAACCTTCGACAGATTCAAGAGAATTTAAATTCTGTTCAGGAGAAACTCACAAACTTGCAAGAACAGATGGACCAAAAAGACGGACTGATATTTCTGAAGGTGAGGCTTATATTACAGTTTAGTTCAGTGAGAGTTCACAGTCACAAAATGATCGGAGATAGTACTGAAATTTCCCCATTAATTCAGAACAGATTTAACCCGATCGATTGTTTTGTCTATTCTGGGGCGGATCTGCGATTGTGACCGAACTAATTGGCCTCCCACAGAATCCAGGGAATACCCGCAACCTCCCCGGGATTGAGTTGCCCTGATCTTCACACTCGGCTTGTAACTATTTCTGTGGGGCCCAACTTTAATATTCTCCTGAAAGTCCCATTGCAATCCAGTTCCAGTTCTATGTTGTGAGTGTGTGGATGTGTGTGGCACAGTGGGTGTGAGAGGCACTGTGTCTGTGAGTGGGGCTGTGGGTGTGAGAGGCACTGTGTCTGTGAGTGGGGCTGTGGGTGTGTGTGGCACGGTGGGTGTGAGAGGCACTGTGTCTGTGAGTGGGGCTGATGGTGCTTTCCAGTATCTGACACAACTCCCATTTTCAACTGTATCCTGTTTCTGTTACCTGCTTTAAATACTTTGGGTTTAATTTCTCATACCTGTTTTTTAAATATATTCTAAATAGAATTACCCAGCGTTTTACAGCACAGACAGGCCATTGGGCCCAACAGATCTATGTCGGTGTTTATGCTCCACACGAGCCTCCTCCCACCTTACTTCAGCTCACCCTATCAATATACCCTTCTGTCCCTTTCTCCCGCATGTAATTATCGAGCTTCCCCTTAAGTGCATCTATGCTATTCGCCTCATCTACTCAGGTGGTGAGTTCCACATCCCCACCACTTTCTTAACTAAAGAAATTCATCGCAAGTCCCCTGTTGGATTTATTAGTGACTGTCTTTTATTTATGGCTCCTAGTTTTGAACTCCCCATAGCACAAATGGAAACATCTTCTCCACATCTACCCTATCGAATCCTATCATAATTTTAAACACCTATCAGGTCACCTATCGGTCTTCTCTCTTCTCGAGAAAAGTGCCCCAGCTTGTTCAGAACATAAGAATTAGGAGTGGGAGTAGGCCATACGGCCCATTGAGCCTGCTCCGCCATTCAATAAGATCTTGGCTGATCTTCACCTCAACTCCACTTTCCTGCCCGTTCCAAATATCCCTTGATTCCTTTACAGTACAAAAACTATCTACCTGTGCCTTGAATATACTCATCGATTCAGAATCTACAGCTCTTTGGGCACAGATTTCCAAAGATTCACAACCATCTGAGTGAAGAAATTCCTCATCTCAGTCTTTAATGACTGACCCCTTATCCTCAAACTATGACCCCTCGTTCTTGAATCTCCAGCCAAAGGAAACAGCCTCACAGCATCTACCCTGTCAATTTCCCTCTGAATCTTTTATGTCTCAAAGTGGTAAAAGACAGTTCAGTCTTTCCTGTTAGTTGTACCCTTGCAGTTGTGGTATCATTGTTCTACCTTTTCCTGTGCTTCTATATCCTTTCTGTAATATCCTCTTTCTATCTGTGTGTCAGTAGCAGTGATAATTTGGAATTATCAGCAGCTTGTAACAATCTGGGTGTAAATGCTGCTGTCCAGATATAGACGTTCAGTCTCTGGCAACTCAGATTTGTGTTTTATTTATTTCAGGAGGAAACTCATCAGACGAGGAGGTAGGACTTGCTCTTTACTGAAATTCTGCACAGTTTGGTAAAATAACTCAGCAAAGTGTTTATCATCAATTTTGTAATCAATTGTTTGATATTTGCAGGATTGGCGAGGACAGTAAAGAACTGAAATGTGTTGATGCCAACCTGTCTATTGAAAAATTCAACAGTCCTTTACCGTACCCAGTGTGGAGAGAAATGCTGGATGCCATTAACCCCGGTAAAACTCATATATGTTCCTTTGTCCTGATTATGTCTCATCATTTGATTCATTATACATGAAAGTATACATGAAAATACCATGTAATCTTTTAGTACTAAGTAGTTGCAAAGGAAAGCAGTTAAAAGTGGCCTGAATATAATTCATGAGTTACTCTCACAGCAAATCCACCTTCTAAAAAGTATAATCTTCAACTGGTCAGCTAAATGGAACTAAATGGCATCCTTGCCTGCTGTAAATTTCTATGTTTCTATGATTCTGTGAGTACTGGTACAGACAGATCGTACAGTGACTAGGAGATTACTGATACAGAGTGAACATACAACTTTAAGTTTATTTATTTTGCCTTTTAAACTGTGGTCTCAGCAGCTTTTCCTGTCTCCCCTTTGCTGAGTTCCGAGATTCCTCGTGTCAAGCTGCTGGTATTATTTTTCCTTCTTTATTATTTTCTGCATTTCAAATTGCTCCCCTTCTCTTATTCTCTTTGCTTATCAATGTTTCCCTTCTCTTATTTCCCTGCCTCTTATCTGTCTCTGTAATTCCATTAATTCTCTCCGCTTTCTCACCGACTGACAGTAGCTTTTCAAACAAGGCTTGTTATATTCTGCATTTTTAATATTTGGTCAAGCAGGCCCAACTCCTCTTTCTTCCATGTTAAAATCTAACCGAGTCTACCCAAGGCATATTACACGAGTTTATAAGCATAATTATTCCAGAATTGGTGTGCTTTGACTAACAGTTACAGAATCCAAACTTAAGCCGACAGCTAATAATGCTAATTTAATTTTGCCCATGTTAGCTAGTGCGAATCTGAAATTGGGATTTCTCAGAATTCTTACACTGGTACAGATACTAACGGGAGGACTTATCAGGAAAAGTTTAAGCGTGTAGTTCTTATCTCCTCACGCTGATTGAAGCTAGCAGTCCCAGTCCCTCTGAGCGTTTGTGTGTTGTACCATTTATTGACCCGCCTATAAACCTGGCCATGCCCCCAGATCGGGATAATCAGCATGGTGAGTTTCTGCCCATTGTGTCTGTTTGAGGAGGCTCTTCAAATTGAAACACTTTTTAGGAGCACAGGCACTAGTAGGCACATTTTAAAAGTTTTTAAATATTAAAAAATACGTAATTAACTAAGAAACTGAATAGTGTACGCGAATGAAATTAGTAAATGGTTCAGTACAGGTTTTAGTCATTTTCAGTGAATTGAAATCAGATTACTCCCAGGTGGAGGACTAGATACTCTTAATAAAATGCTTATTTTTTTGTGATCCTAGAATGACACAGCACATTCGGCTCATCTTGCCTGTGCCAACTCTTTGGTAGAGCTATCCAATTAATCCCTGTCCCCTGCTGTTTCCCCGCAGCTTTGCAATTTTTTTTCCTTGAATTATTTATCAATTTCTCTTTGGAATGTTATCACTGAATCTGCTTCCACCGCCCTTTCAGGCAATGTGTTCCCGATTGCTATCACTGTGTAAAAATAGATTTCCTCATGTTGCCTCTGGAACTTTTGCCAATCACCTTAAGTCTGTGTCCTCTGGTTACCAAGCCTTCTGCCTAATGAAGCAGTGTAAATAAGAGAAACTATCAAAGCCATTCATGATTTTGAACACCTCTATTAAATCTCTTCTTAACCTTCTCTGCTCCAAGAGAACGACCCCAGTTTTTCCGATCTCTCCACTCCCTGATACCATTCTAGTAAATTTCTTCCACACCATCTCCAAGGCCTTGACACCCTTCTTAAAGTGCTGTGCCTGGAATTGAACACAATAATCCAGCTGAGGCCTAACCAGAAATGTTTTAAGGTTTAGCATAACCTCCTTGCTTTTGTACTCTGTTCCTCTATTAATAAAGCCAAGGATCCCATCTGCTTTGTTAATTTGTCGTGCCACCTTCAAATATTCGTGTACACACCCCCAGGTCTCCTATGTTTCTGCACCCACTTTAAAATGTTCCCATTTAATTCATATGGCACATTCTCACTGTTCCTACCAAAATATATCACTTCACACTCCTCTGTGTTAACTTTCCTCTAACACGTGTCGAGTCACTTCACCAGTCTGTCTATGTACTCCTGACGATCCCCAGTGACTCTCTCCCCCGATCCCCAGCGAGTCTCTCTCTAATCCCGATTGAATCTCTCCAATCCCAGGTGAATGTCTCTAATTCTCTTCCTTTTTCTCCCAGTCTCTGTGACCCTGGATGTGGAAACAGCGAATCGAGTTCTCGAGGTGTCTGAGGATCTGAAGAGTGTGAGACGGATCCGGACCCGGAGGAATCTCCCTGACACCGAGGAGAGGTTTACAGCTTGGGCCTGTGTGCTGGGATTGGAGGGATTCACATCGGGGAGACATTACTGGGAGGTGGACGTGGCAGGAACTCGGATCTGGAGTCTGGGAGTAGCCGCAGAGTCTGTGGAGAGAAAGGGAAAGGTGGAATTGATCCTGGAGAATGGATTGTGGACCATCGGGCTAGATGAAGATGAGTTTAATGTAAACTCCTCCCCTCCATCCCCTCTCCCTGCCAATCAGATCCCCAGGAAGGTGGGAGTTTATCTCAGTTACGAGTCCGGGACAGTTTCATTTTACAGCGCGGACACCAAGTCTCATCTCCACACCTTCACTGGGAATAAATTCACGGAGAAACTTTATCCTTTCTTCCGAACTGGGGATGTGAACAAGTGGCTGAGAATCTGCTCCGGTTCCGTTTCGGCTCTGTAAAAGGGGCGGGGCCTCGGGCCAGCCCGCATCATCCATGACTTCTCAATGACTTGACCCTGTGCAGATGGGGTCAGGTGCAGAGGTCAGGGGTCGGGTGGTGGAAATGTAATTTCCAAAAGATGCATTGTAAAATTCCAATGAGACTGTAAATACAACCCATACAAATATAAAATGTGAGGAGACTAAACTAAAAAGTAAAAGCCAACAACAACTCCATCCCAGCCCTTTCTCATCACTGCCCCGCTCCTTTGTAGGTATAAGTTGTGCTCTGAAAATGAGCACATTCCTCAGGTATTCAGCACCACGCACCATTAGTGATGAGAAATACACAAACTATCTCTCCTCAAAAGTCAGAATTTGGAAATCTTCAGTTTAAAGGGCAGTGTAATGTATGCACCTGTGAGTATGCTCACAGGTTTGTTGAATGGTTGTCATCAGGACCAGGGTGTCCCTGGAAATGGAGCACGCGGTGTCCACCGGTACGCTCGCGGCCTTCCGCGAGAGGTGGGCACCGGAGGGACTGGAGTGCATCATCACCCCCGGCAACTAAATTTTAATTTGATTTTATATGTTTTAAAGTCTAATTTATTTTAAATGCTGGTTTTAGTGTCCCCCTCCCGTTTTATAGGAGGCACTTGGAAAAAATTATGATTTTAGTGCCCAAAACAAAAAAAAATCACCATAAAAATAAAAAAAAAGGGCATGCGAAAAGTGTTTGGAGTGTCACCCAGATCGGGGGGCACTTGATTTAATGTTGATTTTGTTTACTCCAAAAGAGTTGTTGAGTGGTTGTCATCCGGTCCAGGGTGTCCCTGGAGATGGAGCACGCAGTGTCCACCGGTACGCTCGCGGCCTTCCGCGAGAGGTGGGCGCCGGAGGGACTGGAGTGCATCATCACCCCCGGCAACCAAATTTTAATTTGATTTTAAATGTTTTAAAGTTTAATTTGTTTTAATTGCAGGGTTTTTAGTGTCCCCCTCCCCATTTATAGGGGGCACTTGTAAAATATATCATTTTAATGCCCCCCAAAAAAAAACCCAAAAATATTTTAAAAAGAGGGCAGTTAAAAGTGTCTGGCGTGTCCCCCAGATCGGGGGGTGGGGGGGCACTTGATCTAATGTTTATTTTGTTCCCCCCCAAAAGAGTTGTTGAGCAGTTGCATTGTGAGGGGCTTAACCAGTCACGTGATGTTCACAAGACTCAATAAAACCCCAGTCAGTTGGGTTCAGGTCATCGACGGTGAGGTATGCAGTTGTGAGCCTGGTGAAGGAGCTGGTAATGTGTAGTGTGATAAACCTTTGTTAATAAACCAACTAGTTCTTCATAGCAATGTGTTGCTATTACTTTTTAAGCAAAAAAACTCATGAAGCAAATACATTACAGGCTAAATGTTCACTATTGCTGCCGTACAGACTGTAAAACAGGTGGCCGAACCACTAACACCTATTTTGCGCCCGGTGCTAATGGTGAAAATTCAACCCAGCGTGTTTAGCGTTCCCTTGCAGGTCATTGTCGTGCAACTTTCAGCCAGAAGCTGGGGATGGTGAACTGTACAAAGAGCTGTAAAGTTTTACAGTGCAGTATCAACACCTGCTGGTGGGAAACATCATCATCATCATAGGCAGTCCCTCGAAACGAGGATGACTTGCTTCCACACCAAAAAAGGATGAGTTCACAGGTGTTTCAATGAAGGATCTAATATTTCCAGGTCCTGAACTTCTTCCTGAAGGGTGGAAGATGCTTGGAATTTTTAACGTGGGGTGGCCGTTGCACACCAGCCACCACACGGGCCTGACAGAGCTAGGTCTTGGTCCAGTGGCAAGGATTACCCAAGACGACTGGAGACGAGCTCTGCTGCACGGATCTAGTGTGCACACATATCACAGTGTGGCTCCGAACTCACACCTCTCCTGCTGTGTCTGCCCACGCTCCAATGACTGACTTGGACCTTGATGACGTCCCTCTTCGCTGCCGCTCCTTTTATGGCCCCGACCTGCCGCTGATGGTCTCTCGCAGGTCGGGGCCACCACGCGAGAGACCATCCCCACATTATCCAACCGCTGGTTACAGCAAACTGCGTGGCATCCGGGAAACAGGTGGGAAACAGTTGCTACAGATATACCAGAAACACAAAATGCTGAAACACTCGACTGATCAGACAATTCAGACAGTACCTTTCTTCAGAAGTGAAAGATAATTAGATCAGAAAAAAGAAGGAAAAATAAACACGGGCCTGGACTTCCCACTTCCGTGCTCCTGGCACACACTGAGTCCCGGTCGAGGATCCGAGCTCCCGGTCTGTCCAGTGTTCAAAAAAAGCACAAGTTGGGAGTGTGGAATTTCCCAATATGGGCTCTTGGTGTGCATCAGGAGAGCTGGATTCAAAAATCTGGGCCTGTATTCCGTGTACAGAGAGGAGTTTAATTGATTAAATGAGTTTAAAAATCACTGAAGTAGGTGCGGAAGACATGAAATTTGTTTGCAGGGGGTGTCTGGGAGATACTTTCATCCAGAGTGAATAGAAATTAGTTACTGGATTATCGCAGGCAGTGCCCTGGGTATGTGTCACCCCTTGATCCACAATTTGCATTTATATAGCACCTTTAACTTAGTAAAATGAGCCAAGGTAGGAAAGTTATCAAACCAAATTTGACAGCAAGCCACATAAGTAGCTTGGACAAAGAGCAAGGTTTAAAGGAGCACCTTAAAGGAGGAGTGAGAGGTAGAGAGGTTTAAGGAGGGAATTCCAGATCACGAGATACTATTTAGATACTACGGTTGTCAGAGAGTTCCACATTCTCAGCACTCTCTGGGTAAAGAGGTTTCTCCTGATGTACCTATTGGATTTATTGCTGACTATCTTATATTTATGGCCCCTAATTCTGCTCTCCCCCTCCAAGCCTACCCTAACCTTTCCTCATTTTAAAGACCTCTATCAGATCACCCCTCAGCATTCTCCTTCTGGAGAAAAGAGGTCCAGCCCAGGGACGATCCAATGACTGCTCCTGCAGGACATGGCCATCGGGTGAGGACACAACTGAGCCGAGCCCTGCTGTTCCCGAGCCGCGAGTTAGTGCCTTCAGGAGGAGAGGTGAGGAAAGTGAGGTTGAGGGACTTCTACAAAGAAAGCCTCATTATAAAGAGATGACGGGCTGTGCGGGTGCTCTGCTTACTGTGCCATGGTGCACGCTGCACTCCATACATGGGGATCTCCCAGTCTGAGCTGTGCTGCCCTACAAGCTGGAGTAAAATCTCCCTTACAGTCCTCAATGCATTTAGAAATATTGTAGTGTCCAACGTATTTTTTTCATGTGGAAGTTCTGTCACCACAGTGGGGAATTTAATTGCCCCCTTTTCCCCCACCCTTCAACTATTTGAGTAGAAACTTCAAATCAAGTGCCTGGAACAGCTCCACAACAATTTTTGTGAACCTATAAATAAAGTGTCCCCTTGTTAAAGGGGGCACTAAAACCAGAAAATTAAACAAATTAAACTTTAAACGATCAAATTAAAATTTGGTTGTCAGGGGTGATAATGCACTCCAGACCCTCCGGTGCCCACCTCTTGCGGAAGGCCGCGAGTGTACTGGTGGACACCGCGTGCTCCATCTCCAGAAACACCCTGGCTCGAATGTACCCGTGGAAGAGAGGCAGTCAGTCGCGCTGAACGACCCCCTCGACCGCCTGCTGCCTGGGCCGGCTGATGGCCACCTTGGCCATGCCCAGGAGCAGTCCTATGAGGAGGCCTTCCGACCTGCCCACTCCCCTCCGCACAGGGTGCCCAAAGATCAGGAGTGTGGGACTGAAGTGCAACCAGAATTTGAGAAGCAGTCCCTTCATATATTGGAAGAGGGACTGCAACCTCACACATCGCACATACACATGGAACACGGACTCTTCCAGACCGCAGAAATTGCAGGCGGCCTGGGAATCTGTGAACCGACTGAAAAACTTATTGCACAGGACTGCTCCATGCAACACCCTCCAGGCCAAGTCCTCAATAAATAAAG
This sequence comes from Pristiophorus japonicus, assembly GCF_044704955.1. Lineage (NCBI taxonomy): Eukaryota > Metazoa > Chordata > Chondrichthyes > Pristiophoridae > Pristiophorus > Pristiophorus japonicus. The sequence goes on along the minus strand of NC_091995.1, from coordinate 9,524,888 downwards.
GGAGGACTCCTGCGTAGAGAGCACTCCATTGGGGACCCTCGCCTCCTCTGGATGGCAAGATGGTGCACCATAGCATGTCCAGACGAGGATGGCAAAGAATGTGCAAGAGCAGCCCGTACAGGAATCCTCTCCGCACAGAACTGAAAGGCACGGAGGGGATTTCCCGGAGGAGGCTCAAGTTGTGAGGCGCCGGCTCCCGAGGAAGGTTTTGGGGCTTGGCGCCGATGGGGAATTTCGTCCGGATGGGAGGCTTCTGTCCGGACGGGGGTCCCGCCGCCCCTCCAATGTCACAAATCAGTTCCCAGTTAATAGGGTTCACTGGCAAATTGTTCCTCCCATGCATAAGAACAGAAAATGCCAGCAATGCAAAGCAGGTCATCAGTATCTGTAAAGGGGAAAGACAAGCTATTAAATGTGTATCTTTTCATCAGAACTTGTGATGAGGTGTCATATACCTGAAACACCAATGACCTTTTATGTTTCAGATCTATTTTATTAGTAGATTTTGTTTGTGTATTATTGTGTGCACCAATTCGCAAAAGCGATTCTCCCTGGCCCGATTAAAAGGATCTATTCCATAATTCTGGGCCCCACTGGCCACCGCCCGTACCCTGAATGCACTGTGTACGCAAACATGCCCTACACAGTTTAGAGTGGAGTCATGGCTGCTCATCTCCTCAAATCTTTTACCGAAGAAAGGGAGCAGCGCTGCATCATTCCTCTCCCGGTGAAGCCCTAATAGAGTACAACAGCAGGGGAGTCCTCATCTGCTACCAATTGGGAAAGCATATGTCATGTATTTACTCATCTTGCAATGACATAGTCATGTAACTGTAACTCATGTACACTGTACCTGTACCCTAGAAATGCACACCCTGACCACAGGGGGTGAACTTGCGGGAGACACTCCTCACCTGGGTTTCCAGGTATAAAGGGGGAGCACTCCTTGGTCCTGGGAATAAAGATGATGGTCACACGTGACCGTGTCTGATATATACATGCCTCGTGTGAGTTTATAGCAAGGTGCAGGGACACTACAGCATGAGTAATCTTTGCAGAGGGACATAAGGATGACTGAGGTGGGAAATTGATGCTGACACAGGCTCTAAAGAGGTGCAGTTCTATTTCACAGCACTGAGACCAGAAAATACCACATTTTCAACTTTTATCTTTGATGCATTTGTAAGTAGTATCCAATACATGTGTATGTATTATCATCATAGGCAGTCCCTCGGAATCGAGGAAGACTTGCTTCCACTCTTAACATGAGTTCTTAAGTTCTTAGATGGCTGAACAGTCCAATACGAGAACCACAGTCTCTGTCACAGGTGGGACAGACAGTCGTGAGGGAAAGGGAGGGTGGGACAGGTTTACCACACGCTCCTTTGCCTGCGCTTGATTTCTGCATGCTCTCAGCGACGATACTCGAGGAGCTCAGCGCCCTCCCGAATGCACTTCCTCCACTTAGGGCGGTCCACGGCCAGGGACTCCCAGGTGTCAGTGGGGATGTCGCACTTTATCAGGGAGGCTTTGAGGGTGTAAGATAGCATCTGACTACTATCTGAATTTATGTTTATGCAATGTTTATGTTTATACAATGTTTATGTTAATGCAATGTTTATGTTTATACAATGTTTGCTCTAATTTTTTTCGCACTCAAACCTTTAACTTTGTGGGGCCGGCCGTTATGCATCTGCAGTATCTCTCCCAGCGGCAGGAGTCGGGGATCAGCCTGCACGGGACCGTGCGATTGCTGGAACATTGGTGGGCGGCCCCCAACAGCTCTCCCAAACCTCCAGCCCAAATACTGTCCCAGCCCTGTACCAGAGTAAGCTGTGAGCTGCAGGAACCCGGGGACCTTGCTGCCTGTAATGTTGCTCCACAGGCGGAAGGTGGCGCTACACCGCCGTGTCTCAGGTGGATTGCCGCTGTCCGGGTCACTCCAGCTGCTTTACCACCATGGCCATTGGCCACACTTCCCCAGGGGCCGCCAGCTTCACTCACTCTCGGAGGGAGGGAGTCAGATGGAGGTTCCTTGAATGAACAATTCCTGAGTCTGTTCTGGGACCCGGCTGTGTGAGATTCAGAGGCTGAAATAAAAACTCGCGTCCAGTGACAATGATCTTGTCAATGATGAGTTCTGAGCCCAACCTTATCAGATCTGTCTCATTTTAATCGGTGTTTAACTGCAGAGCAGAGGGGCGCTGCAGGGTGAGTGAAGGTGGCTGAAGAGCGGGGAGGGGGGAGCTCGGGGAGCCTCAGAGCCCCGGGAAAGACCGACTTTAGAAAGGTCCAGAGTCCAAATCCATCGGTGGGGGTCCCGGGGGACATTTGCTGAGAGTCAGTCCGCCTCTGAGGGTAAGTCCGCGGACCGGATGAACCTGTTCCAGGGTCTGATCCCACACCCCTGCTGTAAACAAATGCTCTCCCTTACGATCCAGATGTGTCACTTTTTTCCATTTGCCGCTTACAGCAGCGCACATCTGGGGCATTAACAGAAACCTCAGTGGCAGTAATTTACTGACTGAATTCAATCTAGTCTCCTCCGACAGTGCTAAACTCTCTTTAACTCACAGACCAGAGGTTTACAGATTGAAATGACTGATATATTTAGTTGAAATTAAACACTGCTGTGAGACACTCAAATGTGGGTGGGAATTTGGCTCTGGGCACAGACCATATATATTTATTTAAGAAATAGGAGCAGGAGTGGGTCATTTGTTCCCTCGAGGCTACTCTGCCATTCAATAAGATAATGGTTACTTCACCACCCATTGCATTTCCTGACACACACTGGCAGGCCAATGAAATGATATTCAATGGACAGAATTACTCCAATTTCAAATACAGAAACAACATACTGCTTGTAAAGTCCTGACCCTGCAGTACAGACTTACAGGAGGCACATGCTGAAGTCAAGGTCACTCTGAACCTGCACCTTTATTTCACAGCTCTCGAATGCCACACTTGCCTGAGACCTGCCTTTATATACCTGTCTGGGATAGGTATGCAGTGTCTCCTGCAAGTGCACCCCTGGTGGTAAAGTATGCTTGTGGTTACAGGTCATAACTAGTTACAGTCATGTATAGCATGGTAAGATGCAGTTATATACAGTACTGTGAAATACATGACATCATCCTCTCCCAAGGTCTTATTGTCTTTATAGATTCAGTCTCTCAGGTGGTCTACGCTCTCGCGTGGAGCATCTTTGTTGTGGTTCAGTTGTTTGCCTTGGTGCCTGTTTTTCTTTCGGTGTGATTGCTGGTATCTCGCCTGGGCTGTCTGTTTCGTTCAGTATGATTGCTGGTATCTCGCCTGGGCTGTCTGTTGAGACTGCCCTTTCCACAGGTTGTTCCCTCTGTCTGTCCACCAGATGTGATGTGAATTCCACATTGTAGTCTGCCTCTGGTTCTGCAGTGTTGTTGGTGAATCTATTTTTTACTTGGTCTACATACCTCCGGCAGGTTTGGCCATTGTCCATTTGTACAACCAGTAGCCTGTTTGCTTCCTTGCCTGTTACTGTCCCTGCAAGTCATTTGGGACCCCTGCCATAGTTTAGCACAAACACTTTGTCCCCTATCTCATTCCACCTCCCCCTCAAATTTCGGTCATGGTACTCAGTTAGCTTCCGGCGCTTTGCCTCAACAATTTCATGCATGTCTGGGAGGATTAACGAGAGCCTAGTCTTTAAGGTCCGTTTCATCAATAGTTGTGTGGGGGGAGCCCCAGTCAACGAATGTGGACGAGATCTGTATGCCAGCAGCAGTCGCGACAGGCAGCTCTGCAGCGTGGGACCTTGGATTTTTAGCATGCCTTGTTTAATGATTTGCACTGCTCGCTCCACCTGGCCATTGGAGGCCGGCTTGAACGGTGCCGTCTTAGCATGATTTATGCCGTGGTCAACTATAAAATCTTGAAATTCTGCGCTGGTGAAGCACGGACCATTATCACTGACTAATATGTCAGGAATTCCATGCGTTGGTTCTAAGGCTCTCCACAGTAGTGGAGGTGGTGCTCGAGTTTAAAATGGTGCACTCGATCCACTTTGAAAATGCATCGACGACTACGAGGAACATTTTGCTCATGAATGGACCTGCATAGTCTACATGCACCCGCGACCACGGTTTGGTGGGCCAGGGCCAGGAGCTTAGGGGGGCCTCCCTGGGGGCATTACTGAGTTAGCACAAATGGTGCACCGCCGGACGCAGAGCTCCAAGTCTGCATCAATGCCAGGCCACCAGATGTGGGATCTGGCTATGGCCTTCATAAGGATGATCTCCGGGTTCTCGCGGTGGAGTTCCCGGACAAACACCTTTCTGCCTTGCAAGGGCATAACTACTCGGCTGCCCCACATCAGGCAGTCTGCCTGTAGTGATAGTTCATGCATGCGCCTATGGAAAGGTTTGATCTCCTCGGGGCAGGCATCACAAGCCTCTGCTCAGTCACCAGTTAAAACACATCTTTTGACTAAGGATAACGTGGGGTCGCTGGTCGTCCAGGTTCTGATTTGACGAGCCGTCATGGGCGAACCTGTGGATTCAAAGGCATTGATTGCCATGACTATCTCACAGTCCTGTTCGTCGGACCCTTCCGTGGTCACCAGGGGTAGCCTGCTAAGCACGTCAGCACAGTTGTCTGTGCCTGGTCTGTGCCTTATTGTGTAGTCGTAAGACACCGGCATGAGTGCCCACCGCTGAATGTGCACCGAGGCGTTGGCATTTATTGCCTTGCACTCGGATAGTAGAGAGGTGAGGGATTTGTGGTCGGTTTCTAATGCGAACTTGGCCGCGAAAAGGTATTGGTGCATCTTTTTAACACCGTACACGCACGCGAGCGCCTCCTTCTCAACCATACCGTATCCACGCTCCGCCTGCGAAAGTGACCTGGAGGCATCAGCAATGGATTGTTATTTACCCCATCATTAACATGTTGTAAAATGCACCCGACCCCCTACGCTGACGCATCACATGTAAGAACTAACTTTTTACCTGGGTTAAAAAAGGCTAAAACATTGTTGGAACATAGAAGGCGCATTCTTGGGTGTCCCCCCAAAACCAATCGCACCCCTTTCTGTGTAGCACATGGAGAGGCTCCAGCAGCGTGCTCAAGTTCTGCATAAAGTTCCCACAGTAACTGAGTAGCCCAAGAAAGGCACACAGTTCCGAGACATTCCGGGGCCTGGGTGCCAGACGAATTGCTTCGGTTTTGGATTCTGTTGGGCGGATTCCATCAGCGGCAATCCTTCTGCCCAAAAATTCAACCTCGGGCGCGAGAAACAGACACTTGGATTTCTTAACTGTTAGGCCTACCCGATCCAATCGACTTAGTACTTCCTCCAAATTGCGGAGATGGGAGTTGGTGTCGTTGCCCGTGATGGGTATGTCATCTTGAAACACAACCATCCCCGGGATGGACTTGAGCAGACTCTCCAACTTTTTGAGAAAAGTTTTCCTCCAGCCAATGTGGCAAGTAGGTGATCCGCTCTGGGCAACGGGTATTGGTCCTGTAGGGAGACTCTGTTTATGGTAGACTTGTAATCCCCACAGATTCGTACGGATCCATCAGGCTTCATGACGGGGATGATGGGACTTGCCCAGTTGCTAAATTCCATGGGTGAGATAATGCCTTCCCGCAGAAGCCAGTCCAGTTCGTGTTCAATCTTTTCCCTCATCACATAAGGCACAGCTCTAGCCTTGTGATGGACCGGTCTGGCATCCTGTGTGATGTAGATTTTAACTTTAGCCGCTTTGAAGGTGCCCACACCTAGCTGAAAGAGATGTTCAAAACGACTTAGAACTGTTGAGCAGGAGGTCCGTTCCTCTGACGACATGGTGTGAACATCATCCCATTTCCAATTTAGTTTTGCCAGCCAGCTTCTCCCCAACAGTGCTGGGAGATCTCCGGAGACAATCCACAGAGGAAGTCGGTTCACCGTCCCTTTGTGTGTGACTGAGAGCATGGCGCTGCCAAGGACTGGGATGATTTCTTTGGTATAGGTCCTTAGTTTGGTGTCGATCCTTGTGAGTTTTGGTCTGTTGCTTTTGTGCGGCCACAACTGTTCAAATTGTTGGATGCTCATGAGAGATTGACTAGCTCCCATGTCCAGTTCTATGTTGACGGGTATCCCATTGAGTAGGACCCTCATCATTATTGGAGGCATCTTATTGTAAGAACAGTGGACATTGATCGTGTTGACCCGCTGTACCCCGGCGTCCCAGGCACTGTCCCCACCGTCTCCTGGTCCGCTTTCCGACCCTTCCGATTCATATACCAGCCGAGCTGCTGTTTTGCTGCACATGCGAGCCAGATGCCCTATATAGTTGCAGTTTCTGCAAACAGCATGCTGAAATCGACACCCCCTTGTTGATAGCTTTCCCACACATCTCCAGCACAGACCGTTTCCATTGTTTCCGAAGGATGAGTTGCGTTTGACTGATCTCTCTTGAGCTTCTCTCAGTCTGTCGTTGATTGCTCGCATTGTGGGTTGATGAGGTGTGAACGGCCGTTCATGTGGCCCTTGATGGCTTCTGGCGCCACTGCCTGCTGTTGAAGGCCTGCTCTCCTGCCTTTGTCTGTGTGTGGGGGTAGTGGCTCATTTCCCGCTGTGAACCCCTTGTTCCGATGTTTCGTTAGTTGTCGTACCCGCAGTATAGATCAACCTCGTTTCTTCTTCTCCTGCCAAGAATGTCTGTGCGACCAGTGCTGCTGCCTCTAGGGTCAAGTTCTTGGTCGCTATAAGCTTTCAGAATATGCCTGCGTGGCCTATTCCTTCAATAAAAAAGTCTCTCAGTACTTCTCTCCTTAGTTCACCGGAGAACACACATAAACTAGCCAGCCTCTGAAGTTCCGCCACAAAGTCGGATATGCTCTGGCCCACACAGCATCTGTAGTTGTAGAACCTGTGTCTGGCCATGTGTAGGCTGCTCGCTGGCTTCAGGTGGTCTCTCACCAGTGTGCTCAACTCCTGAAATGACTTGCTTGCTGGTTTCTCGGGTGCCAGCAGGTCCTTCATTAAGGCATATGTTTTCGAGCCACAGCTGGTCAAGAGATGGGCTCTTTTCTTGTCTGCCTTATCGTCGCCCAACCAGTCTTTGGTTACAAAGCTTTGCTGGAGCCTTTCTACAAAGTCCTTCCAATTGTCTCCAGCATTGAATTTCTCATCTGAGCCATTGGTAGCCATTCTGTGGATTCTGTGATCCCGTAACTCATCGCCACTGTAAAGTCCTGACCCTGCAGTACAGACTTACAGGAGGCACATGCTGAAGTCAAGGTCACTCTGGACCTGCACCTTTATTTCACAGCTCTTGAATGCCACACTTGCCTGAGATCTGCCTTTATATACCTGTGTGGAAGAGGTATGCAGTGTCTCCTGCAAGTGCACCCCTGGTGGTAAAGTATGCTTGTGGTTACAGGTCATATCTAGTTACAGTCATGTACAGCATGGTAAGATACAGTTATATACAGTAGTGTGAGATACATGACATCACTGATGCTGGAAATCTGAAGTATCAGAAACTGCTGGAAACACTCAGTAGGTCAGGCGACAGCTGTGGAGACACAAAGAGAGTTACTTTTTCAATTTGATGACCTTTCAAATATTGGGATTCGGTCTTTACTGAAATGTGACTGCCGAGCAGCATAAACCTGCTGTGCTTTCCCGGGTATGTCCTGGGGTCGGGGGATGGGATTTGGAGGGTGGGGCAGTGTTTGGGAGAGGGAAGGGATAGCGATGGGGAAAGGGAGGGGCAGCAATGGGGAGGGGGAGGGGGCAGCGATGGGGAGGGGGAGGGGGCAGCGATGGGGAGAGGGAGGGGGCAGTGATGGGGAGAGGGAGGGGGCAGTGATGGGGAGAGGGAGGTGCGATCAGGAGGATCTGGGTTGGTCCAATCATTACCCGGAGGCAGGTTTAGTTTGTTTTGGTCTCTGTATTTAAGTTGCAGTTATACAGGGTATTGGTGAGGCCACACCTGGAATACTGCATACAGTTTTGGTTTCCACATTTAAGAAAGGATATACTTGCTTTGGAGGCCGTTCAGAGAAGGTTCTCTAGGTTGATTCCAGAGATAAGGGGGTTGACTTATGAGGAAAGGTTGAGTAGGTTGGGCCTCTACTCATTGGAATTCAGATGAATGAGAGGTGACCTTATCGAAATGTATAAGATTATGAGGGGGCTTGACAAGGTGGATGCAGAGAGGATGTTTCCATTGATAGGGGAGACTAGAACTAGGGGCCATAGTCTCAAAATAAAGGGCTGCCCATTTAAAACTGAGTTGAGGAGGAATTTCTTCTCCCAGAGGGTTGTAAATCTGTGGAATTCTCTGCCCCAGAGAGCTGTGGAGGCTGGGCCATTGAATATATTTAAGGCGGAGGTGGACAGATTTTTGAGCGATAAGGGAATAAAGGGTTATGAAGAGCGGGCAGGGAAGTGGAGATGAGTCCATGATCAGATCAGTCATAATCTTATTAAATGGCGGAGCAGGCTCGAGGGGCCAGGTGGCCTACTCCTGTTCCTATTTCTTGTGTTCTTGTTGTTTTCAAGCGCTATCTGATGACTCCTTCCTGAACTGAGCTGGCCCAGCGCCGGCTGTGTTCAGTTTGGCCCAATTTTACAAATGGATTGATAATCAGACATTAGGCCCTCTGTTTACAGATGCAAAGGGCTGAACACTTGTTTCAGGTGTGGAACCTGGACACCTCTTTTGCTGCCTTTCCCAATACGGCTCCCTCTGCACCCGCTCTGTGGGCATGGTGCCAATGAATTTCAAGACCCACATGTTTCCCAGATTTACTCCCAACAGTCGCCAGAATTGTATACAATTGGTGAAAGTATGTTCCAACATAGATTGAAGTAGATTTTAGTCTTTCTCGCCTGGGTGTTATGTGTTGCTTGTCAGAGTGCATGAAGGACAAAGTGGCACCGAGGATCGTACGCTGATAACAGAAACCGCTTGATTTCCTTCCATTCATTTCAGTAGAAATTAATGTGGATTCTGTTACCAGGGTGCGATCCGCTGACCAGATTTTCCTGTCCACTCCTCGCTCAGGTGACCCGGACTGTCGGATGGAAAAGAGGAAAATCCACCCAACGTTGGATATGGAAAAGAGGAAAATCCACCCAACATGGACAGCATCAAACAAGAAATAAGGGATGTGTGCAATAAAGGTACAGCAGTTATCATGGGTGACTTTAATCTACATATTGATTGGGCTAACCAAACTGGTAGCAATGCAGTGGAGGAGGATTTCCTGGAGTGTATTAGGGATGGTTTTCTCGACCAATATGTCGAGGAACCAACTAGGGAGCAGGCCATCCTAGACTGGGTGATGTGTAATGAGAAGGGACTAATTAGCAATCTTGTTGTTTGAGGCCCCTTGGGGAAGAGTGACCATGGCAGAATTCTTTGTTAAGGCGGAGAGTGACACAGTTAATTCGGAAACTAGGGTCCTGAACTTAAGGAAAGGTAACTTCGATGGTATGAGACATAAAGTGGCTAGAATAGACTGGCAAATGATACTTAAAGGGTTGACGGTGGATAAGCAATGGCAAACATTGAAAGATCACATGGATGAACTTCAGCAATTGTACATCCCTGTCTGAAGGTGGCTCAACCATGGCTAACAAGGGAAATTAAGGCTAGTAGTGTTAAAACCAAGGAAGAGGCATATAAATTGGCTATAAAAGGCAACAAACCTGAGGACTGTGAGAAATTTAGAATTCAACAGAGGAGTACTAAGAGTTTAATTAAGAGGGAGAAAATAGAGAACGAGACGAAGCTTGCAGGGAACATAAAAACTGACTGAAAAAGCTTCTATAGATATGTGAAGAAAAAGATTAGTGAAGACAAACGTAGGTGCCTTGCAGTTGGATGCAGGTGAATTTATAATGGGGAACAAAGAAATGGCAGACCATTTGAACAAGTACTTTGGTTCTGTCTTCACGAAGGAAGACACAAATAACTTTCCGAATGTACTAGGCAACAGTGGGTCTAGTGAGAAGGAGGAACTGAAGGATATCCTTATTAGGCGGGAAATTGTGTTAGGGAAATTGATGGGATTGAAGGCCAATAAATCCCCGGGGCCTGATGGTCTGCATCCCAGAGTACTTAAAGAAGTGGCTCCTAGAAATAGTGGATGCATTGGTGATTATTGTCCAACAGTCTATCGAATCTGGATCAGTTCCTATGGACTGGAGGGTAGCTAATGTAACACCACTTTTTAAAAAAGGAGGGAGAGAGAAAACCGGTAATTATAGACCGGTTAACCTGACATCAGTAGTGGGGAAAATGTTGGAATCAATTATTAAGGATGAAATAGCAGCACATTTGGAAAGCAGTGACAGGATTGGACCAAGTCAGCATGGATTTATGAAAGGGAAATCAAGCTTGATGAATCTTCTGGAATTTTTTGAGGATGTGACGAGCAGAGTGGACAAGGGAGAACCAGTGGATGTGGAGTATTTGGACTTTCAAAAGGCTTTTGACAAGGTCCCGCACAAGAGATTGGTGTGCAAAATCAAAGCGCATGGTATTGGGGGTAATGTACTGACATGGAAAGAGAACTGGTTAGCAGACAGGAAGCAGAGAGTTGGGATAAACGGGTCGTTTTCAGAATGGCAGGCAGTGATGACTAGTGGAGTGCCGCAGGGCTCAGTGCTGGGGCCCCAGCTCTTTACAATATACATTAACAAATTAGATGAAGGAATTGAGTAATATCTCCAAGTTTGCAGATGACACTAAACTGGGTTGCGGTGTGAGCTGTGAGGAGGACGCTAAGAGGCTGCAGGGTGACTTGGACAGGTTAAGTGAGTCGGTAAATGCATGGCAGATGCAGTATAATGTGGATAAATGTGAGGTTATCCATTTTGGGGGCAAAAACATGAAGGCAGAATATTATCTGAATGGCGGCAGATTAGGCAAAGGGGAGGTGCAATGAGACCTGGGTGTCATGGTACATCAGTCATTGAAAGTTGGAATACAGGTACAACAGGCGGTGAAGAAGGCAAATGGTATGTTGGCCTTCATAGCTAGGGGATTTGAGTATAGAAGCAGGGAGGTCTTACTGCAGTTGTACAGGGCCTTAGTGAGGCTTCACCTGGAATATTGTGTTCAGTTTTGGTCTCCTAATCTGAGGAAGGACGTTCTTGCTATTGAGGGAGTGCAGTGAAGGTTCACCAAACTGATTCCAGGAATGGCTAGAATGTCATATGAGGAGAGACTGGATCGACTGGGCCTTTATTCACTGGAGTTTAGAAGGATGAGAGGGGATCTCATAGAAACTTATAAGATTCTGACGGGACTGGACAGGTTAGTTGCGGGAAGAATGTTCCCGATGTTGGGGAAGTCCAGGACCAGGGGACACAGTCTTAGGATAAGGGGTAGGCCATTTAGGACTGAGATGAGGAGAAACTTCTTCACTCAGAGAGTTGTTAACCTGTGGAATTCCCTACCGCAGAGAGTTGTTGATGCCAGTTCATTGGATATATTGAAGAGAGTGTTAAATGTGGCCCTTACGGCTAAAGGGATCAAGAGGCATGGAGAGAACGCAAGAAAGGGCTACTGAGGGAATGATCAGCCATGATCTTATTGAATGGCGGTGCAGGCTCGAAGGGCCAAATGGCCTACTCCTGCACCTATTTTCTATGTTGCTATGTTTCTATGATGTCCCAAATGAAACATTTTGCATGATGGCATTGCATAAAAAAATCTATGCAACAGATCAATGCATTTGAAATCAGCATTGGTCTCGCCTCTGCCCCCCTCCTTTCACCTCGCCCTTCCCCCACCCCCAGCACAATGCCCATTTGTCTCAGTCTGATCCAAGGTGCAAAGTCAAATGTCACAGATAGTGTTTTCTATTTGTGAATTTAACAGTATTTCATCCAGATATGTTTTAGGGTGAGCGGCTGCGATCATTAACACGATTCAGTTTGATTATCTCACACCGAGTTTCACCAGAGGATGTGTAGTCGGCAGTGAGTTCAGTCTGGAGCAAAGTGCAAGAGAATCTCGAGCCTTCCCATCTCCGCCTCCTCCCTCCCTCCCTCCCTCCTTCTCTCAAACCACTCCCACCCCACGGACCCTCACCCTTCCCGCCTGGGATCATTTATTCCCCTCCGACCGCTAACCCTGTTTGTCTTTTTATACTGCTCTAGGTTTTGTCTCCCCGTATAATCGTCGATTGGACACAGACTGGTGTATAGTAATAATTCCCTGAGTATTGCAGTGAATTTAGTCGGGAAATCGCTGAACTGAGGGTGTTGGGCAGCTCAGTAAACACAGAGACTGAGCGCGGTTTGAATCAGGAAGTGCTGAGTGTGAACATGGCTTCCAGTGAGCAGAACGAGAGTTGGACCGATGAGACAATTTGTCCCATTTGTCTCGATTTCTTCACCGATCCGGTAATACTGGAGTGTGGGCACAACTTCTGCCGCTCCTGTATCACACAGTGTTGGGAAAAGATGGAGCTAAACTCCTGCCCGGAATGTAGAGAGGAGTTTCCGGAAATAAACCTCAGAGTTAATCGGGCCTTAGCGAGTCTGGCCGAGAAAGCTCGAAAATTTACCCTGAACCAGAAAGAGAAGGAAAGTAAACTTCACTGTGAGGAACATCAGGAAGAACTGAAGCTGTTTTGTGAAACTGACAAGAAATTGATCTGTGTGATTTGTCGAGATGCGCGGGAACACAGAGGGCACCGCTTCATGCCCATTAAAGAAGCTGCGGGAATCTACAAGGTAAAAGGGAACAGATTTGATCACCTGATTATTTTATCACATTTTCATAGTCTAACACTTTTATTCTGTGATTTTCCTCTCCCAATCCCAGGCACAGTTGCAATCTTCCTTAGATTCTCTCACAGAGAAGAAATCGGCGGTTCTAGAAATTGAGCGACAGCAGAAACAGAAGATTTCTGAAATTAGGGTAAATCTCCCTGAGCTGATTTTTGAGATTTGATTCAGGTTTTTTCTTCGCTTTTATTGCGGATCAATATAATTTTTAACATTTTATTTCGTAGCATCAATCAAGCAGTCTGCAGACCCATATCACATCCGAGTTCGCTAAAATGCACCAGATTCTCACTGAGAAAGAGCAGCGTTTAATCCGAGATCTCCGGAAACAAGAGGAGAGGATTCTTGAACCAATGGAGGAAAACCTTCGACATATTCAAGAGAATTTAAATTCTATTCAGGAGGAACTCTCAAAGTTGCAAAAACAGATGGAACAAAAAGACGGACTGATATTTCTGAAGGTGAGATTATATTTCAGTTTAGTGCAGTGAGAGTTCACAGTCAGAAAATTAGGGGTGATCATTTTTAAATAATGCAGCATTTCCCAATAATTCAGAGTTGATTTAAATCGATCGATTGTTTGTCTATTCCGGGACGGATCTGCGATTGTCACCGAACTAATCGGCCTCCCACAATATCTACAGAATCCCGGGAATACCCGCAACCTCCCCAGGAATGAGTTGCCCTGATCGTCACACTCTGCTTGTAATTATTTCTGTGGGGCCCAACTTTAATATTCTCCTGAAAGTCCCATTGCAATCCAGTTCCATGTTGTGAGGGTGTGGGTGTGTGTGGCACGGTGGGTGTGAGAGGCACTGTGTCTGTGAGTGGGGCTGATGGTGGTTTCCAATACCGGACACAAATTAGGTTGATCAACTTTATCCTGTTCCAATGAGCTGCTTTTAATAATTTTGGTGCAATTTCTCCTGCCTGTTTTTCAAACATATGCTACATAGAATTACATAACGTTTTTCTATGTAATTGTACATAGGAAATTGTGTAATTTTCTATGTGTAATTTTCACATACAGGCCATTGGGCCCAACAGGTCTATGTCGGTGTTTATGCTCCACCCGATCCTCCTCCCACCTTACTCCATCTCACTCTACCAATATATCCTTCTGACCCTTTCTCCCACATGTAATTATCTAGCTTCCCATTAAATGCATCTATACTATTCATCTCTGCTACTCCCATGTGGTAGCGAGTTCCAAATTCTTACTGCTCTCTGAACTAAAGAGATTTCTCCTGAATTCCCTATTGGATATATTAGTGACGAGCGTATATTGATGGCCCCCTAGTTTTTGAATTCCCCACAACACAAGTGGAAACATATTCACTACATCTACTCTATCGAGCCCTTTCATAATTTTAAACTCCTCTATCAGTTCACCTCTCAGGCTTCTCTTTTTCTAGAGAAAAGTACCACAGCCTGTTCAGAACAGAAGAATTAGAAGTCGGAGTAGGCCATACGGCCCCTTGAGCCTGCACCGCCATTCAATAAAATCATGTGTGATCTTCAACCTCAACACCACTTTCCTGCCTGATCCCCATATCCCATGATTCCTTTGGAGTTGAAAACTCTATCTATCTCTGCCTTTAATATATTCAACGACTCAACATCCACGGATCTCTGGGGCAGAGATTTGCAAAGATTCACAACCCATTGCGTGAAGAAATTACTCCTCATCTCACTCTTAAAAGGCCGACCCGTTATCCTGAGTCTATGCCCCCTAGTTCTAGACTCTCCAGTCAGGGGTAACAGCCTCTCAGCATCTATCCTGTCAATCCCCCTCAAAATCTTATATTTTTCAATGAGATAAAGATGGTTTAGTCTTTCCTGTTATTTGAGTCCTCGCAGTTGTAGTATCACTCATAAATCTCTTTTATACTTTCTCCTGTGCTTCTATATCCTTTTGGTAATATCCTGTTTCTATCTGTGTGCACGCAGTATTGAGAAAATTGAATTATCAGCAGCTTGTAACAATTTGGGTGTAAATGCTGCTGTGCAGATATAGATGGTCAGACTCGGTCAACTGAGATTTGTGTTTTATTTATTTCAGGAGCAAACTCGTCAGAAGAGGAGGTAGGACATGCTCTTTAATGCACAGTTTGATAAAATAACTCAAACGTGTTTATGTTTAGTTTGGAACCAATTGTCTAATATTTGCAGGATCAGTGATGATGGTAATAAAGTGACATTAGCAGATGCCGCCCTGTCGATGGAAAAGTTCGACGGTCCTTTACTGTTCACAGTGTGGAGAGAAATGATGGACACCATTAACCGCGGTAAAGCTCATACAGGTTCTTTTGTCCTGATTTATATCTCAAAATTTGATTGGTTATACTTGAAAATACTATAGAGAGCATCTGTTAGTACTAAGTAGTTTCAAAGGGACATGGTTAAAAGCGGCCTGATTGAATAACTCATGAATTACTCATTCAGCAAATCCACCTTCTAAAAAGCATTGCCTTCAACTGGTCAACTGAAAATGTGAGCTCCCTGAACATGACCAACACAGGGACTCTCAGATCAACCACAGACTCCAGAACCCAGCGATAATTTGCACACTTCAGCAAGAGGACCAGCGCCCTTCCCAGCTGAACCTTTCCTCCTCTACAATACTCACCCTCCTGATGCAGCTCCACCTTGTGTGCCAGACCCATGTCTATGACCAAGGTGGGGACAGGAAGCCTGGGAACGAGGCTTTGTCTGCCTGTTGAGCGAAGAGTGGCGAGGGGTGTGGAGTCAGCTGGTGCTCACTGTGGACATGGGGACAAGCACTGGATTGCAATCACTTCCTGAAAGTGTCACCAAGGCTTATTCACTCAATGGTCTTCAGGAACCATTCCACTCGCCCTAGACATATGTATTTTATACATCCAGGGCGAGTATCAAGGTAGAGGTATGACAGTGGTGCATCACATTGAATAACCGCTGGTGTTTTGTCTCCACATGCGGCCCCCTATAAAGCTTGTCTGTTTGCATGGACCAGGCCGGAGATATCTGGAGGGTAAGATCTTGGCCAATATTTTATAGTCAGCATGGAGGAGGGATTCAGTTCCCTATGATGAGCAAAGGCGGTGATATTTCTGTTCATGTGTATTAACATGATTGTGATGAAGTTAATTTGTCTGTCTCCTTGTCTCCAGCACATGGTGTAGGGGTTTCAGTAGGAGCAGAGTAAGCTCCGTGAGGAGGGCCTTGTAAAACTCGGTAGGGGAGCTATTAGTTGGTGTGGGACCAGGTCACTACTTTTCCCCCAGATTGCTCCGTCTGCTTGTCCTAGTGCCCTGTGTCTGCTGGGAGTTTGTCCCGTTGGAAGTGAAGATCTCAGTTTAGGTCTCCACCCATGGTCACTGTGCTGTCCATACGTGGGGCAAGTGTGAGGATTGCTGATGTGGGGAATGTGGGGACACCTCAATCAGGATACAGAACTGAAGCATCACTTTGTGTTCTGCTGTTATTCGAATGTCATTAGGATGGACCGGCCTCCGTCTCCAGGTATGTGTATCTCCAGAGTAATGGGAAGGTTCCTGTTGATTAATGTGACTGTCCTCTGCTTTTGGGTCAGTAGCAGGCGACCAGCATTGGTCCCACCCACTCACTCACAAACACGGTGTGTTCTGAGGGCGGTGAGGAGGGTCTCCTGTAGAACTGCCACTTCCACCTGTCCTTTTATGTTGATCAGTTTTGTTTTGCCTGATGTGCTGCAGTCTGTTGAGATTCGTGGGTATAATTGTGTTGATGTGCTGTAGTCAGTGTGATGTCGGTTTGCTGTGTCTGGGATGTATTTCCCTGTTCGATGGGAGGAGGGGTGTGTCTCTGAATCTGGGAGCTGCCTGGTGGTTCCAGTTTTGCTTGTGTTCCTGTTCAAACTGTCAGACCGATCGAGTTGTGGGCTCCAGACTCCTTATCCCCTTGCTTCTATATTTAACCCCCTTGAATCCTTTATTCTCTTCCCTGCCTTACCTTTTCTCCTGTCGCAGCTCTTTTCTTCCATCCCTCTGCAGGATGTTATTTTCCTGTTTGGTTTTTGCTCCCAATACATTGGCTTTTTACAGAATAATCCATATCCAGACCCCATCAAACAAGCTTGAAAACTAGAAAAATACAGCACGATTTAATTCATATTAATCATTTTAAACCACCCACTGCATGAGATTACTGATACACACAGATCATACAGTGACCATGAGATTACTGATACACACAGATCATACACTGACCATGAGATTATGGTACACACAGATCATACACTGACCATGAGATTACTGGTACACACAGATCAAACAGTGACCATGAGATTACTGATACACACAGTTCATACACTGACCATGAGATTACTGATACACACAGATCAGACACTGACCATGAGATTACTGATACACACACATCAGACACTGACCATGAGATTACTAGTACACACAGATCAGACAGTGACCATGAGATTACTGGTACACACAGATCATACACTGACCATGAGAACTGATACACACAGATCATACAGTGACCATGAGAACTGATACACACAGATCAGACAGTGACCATGAAATTACTGGTACGCGCAGGTCATACGGTGACTGTGAGATTACTGGTACACACAGATCATACAGTGACTGAGATTACTGGTACACACAGTTCATTCAGTGACTGAGATTATTGGTACATTTGACAAGGTTCCACATAAAAGGTTACTGCATAAGATAAAAGTTCAAGGGTTTAGGGGTAATATATTAGCATGGATAGAGGATTGGCTAACTAACAGAAAACAGAGAGTCAGGATAAATGGTTCATTGTCGGGTTGGCAATCAGTAGCTAGTGGGGTACTGCAGGGATCAGTGCTGGGACCCCAACTATTTACAATCTATATTAATGACTTGGATGAAGGCACCGATTGTAACGTAGCCAAGTTTACTGATACAAAGATGGGAGGAAAAGCAATGTGTGAGGAGGACACAAAAAACCTGCAAAAGCATTTGGACAGGCTAAGTCAGTGGGCAAAAATTTGGCAATGGTGTATAATGTTGGAAAGTGTGAGGTTATGCACTTTGGCAGAAAAAAATCGAAGAGCAAGTTATTATTTCAATGGAGAAAAATTGCTAAGTGCTGCAGTACGGTGGGTCCTGGGGTTCCTGGTGCATGAAATTCAAAAGGTTAGTATGCAGGTCCAGCAAGTGATCAGGAAGGCCAATGGAATCTTGGGCTTTATTGCAAAGGGGATGGAGTATAAAAGCAGTGAAGTCTTGCTACTGTTATATAAGGTATTGGTGAGGCCACACCTGGAATACTGCGTACAGTTTTGGTTTCCATATTTAAGAAAGGATATACTTGCTTTGGAGGAAGTTCAGAGAAGGTTCACTAGATTGATTCTGGGGATGAGGGGGTTGACTTCTGAGGAAAGGTTGAGTACGGTATGCTCATAATAAAGAGGGAGGCTGAGTACTGTGTGCAATGACCTTGGCTCCTTTAACAAGACTCCAGACTGCAGGTACCTCGTGGGTGGGCTACTTATATACCATGCTGGGATCCCTTGGTACTCCAACAGGTAGGCCCTCTGGTGGTCAGGTGTTACACAGGTTACAAGGGGTTAAATACATAGCATCACTCCCTCATGAAGTCAACAGTACACTTATTTAGAAGGTGAAACAATCTGGGGCTTTTCGCTCCCTTGTCGATCGTCTCGGTACAAATGTGGGTGTGGGTGAGTTGGTCAGTTCTTCATTGGCTGTTGGGCACCTGGGGATGGTGAGTTCGGCTTCGTGGTCAACCATGATGTCAGTTGCCACTTTTGTGTGTGTGTGTGTGTGTGTGTGTGTGTGTGTGTTGGAGGGTCAAATTTGGTGGTGTCTTCTTCAGGTTGTTCGTAGCTGTTGGTGAACTGCAATTTGATTTGGTCCAAATGTTTTCTGTATGTTAATCCATTGGTCAATTTGACCTGAAACACCCTACTCCCCTCTGGCTGTGACCATGCCAGCAAGCCATTTGGGGCCATGTCCATAATTGAGCACAAACACAGGATCATTGTGACAAATTTGCGTGGTCATGGTACACACTTTTGTTGATGTCACTTGCCCTTCACGTGATCGTGGCGATCAGGGTGGACAATAGAGAGCCTTGTTTTTAGCGCTCTTTTCATGGGCAGCTTGGCTGGGGGAACCCCGGTGAATGAGTGGGGTCTGGTGCGGTAGCTGAGCAGCACTTGGGACAGCCGGGTCTGCAGGGAGCCTTCCGACACACGTTTCAAGCTTTGCTTGATGGTCTGAACTGCCTGTTCTGCCTGGCCATTGGATGCGGGCTTGAATGGGGCAGATGTGACTTGTTTGTTCCCGTTGCGGGTCATGAATTTCTTGAAATCAGCACTGGTGATGCACGGCCCATTGTCACTGACTCACACATCAGGCAAGCCGTGCATGGCAAACATGGCTCATAGGCTTTCAATTGTGGCCGTGGACGTGCTTACAGACATGATTGCACATTTTGAGTTGGCGCCCACGACAACCAAAAGCATTTTGCCTTGAAATGGACCCGCATAGTCCACATGGATCCTCGACCACGGTTTGGAGGGCCACGACCAGAAACTTAGCAGTGCTTCTCTAGGTGCATTGCTCAGCTGAGAGCAAGTGTTGCACTGGCGCACGCATGACTCTGAATCTGAGTCACTGCCAGGCCACCACACATAGGATCTACCAAGGCTTTCATCATTGCAATGCTCAGGTGGGTGCTGTGCAGTTGACATATGAACGTATCTCTGCCTTTCTTGGGCAAGACCATACAATTGCCCCCAACAGACAGTCCGCCTGCAGGGGCAACTCATCTTTGCGTCTGTGGAACAGCTTAATTGCTTCCTGCATCTTCGCTGGGACACCGGACCAGCTCCTATGGAGGACACAGTTTTTTTACCAAGGACAGTAAAGGATCATAGCAGGTCCAGGTCCTGATCTGGCGGGCTGTAACGGGGGACTTTTCATTCTCAAATGCGTCCATGACCATGAGCAGGTCCGCAAGCTGTGCCATTTCCACCCCGGTGGTGGGTAATGGCAGCTGACTGAGAGCATCTGCACAGTTCTCTGTGGCAGATTACTTAGTTGTATGCCGACAGCGTGAGTGCCCATCTTTGGATGCGGGCAGAGGCATTGGTGTTAATCCATTTGCTCTCAGAGAACAGCGATATGAGTGGCTCGTGGTCAGTTTCAAGCTCAAACTTGAGACCAAATAAGTACTGTTGCATTTTCTTTACCCCGTAACCGCACGCCAGAGCCTCTTTTTCAATCATGCTGTAGGCCCTTTTGGCCTTGAACAAACTCCTGGATGCATAAGCGACCGGTTGCAAAATCCCTGATTCGTTAGCCTGTTGTAACACACACCCGACCCCATATGACGAAGCATCGCAAGCTAACATTAGTCGTTTACAAGGGTTATACAGGAAAGCAGTTTGTTAGAACACAACAGGTTTATGGCTTTCCTAAAGGCAGCCTCTTGTGAATTCATCCATACTCAGTCGTCTCCCTTGCGCAGTAGCGCGTGTAGGGGTTCTAGCGGGGTGCTTAACCCAGGTAGGAAATGACCGAAATAGTTAAGGAGTCCCAGGAACGACCACAGCTCCGTCACGTTCTGTGGTCTCGGCGCGTTCTTGATGGCCTCCGTCTTGGCGTCGGTGGCTCTGATGCCGTCTGCTGTGATTCTTCTTCCCAAGAACTCGACCTCCTGTGCCAGGAAAACATACTTCGAGCATTTCAACCTGAGCCCCACGCAATCCAACCGACAAAGAACCTCTTCCAGATTTTTCAAGTGCTCCATGGTGCCCCGACCTGTAACCAGTATGTTGTCCTGGAAAACCACGGTGCAGGCTCTCCATGTTCCGCTGGAAGATCGCCGCGGCCGACCAAATCCAGAACGGGCACCGGTTTTAGATGAACAGACCTTTGTGCGAGTTGATGCAGGTGAAGTCTTTCAAAGACTCCTCCAGCTCCTGCGTCGTGTAGGCCGAGGTCAGGTCCAGCTTGGTGAAAAATCTTCCTTCTAGCCAGGGTCGCAAATAGGTCGTCTGCCTTGGTAGCGGGTTCTGGTCCTGCAGTGAAAAACGGTTAATCGTTACTTTATAGTCCCCACAAATTCTAACCATGCTGTCCTCTTTAAGTACCGAGACAATCGGACTAACCCAGTCGTTGAATTCCACCGGTGCAATGATGCCTTCTCGCTGCAACCTGCCCAGTTCAATTTCCACTTTTTCATGCATCATGTACGGTACCGCCCATGCCTTGTGGTGGATGGGTCGCGTACCGGGAACCAAATAGATTTGCACTTTCGTCCCCGAGAAGCTTCCAATGCCTGGCTCGAACAACGATGGGAACTTGCTCAGAACCTGGGCACATGAGGCGTCGTCGACAGACGAAAGTGCTCGGATGTCGTCCCAGTTCCAGCGGAATTTTCCCAGCCAGCTTCTGCCAAACAACATGGAGCCATCCCCGGCACAATCCACAGCGGCAGTTTGTGTACTGCTCCATCATAGGAGACTTTGACTTCTGCATTGACAATTACAGGGATCAGTTTCTTGGTGTAAGTCCTTAGTTTGGTGGGGGCTGAGCTTGGGTCTGTGTGCCTTTTTGCCCCACAGCCTGTCGAAGACCTTTTTACTCATTTTGGACTGACTTGCATCTGTGTCCAGTTCCATAGATACTGAAACACCGTTCAGTTCAACTCTCAACATTACTGGTGGACATTTCGTAGTGAATGTGTGTACCCCGTACACTTCTACCTCCTCGGTACGAGTCTCCAATTCAGCCTGATCCACTGTGGACCGATCTTCCTCTGCAACATGGTGGTTTGCAGTGTTTGCAGCTCGCCTTCACATTCGTTGGAGGTGTCCCATTGTTCTTCAGTCATTGCGTGTATAGTGCTTGAAGCGGCAATGATGGGGCCGATGATCACCTCCGAAACACCAACAAGGTGTTAACTGCCTCGCATTAATGGTTGATGGCGGATTCTGGGTTGTCTGAGATCGGGCAGCAGCAGCCGGCGTGTACGTTCTGCCATGTACATTTCTGCTCGAAAGCGACATTACTTTATGCACAGTACTGGCCGAAATGCCTTTACTCTGCGAAATCTGTTTGGTGTTGTCATTGGTGGACATAAATGCCTGGGTTATCGTTATGGCTTTACTTAGATTCAGAGTTTCTACAGTCAACAGTTTGCGAAGGATTGTCTCATGGCCAATGCCCAGTACAAAAAATCTCTGAGCATTTGTTCTAGGAATCTCTCAAGCTCACAATGCCCTGCGAGGCGCCTTAGTTTGGCGACGTAGCTCGCCACTTCCTGGCCCTCCGATCGTTGACACGTGTAGAACCGATATCGCGCCATCAAAATGCTTTCCTTAGGATTTAGGTGCTTCCGGACCAGCATGCACAATTCTTCTTAAGATTTCTCTGTTGGTTTTGCTGGAGCTTGGAGCTTCTTCATGAGGCCATAGGTTGTTGCCCCACAGACAGTTAGGAGGATCGCCCTTTGTTTGGTAGCGTTCTCATCCCCTTCCAGCTCATTGACCACGAAGTATTGGTCGAATCCCTCCAGGAAGGCCTCCCAATCATTCCCTTTTGAGAATTTCTCCAGGGTACTGACTGTTCGTTGCATTTTCGTGCATTTGTTTATTACCTCGTCGCCAATTGGTACGCTCATAATAAAGGATGAGACTGAGGACTGTGTGCAATGAGCAAGTTTGACCTTAGCTCCTTTAATAAGACTCCAGAGTGCAGGTACCTCATGGGTGAGCTGCTTATATACCGTGCTCCCAAGGGATGCTAGGATCCCTTGAGACTCCAACAGGTGGGTCTTCTGGTGGTCAGGTGTTACACAGGTTACAATGGGTTAAATACATAACAGAGTAGTTGGGCCTCTACTCATTGGAATTCAGAAGAATGAGAGGTGACCTTATCGAAACGTATAAGATTATGAGGGCGCTTGACAAGGTGGATGCAGAGAGAATGTTTCCACTGATAAGGGAGGCAAGAATTAGGGGGCATAATCTTAGAATAAGGGGGTGCATATTTAAAACTGAGATGAGGAGGAATTTTTTCTCTGAGTGTTGAGAATCTGTTCGATTCGCTGCCTCAGAGCGCTGTGGAAGCCGCGATATTGAATCAATTTGAGATGGAGATAGACAGTTTCTCAACCGATAAGTGAATAAGGAGTTATGGGGAGTGGGCAGGGAAGTGGACCTGAGGTCATGATCGGATCAGCCATGATCGGGTTAAATGGCGGAGCAAGCTCGAGGGGCTGTATGGCCTACTTTTGTTCCTATTTCTTATGTTCTTATGCACACACAGATCATACAGTTACTGAGAGATTACTGGTACACACAGATCATACGTGACCTTGAGATTACTGGTGCACACAATCACACAGTGACTGAGATTACTGGTGCACACAGATCATACAGTGACTGAGATTACTGGTGCACACAGATCAGACAGTGACCATGAGATTACTGGTGCACACAGATCATACAGTGACCATGAGATTACTGGTGTGCACAGATCATGCAGTGACCATGAGATTACTGGTGTGCACAGATCATGCAGTGACCATGAGATTACTGGTGTGCACAGATCATGCAGTGACCATGAGATTACTGGTGTGCACAGATCATGCAGTGACCATGAGATTACAGTTGTGCACAGATCATAGTGACTGATATTACTGGTACACACAGATCATACAGTGACTGATATTACTGGTACACACAGATCATACAGTGACTGAGATTACTGGTACACACAGATCATACAGTGACTGAGACTCCTAGTACATTGAGATTATATAACTTTAAGTTACCTTCTTCAACTTTTAAATTGCCTTCTCAGCAAATTTTCCCGGATCCTCAATTCCCTGTTTTTTCCTTTGCTGAGTTCCCAGATTCCTGTTTTCCAGCTCCTTAGCCTTCGTTTCTATGCATTTCAAATGTTCCCCTTTTCTCTTTCTCTGTGCTTCTAAATGTTTCCTTGCTCTTACTTCACTATGCTGTGCACAGAAATGAGCTGCAAAGCCTGACCAGTGCTTCCCTTTGTCTAATGCGACCTTTCCCAGAGACACTTGGTTTTGGACCCTCTCTATCGCCTTCTGATATGAGTCTATTTCTGGACTCAGCAGAAACGGTACTAAATCAGTTCCACATCATTTTCTCAACCCTTTATCCGTGCCATGCTCAACTTCTGTCAAGCCCGGTATTTCTAACTTGTTACTATTACCACAGCTAGGTCGCAGTGTCCTACACCCCCCCGAAGGTTTTCCTTCCTTCACTGACGAGGCCACGCTAACCACCCCAGTCCTAGGATCCTGCCTGCACCGAATAGTTCATCAAATAATCAGCTGTCAATCAACCTCCTGACTGAGCTCGCCAATTTATAAGATCCCAGAGGGATCCTGGTTCCAAATGAGGTTGAGCCGTAATGGAGACAGTGATGTTACTTTATTCAGCACAAGCAGGACTTAATACATTACAGTATTTGAGCAGCAGTTTACTGAGTATAATTGAGACTTCTATTATCACTTATTCTCTGGGTGGAAACCACAACCATGTGTAAAGTGCACCCTGTGTCTCTTGTCTCTCATCTCTCCTCGTCTCCCGGGTGTCTCCTTGGTTCTTCCTGAATTCTTCATCTCTGGAAATCGTCCACTCCTGAAATCCTCTACAACTTGTGGCTGTTATGTCTCCCTTATCATACCCTTACTGTCATTCAAAACCTTTGCAGTCCTCTGAATCTGCCCTCTGAATCAATCACTGGCTGACACCCAAAATTAAAATCCAATCATAAAGATGCCACGTTCATAGCACCCTGGCTTACACAGCGTTTTAGTCTGATGGTATGCTTACATCATCTGTTTTTGACCATCAAGACTGATATCTGGGGTAGTTAATGCAATACAAAAGGGCTATGTCTCCATAGGTTGAGATATGGCCCTTGCTGTTTATAATTCACTGTGGATGTTATAACATTGCAGCACTATGCTAACTGTACCTAACCTTGGTTTCCAGGCTAACTGCAATCTAATTGACCATGGCAGTCTCTTTCTCACCCCAGGTTATTTGGTTACAGCTTCATCACACATTTTTAAGCATAAGAAAAAGGATTATATTTCATATATGATTCAGGATTTCATTGCATACAGTTAATGATTACAAAATTCTATTTTTAATCCTTGCACACGATTATGGATCTCGTACTGATGATCATAAAATATTAATGTTTACACGATCAATAGGAGTATTCAAAAAACAACAACATGTAATTGATAACAATCTTACAGTCCCTGTCTCTTATCTCAGTCTCTGGAATTCCATTAATTCTCTCAGCTTTTCTCAAAGAGTGACTGTCGCTTTGCTGATGAGGCCTTTCTTCCATTTCAATATCTAACCCAAGGCACATTACATTAGTTTATGAGCATGCTTATTCCAGAATCGGTGTTACTATCCTTCTCATTGTTTACTACATTTCTGAGTTTTGTATCATCTACAAACTTTGCAAATTTGCCCTGTATACCCAAGTCCAGGTCATTAATATATATCAAAAAGAGCAGTTGCCCTAATAGGGACTCCTGGAAAACACTACTGTATACTTCCCTCCAGTCTGAAAACCAACTGTTCACCATGACTCTGCTTTCTGTCCATTCGTCAATTTTGCATCCATGCTGCCACTGTCCCTTTAATCCCATGGGGTTTAATTTTGCCGACAAGTCTCTTATGTGGTGCCTTGTTTGGAAAATCTATATACACATCGACCACACTCGCTTCATCATCTCTCTCCGTTACTTCATCAAAAAACTCCATCAAGTTAGGCTCAAATTGGCTTTAACACATCCGTGCTGACTTTGATTTATAAGCCCAAATTTTCCAAGGTCCGCTTCATTTTGTCCCAAATCATTGTCTCTAAATGTTTCCCCACCAGCGTCATCAGGCTGACAGTTCTGTATTTATCCCTCTCCCCCTTTTAAAACAGCGCTGGAACATTTGCAATCCTCCACTCCTCTGGCACCAACCCCGGATCTAAGGAGCGTTGGAAGATTGTGGACGGAATCATCGCAATGTCCACCCTGACTTCCCCCAGTAACCGAGGATGCATCCCATCCAGACCAAGTGACCTTTCTACTTTGAGGAATCTATATCCATGTACATACACACTCATACACACATGTACCCATCGACACTCAGGCCGATAGAGTGAATCTCCTCAGTTAGTATTCTATTAAGGAGTATAGAAGGTGTTTAACCCCCTGGTGTTTTAACCCCAATTGTGGTGCATTAAACTGGGAACAGTATTTAGTTGTACACTGAGGCTGCAGTTCCATCTTTTGTCCATTTTATTATTTATATCGCAGTGCTGAGGCAAGTGGGTTAATGTTTGATATTTTCAGAAGCTGTGACCTCCCTCCCTGGAAGTCCCGGTGTTTTCTGCTGTTGTCAGATCCTCGTTTCCTCCCCTCGGTGCGGCTCGTTTTTTGTGTTTAGAAACAGGAAATCAGTCAGAAAGTGGGATCTCGGTGAAAGCATCTCTCCCCCGATCCCCGGCGAGTCTCTCCCCCCGATCCCCCGCGAGTCTCTCCCCCCCGATCCCCGGCGAGTCTCTCCCCCGATCCCCGGCGAGTCTCTCCCCCCGATCCCCGGCGAGTCTCTCCCCCCGATCCCCGGCGAGTCTCTCCCCCCGATCCCCGGCGAGTCTCTCCCCCCGATCCCCAGCGAGTCTCTCCCCCCGATCCCCGGCGAGTCTCTCCCCCCGATCCCCGGCGAGTCTCTCCCCCCGATCCCCGGCGAGTCTCTCCCCCCGATCCCCGGCGAGTGTCTCCCCCCCGATCCCCGGCGAGTGTCTCCCCCCCGATCCCCGGCGAGTGTCTCCCCCCGATCCCCGGCGAGTCTCTCCCCCCGATCCTCGGCGAGTGTCTCCCCCCGATCCCCGGCGAGTCTCTCCCCCCGATCCCCGGCGAGTGTCTCCCCCCGATCCCCGGCGAGTGTCTCCCCCCGATCCCCGGCGAGTCTCTCCCCCCGATCCCCGGCGAGTGTCTCCCCCCGATCCCCGGCGAGTCTCTCCCCCCGATCCCCGGCGAGTCTCTCCCCCCGATCCCCGGCGAGTGTCTCCCCCCGATCCCCGGCGAGTCTCTTCCCCCCGATTCCCAGCGAGTCTCTCCCCCCGATCCCCGGCGAGTCTGTCCCCCCGATCCCCGGCGAGTCTCTCCCCCCGATCCCCGGCGAGTGTCTCCCTCCGATCCCCGGCGAGTCTCTCCCCCCGATCCCCGGCGAATCTCTCTAATCCCGGGGGAATCTCTCTAACTCTCTGCTTTTTCTCCCAGGCTCTGTGACCCTGGATGTGGAAACAGCGAATCCAGAGCTCGAGGTGTCTGGGGATCTGAAGAGTGTGAGATGGACCGGGACCTGGAGGAATCTCCCTGACACCGAGAAGAGGTTTACAGCCCAGCCCTGTGTGCTGGGATCGGAGGGATTCACATCGGGGAGACATTACTGGGAGGTGGAGGTGGCGGGGAATCGGGGCTGGAGTCTGGGAGTAGCCGCAGAGTCTGTGGGGAGGAAGGGACGGGTCAGACTGAGCCCGGAGAATGGATTCTGGACCATCGAGCGGTACAATGATCAGATTATTGTAAACTCCTCCCCTCCATCCCCTCTCCCTGCCGGTCAGATCCCCGGGAAGGTGGGAGTTTATCTCAGTTACGAGTCCGGGACAGTTACATTTTACAGCGCGGACACCAAGTCCCATCTCCACACCTTCACTGGGAATAAATTCCCGGAGAAACTTTATCCTTTCTTCTGGCCTGGGGATGAGAACAAGTGGCTGAGAATCTGCTCCGGTTCCAATCCGGGTCTGTAAAAGGGGCGGGGCCTCGGGCTGGTCCGCATCATCCATGACCTCACAATGACTTGACCCCGCGCGGATAGGGTCAGGAGCAGAGGTCAGGGGTCGGGAGTTAGAAAATGTAATTTCCAAATGATGCATTGTAAGATCCCAATGAGACTGTAAATACAACCCATACAAATATAAAATGTGAGGAGACTTAAATAAAAAGTAAAAGCCGACAGCAAGTCCATCCCAGCCCTTTCTCATCACTGCCCCGCTCCTTTGTATTAAAAAGCAGGTCTAAGTTGTGCTCTGACAATGAGCACATTCCTCAGGTATTCAGCACCGCGCACCATTGGTGATGGGAAATACACAAACTGTCTCTCCCCAAGAAGACCGGGAGTTTGGTCATCTTCGGTTTAAAGGGCTGAATGTTCCCTTTTACAGCCGTGCGGGGTGTAAAACGGAATGATGATCCGCTAACGGCTATTTTGCCCTCAATGGTAAAAGTGAAAACTCACCCCCGAGTGTTTCACGTTCCCTTGCAGGTCACTGTAATGCCACATTCAGCCAGGAGATGGTGATGACGAGCTGTACAAAGTTCTGTCAAGTTTTACAGTACTGCGGAAATACCAAAAACTGAAAATTCTGAAACACTCGACTGATCAAACAATTCAGGCAGGATCTTTCTTCAGAACTGGAAGATAATTGCTTCATATCAAAATGAGGGAAAAACACGGGCCTGGACGAAGGCAAATGGTATGTTGGCCTTCATAGCTCGGGGATTTGAGTATCGGAGCAGGGAGGTGTTACTGCAATTGTACAGGGCCTTAGTGAGGCCGCACCTGGAATATTGTGTTAGTTTTGGTCTCCTAATCTGAGGAAGGACGTTCTTGCTATTGAGGGATTGCAGCGAAGGTTCACCAGACAGTTTCCCGGGATGGCTGGACTGACATATGAGGAGAGACTGGACCAACTGGGCCTTTATAGAAACATAGAAACATAGAAAATAGGTGCAGGAGTAGGCCATTCAGCCCTTCTAGCCTGCACCGCCATTCAATGAGTTCATGGCTGAACATGAAACTTCAGTACCCCCTTCCTGCTTTCTCGCCATAACCCTTGATCCCCCGAGTAGTAAGGACTTCATCTAACTCCCTTTTGAATATATTTAGTGAATTGGCCTCAACTACTTTCTGTGGTAGAGAATTCCACAGGTTCACCACTCTCTGGGTGAAGAAGTTTCTCCTCATCTCGGTCCTAAATGGCTTACCCCTTATCCTCAGACTGTGACCCCTGGTTCTGGACTTCCCCAACATTGGGAACATTCTTTCTGCATCTAACCTGTCTAAACCCGTCAGAATTTTAAACGTTTCTATGAGATCCCCTCTCATTCTTCTGAACTCCAGTGAATACAAGCCCAGTTGATCCAATCTTTCTTGATAGGTCAGTCCCGCCATCCCGGGAATCAGTCTGGTGAACCTTCGCTGCACTCCCTCAATAGCAAGAATGTCCTTCCTCAAGTTAGGAGACCAAAACTGTACACAATACTCCAGGTGTGGCCTCACCAAGGCCCTGTACAACTGTAGCAACACCTCCCTGCCCCTGTATTCAAATCCCCTCGCTATGAAGGCCAACATGCCATTTGCTTTCTTAACCGCCTGCTGTACCTGCATGCCAACCTTCAATGACTGATGTACCATGACACCCAGGTCTCGTTGCACCTTCCCTTTTCCTAATCTGTCACCATTCAGATAATAGTCTGTCTCTCTGTTTTTACCACCAAAGTGGATAACCTCACATTTATCCACATTATACTTCATCTGCCATGCATTTGCCCACTCACCTAACCTATCCAAGTCACTCTGCAGCCTAATAGCATCCTCCTCGCAGCTCACACTGTCACCCAACTTAGTATCATCTGCAAATTTGGAGATACTGCATTTAATCCCCTCGTCTAAATCATTAATGTACAATGTAAACAGCTGGGGCCCCAGCACAGAACCTTGCGGCACTCCACTAGTCACTGCCTGCCATTCTGAAAAGTACCCGTTTACTCCTACTCTTTGCTTCCTGTCTGACAACCAGTTCTCAATCCACATCAGCACACTACCCCCAATCCCATGTGCTTTAACTTTGCACATTAATCTCTTGTGTGGGACCTTGTCGAAAGCCTTCTGAAAGTCCAAATATACCACATCAACTGGTTCTCCTTTGTCCACTTTACTGGAAACATCCTCAAAAAATTCCAGAAGATTTGTCAAGCATGATTTCCCTTTCACAAATCCATGCTGACTTGGACCTATCATGTCACCATTTTCCAGATGCACTGCTATGACATCCTTGATAATTGATTCCATCATTTTACCCACTACTGAGGTCAGGCTGACCGGTCTATAATTCCCTGTTTTCTCTCTCCCTCCTTTTTTAAAAAGTGGGGTTACATTGGCTACCCTCCACTCCATAGGAACTGATCCAGAGTCAATGGAATGTTGGAAAATGACTGTCAATGCATCCGCTATTTCCAAGGCCACCTCCTTAAGTACTCTAGGATGCAATCCATCAGGCCCTGGGGATTTATCGGCCTTCAATCCCATCAATTTCCCCAAAACAATTTCCCGACTAATAAAGATTTCCCTCAGTTCCCCCTCCTTACTAGACCCTCTGACCCCTTTTATATCCGGAAGGTTGTTTGTATCCTCCTTAGTGAATACCGAACCAAAGTACTTGTTCAATTGGTCCGCCATTTCCTTGTTCCCCGTTATGACTTCCCCTGATTCTGACTGCAGTGGACCTACGTTTGTCTTCACCAACCTTTTTCTCTTTACATACCTATAGAAACTTTTGCAATCCGCCTTAATGTTCCCTGCAAGCTTCTTCTCGTACTCCATTTTCCCTGTCCTAATCAAACCCTTTGTCCTCCTCTGCTGAGTTCTAAATTTCGCCCAGTCCCCAGGTTTGCTGCTATTTCTGGCCAATTTGTATGCCACTTCCTTGGCTTTAATACTATCCCTGATTTCCCTAGATAGCCACGGTTGAGCCACCTTTCCCTTTTTATTTTTACGCCAGACAGGAATGTACAATTGTTGTACTTCATCCATGCGGTCTCTAAATGTCTGCCATTGCCCATCCACAGTCAACCCCCTAAGTATCATTCGCCAATCTATCCTAGCCAATTCTCGCCTCATACCTTCAAAGTTACCCTTCTTTAAGTTCTGGACCATGGTCTCTGAAATTACTGTTTCATTCTCCATCCTAATGCAGAATTCCACCATATTATGGTCACTCTTCCCCAAGGGGCCTCGCACAATGAGATTGCTAATTAATCCTCTCTCATTACACAACACCCAGTCTAAGATGGCCTCCCCCCTAGTTGGTTCCTCAACATATTGGTCTAGAAAACCATCCCTTATGCACTCCAGGAAATCCTCCTCCACCGTATTGCTTCCAGTTTGGCTAGCCCAATCTATGTGCATATTAAAGTCACCCATTATAACTGCTACACCTTTATTGCATGCACCCCTAATTTCCTGTTTGATGCCCTCCCCAACATCCCTATTACTGTTTGGAGGTCTGTACACAACTCCTACTAACGTTTTTTGCCCTTTGGTGTTCTGCAGCTCTACCCATATAGATTCCACATCATCCAAGCTAATGTCTTTCCTAACTATTGCATTAATCTCCTCTTTAACCAGCAATGCTACCCCACCTCCTTTTCCTTTTATTCTATCCTTCCTGAATGTTGAATACCCCTGAATGTTGAGTTCCCAGCCCTGATCATCCTGGAGCCACGTCTCCGTAATCCCAATCACATCATATTTGTTAACATCTATTTGCACAATTAATTCATCCACCTTATTGCGGATACTCCTTGCATTCAGACACAAAGCCTTCAGGCTTGTTTTATTAACACCCTTTGTCCTTTTAGAATTTTGCTGTACAGTGGCCCTTTTTGTTTTTTGCCTTGGGTTTCTCTGCCCTCCACCTTTCCTCATCTCCTTTCTGTCTTTTGCTTTTGTCTCCTTTTTGTTTCCCTCTGTCTCCCTGCATTGGTTCCCATCCCCCTGCCATATTAGTTTAAATCCTCCCCAACAGCACTAGCAAACACTCCCCCTAGGACATTGGTTCCAGTCCTGCCCAGGTGCAGACCGTCCGGCTTGTACTGGTCCCACCTCCCCCAGAACCGGTCCCAATGCCCCAGGAATTTGAATCCCTCCCTGCTGCACCACTGCTCAAGCCACGTATTCATCTGCGCTATCCTGCGATTCCTACTCTGACTATCACGTGGCACTGGTAGCCACGTTGGAGTTTAGAAGGATGAGAGGGGATCTCCTAATAACATATAAAATTCTGACTGGACTGGACAGGTTAGATGCAGGTAGATTGTTCCCAATGTTGGGGAAGTCCAGAACCAGGGATCACAGTCTAAGGATAAGGGGTAAGACATTTAGGACGAAGATAAGGAGAAACTTCTTCACCCAGAGAGTGGTGAACCTGTGGAATTCTCTACTACAGAAAGTTGTTGAGGCCAATTCACTAAATATATTCAAAAAGGAGTTTGGATGTAGTCCTTACTACTAGGGGGATCAAGGGGTATGGTGAGAAAGCAGGAATGGGGTACTGAAGTTGCATGTTCAGCCATGAACTCACTGAATGGCGGTGCAGACTAAAAGGGCCGAATGGCCTACTCCTGCAACTATTTTCTATGTTAATTAGCTTTTCTATTTCAGATTTATTGTATCAGTAGATGTTGTTTTTATATTATCGTTCACACCAGGTCTGTGCTAATACAGAAATGTAACCTGCCATGAGCAGATACAGGAGACGAGAGCACCTTTGTTTTATTTCTTTACCTCCCTGCCTGTGCTGCGATGCGTCTTGACTCTGATGTGAGCTCTCTGCTTCTGCTGGGATGCTCATTGCCTCTGCTGTGTACTTCCTGCATCTGCTGGAATACACCCTGGTTCTGCTGGGAAACTCCATTCCTCTGTGTGAGTGATGCTCCTTTTCCCTCTCCTTTACCTGCCCGTTGGCCTGAGTAAGATCTGGATCTCAATGTGTGGCCAACAACAGCGCCCGTGAACTTTCTCCCACCACACCCACAGGTGTCTTGCTGCTGACAGACCAGTGAACGGCGCTTGGACTTCCTGCTTTAGAGTCTTTGACTGACAAGACTGTTTCTTTCTTTTCATTTGCTTTTTTTCAATTGTTAGATTAATGGAAGTAATAAAGATGGCGAGATTGCTCTAAAACCACGTGATCATTGGTTCGATGCAAATTCATTAGGTACATAAAAAAAAACAATGAATGAATTGTGGGGATAAAACTCGTCTTGGCCGGCAGTTCAAAATGTCCCAGAGTGAGCTGTGAGCTGCAGGAACCCTGTGAGCTGTAATGTTGCTCCACAGGCGGAAGGTGGCGCTACACCGCCGTGTCTCAGGTGGATTGCCGCTGTCCGGGTCACTCCAGCTGCTTTACCACCATGGCCATTGGCCACACTTCCCCAGGGGCCGCCAGCTTCACTCACTCTCGGAGGGAGGGAGCCAGATGGAGGTTCCTTGAATGAACAATTCCGGAGTCTGTTCTGGGACCCGGCTGTGTGAGATTCAGAGGCTGAAATAGAAAAGCCCGCGTCCTGTGACAATGATCTTGTCAATGGTGAGTTCTGAGCCCAACCTTATCAGATCTGTCTCATTTTAATCGGTGTTTAACTGCAGAGCAGAGGGGCGCTGCAGGGTGAGTGAAGGTGGCTGAAGAGCGGGGAGGGGGGAGCTCGGGGAACCTCAGAGCCCCGGGAAAGACCGACTTTAGAAAGATCCAGAGTCCAAATCCATCGGTGGGGGTCCCGGGGGACACTCGGGGACATTTGCCGAGAGTCAGCCCGCCTCTGAGGGTAAGTCCGCGGGCCGGATGAACCTGTTCCAGGGTCTGATCTGACACCCCTGCTGTAAACAGATGTTCCCCTTACGATCCACATGCTGTCACTTTTTCCCATTTGCTCCTCACAGCAGCGCACATCTGGGGCATTAACAGAACCCTCAGTGGCAGGAATTTACTGACTGAATTCAATCTAGTCTCCTCCAACAGTGCTAAACTCTCTCATAATAGCAGTATTATCACACAGAGCAGAGGTTCACAGATTGAAATGACTGATACATTTACCTGAAATTGAACAGTGCTGTGAGACACTCAACTTTGAGAAAGTCTAACGGTGTGATTTAAATTAAAACACTTGCCACGATAAAGTTACCAGCGGATCCGTTGACTCCGGTAAGATTATCTGGAGATGCAGTGTATAAACCAGTAGAGTTTAGCCTCAAACCCCTGGGCTGGGACCTCCAACCCTCCCTCTGGCAATTAATGGGCAGGGCTGGGGGGAGTGGGGAAGGGGGGGGGGGGGATTTGGGTCTGGGCACAGTCCATCTATTTCACTGCCCATTGGATTTCCTGACACACACAAGCAGGCCAATTGGAATTATATTCAATGGACAGAATTATTCCAAAGCGATAAAAGTGAAAATTCCAATGAGACTGTAAATACAACCGATACAAATATAAAATGTGAGGAGACTAAAATAAAAAGTAAAAGCCGACAGCAAGTCCATCCCGGCCCTTTCTCATCACTGCCCCGCTCCTTTGTATTAAAAAACAGGTATAAGTTGTGCGCTGAAAATGAGCACATTCCTCAGGTATTCAGCACCACGCACCATTGGTGATGGGAAATACACAAACTGACTCTCTTCAAGACGGGGAGTTTGGTAATCTTCGGTTTGAAGGGCTGAATGTTCCCTTTTACTGCAGTGTGGGCTATAAAACGGGCGGCCGGTCTGCTAACTGCTATTTTGCGCTCAATGGTAAAAGTGAAAATTCACCCCCGAGTGTTTAACATTCCCTTGCTGGTGACTGTAGTGCCATATTCAGCCAGGAGATGGTTGATGGCGAGCTGTACAAAGTTCTGTCAAGTTTTACAGTGCAATATCACCACCTGCTGGTACATATCAGTACTGCGGCAGTACCAAAAACAGAAAATGCTGAATCACTGGCTAATCAAACATAAGAACATAAGAATTAGGAACAGGAATAGGCCATCTAGCCCCTCGAGCCTGCTCCGCCATTCAACAAGATCATGGCTGATCTGGCCGTGGACTCAGCTCCACTTACCCGCCTGCTCCCCGTAACTCTTAATTCCCTTATTGGTTAAAAATTTATCTATCTGTGATTTGAATACATTCAATGAGCTAGCCTCAACTGCTTCCTTGGGCAGAGAATTCCACAGATTCACAACCCTCTGGGAGAAGAAATTCCTTCTCAACTCGGTTTTAAATTGGCTCCCCCATATTTTGAGGCTGTGCCCCCTAGTTCTAGTCTCCCCGACCAGTGGAAACAACCTCTCTGCCTCGATCTTGTCTATCCCTTTCATTATTTTAAATGTTTCTCGAAGATCACCCCTCATCCTTCTGAACTCCAACGAGTAAAGACCCAGTCTGCTCAATCTATCATCATAAGGTAACCCTCTCATCTCCGGAATCAGCCCAGTGAATCGTCTCTGTACCCCCTCCAAAGCTAGTATATCCTTAAGTAAGGTGACCAAAACTGCACGCAGTACTCCAGGTGCGGCCTCACCAAAACCCTGTACAGTTGCAGCAGGACATCCCTGCTTTTGTACTCCATCCCTCTCGCAATGAAGGCCAACATTCCGTTCGCCTTCCTGATTACCTGCTGCACCTGCAAACTAACTTTTTGGGTTTCATGCCTCTCTTCCGCTCTTACATCCGGTCCAGGGTGTCCTTGGAGATGGAGCACGCAGTGTCCACCGGTACGCTCGCGGCCTTCCGCGAGAGGTGGGCACCGGAGGGACTGGAGTGCATCATCACGCCCGGCAACCAAATTTTAATTTGATTTTACGTTTTAAAGTTTAATTTGTTTTAATTGCTGGTGTTTTTAGTGTCTCCTTCCCTTTTATAG
Source organism: Pristiophorus japonicus (assembly GCF_044704955.1). Taxonomy (NCBI): domain Eukaryota; kingdom Metazoa; phylum Chordata; class Chondrichthyes; family Pristiophoridae; genus Pristiophorus; species Pristiophorus japonicus. Next base: position 9,489,305 of record NC_091995.1, on the reverse strand, counting down.
GGGGCACTGGGGGAAAATTGTGATTTTAGTGCCCAAAAAAAAAAAAAAAAGAAAGAAAAAAACCCCCCAAAAAAACCAAAAAAAAAAGGAAAAAAAGGGCCTTGTAAATGTCTGGTGTGTCACCCAGGTCGGGTGACACGGTTTAATGTGTTTTGTTTTGCAGATAAACTCCAAAAAGAGTTTCATGCACAAGGACCCCCAGGTCCCTCTGCACCGTAGCATGTTGCAATTTCTCCCCATTCAAATAATATTCCCTTTTACTGTTTTTTTTCCCAAGGTGGATGACCTCACATTTTCCGACATTGTATTCCATCTGCCAAACCTTAGCCCATTTGCTTAACCTATCTAAATCTCTTTGCAGCCTCTCTGTGTCCTCTACACAACCCGCTTTCCCACTAATCTTTGTGTCATCTGCAAATTTTGTTGCACTACACTCTGTCCCTTCTTCCAGGTCATCTATGTATATTGTAAACAGTTGTGGTCCCAGCACCGATCCCTGTGGCACACCACTAACCATCGATTTCCAACCCGAAAAGGACCCATTTATCCCGACTCTCTGTTTTCTGTTAGCCAGCCAATTCTCGATCCATGCTAATACATTTCCTCTGACTCCGCGTACCTTTATCTTCTGCAGTAACCTTTTGTGTGGCACCTTATCGAATGCCTTTTGGAAATCTAAATACACCACATCCATCGGTACACCTCTATCCACCATGCTCGTTATATCCTCAAAGAATTCCAGTAAATTAGTTAAACATGATTTCCCCTTCATGAATCAATGTTGCGTCTGCTTGATTGCACTATTCCTATCTAGATGTCCCGCTATTTCTTCCTTAATGATAGTTTCAAGCATTTTCCCCACTACAGATGTTAAACTATCCGGCCTATAGTTACCTGCCTTTTGTCTGCCCCCTTTTTTAAACAGAGGCATTACATTATCTGCTTTCCAATCCGCTGGTACCTCCCCAGAGTCCAGGGAATTTTGGTAGATTATAACGAATTCAGGCAGGACCTTCCTTCAGAACTGAAAGATAATTGGATCTGAACAAAATGAGGGGAAAAGCACGGGCCTGGACTTCCCACTTCCGTGCTCCTGGCACACACCGAGTCCCGGTCGGGGAATTCCGCACTCCCGGTCTGTCCAATGTTCAAGACATCACAAGTTGGGAGTGTGGAATTTCCCAATATGGGTTCCTGGTGTGTGTTAGGAGAACTGGATTCAAAAAATCTGGGCCTGTATTCTGGGTACAGAGAGGGGACTAATCTGTTAAATGTGTCTATAAATCACTGAAGTGGGTGCTGAAGACATTAAATTTATTTCCAGGGGGTGTCCGAGAGATCCTTTCATCCAGAGTGCCTGGCAACTAGTTACTGGCTTATCACAGGCAGTGCCCTGGGTATGTGTCAGACCATTACTTTGCCCCTTGGTCCTGCATTTGAATTAAAGAATAACAACTCGCCTTTATATAGAATATTTAATAAAATGACCCAAGGCGCTTCATAGAAACATTTTCAAACCATTTTTGACACGGATCAAAGAGGAGGAAGAGAGGTGAAGAGGTTTTGGGGGGTGGGGTGAGGGGCTGGAATCATAAAGTTATTGACTGAATTCAATCTAGTCTCCTCCTACAGTGTTAAACTCTCTTCAAATTATCTCACAGACTGCTATATTTAGATGAAATTAAACAGTGTGTAAGACACTCAAATTTGGCAAAGTCTAACGGTGCGATTTATATAAAAACAGTTGCCACGATAAAGTTACCAGCGGCTCAGTTGACTCTGGTAAGATTATCTTCAGATGCAGTGTATAAACCAGTGGAGTTTAGCCTCAAATCCCTGGGCTGGGAGCTCCCACGCTCCCTCTGGCAATTAATGGGCAGGGCTGGGGGGAGTGGGGGGTAATTTGACTCTGGGCACAGTCCATCTATTTCACCGCCCATTGGATTTCCTGACACACAGGCAGGCCTATTGAAATTATATTCAACGGACAGAATTACTCCAGTTTCAAATGAAAATCTGAAATAATATCAGAAAATGCTGGAAACACTCAGCAGGTCAGGCAACAGCTGTGGAGACACAGAATTAATGTTTCAGGTACATGACCTTTCAAATATTGGGACTCGGTCTTTCCTGAAATGTGACTGCCGAGCAGCATAAACCTGTGCTTTCCCGGGTATGTCCTGGGATCGGGGAATGGGATTTGGAGGGAGGGGCAGTAACTGGGAGATGGAGGGGCAGTGATCGGGAGAAGGAGGGGGCCGTGATCGGGAGAGGGAGGGGGCAGTGATGGGGAGAGGGAGGGGCAGTGATGGGGAGAGGGAGGAGCAGTGATGGGGAGAGGGAGGGGGCAGTGATGGGGAGAGGGAGAGGCAGTGATGGGGAGAGGGAGGGGCAGTGATGGGGAGAGGGAGGGGGAGGGAGCAGTGATGGGGAGAGGGAGAGGGAGGGAGCAGTGATGGGGAGAGGGAGGGGGCAGTGATGGGGAGGGGGAGGGGCAGTGATGGGGAGGGGGAGGAGCAGTGATGGGGAGGGGGAGGAGCAGTGATGGGGAGGGGGAGGGGGCAGTGATGGGGAGAGGGAGGGCGCAGTGATGGGGAGGGGGAGGGGGCAGTGATGGGGAGAGGGAGGGGCAGTGATCGGGAGAGGGAGGGGCAGTGATAAGGAGAGGGAGGAGGCAGTGATGGGGAGAGGGAGGGGCAGTGATGGGGAGAGGGAGGAGGACAGTGTTGGGGAGAGGGAGGGGGCAGTGATAGGGAGGGGGTCAGTGATGGGGAGAGAGAGGGGGCAGTGATGGGGAGAGGGAGGAGGCAGTGATGGGGAGAGGGAGGGGGCAGTGATGGGGAGAGGGAGGGGGCAGTGATGGGGAGAGGGAGGGGGCAGTGATGAGGAGAGGGAGGGGCAGTGATCGGGAGAGGGAGGGGGCAGTGATCGGGAGAGGGAGGGGCAGTGATGGGGAGAGGGAGGGGGCAGTGATGGGGAGAGGGAGGGGCAGTGATCGGGAGAGGGAGGGGCAGTGATCGGGAGAGGGAGGGGCAGTGATGGGGAGAGGGAGGAGCAGTGATGGGAAGAGGGAGGGGACAGTGATGGGGAGTGGGAGGGGCAGTGATGGGGAGAGGGAGGGGACAGTGATGGGGGGAGCGGCAGTGATGGGGAGAGGGAGGAGCAGTGATGGGGAGAGGTAGGGGACAGTGATGGGGGGAGGGAGGGGGCAGTGATGGGGAGAGGGAGGGGACAGTGATGGGGAGAGGGAGGGGACAGTGATGGGGGGAGGGAGGGGGCAGTGATGGGGAGAGGGAGGGGGCAGTGATGGGGAGAGGGAGGGGACAGTGATGGGGAGAGGGAGGGGACAGTGATGGGGGGAGGGAGGGGGCAGTGATGGGGAGAGGGAGGGGGCAGTGATGGGGAGAGGGAGGGGGCAGTGATGGGGAGAGGGAGGGAGCAGTGATGGGGGGAGGGAGGAGCAGTGATGGGGAGAGGTAGGGGGCAGTGATCGGGAGTGGGAGAGGCAGTGATGGGGAGAGGTAGGGGGCAGTGATGGGGAGAGGGAGGGGCAGTGATGGGGAGAGGGAGGGGGCAGTGATGGGGAGAGGGAGAGGCAGTGATGGGGAGAGGGAGGGAGCAGTGTTGGGGAGAGGGAGGGGCAGTGATGGGGAGAGGTCGGGGGCAGTGATGGGGAGAGGTAGGGGGCAGTGATCGGGTGTGGGAGAGGGCAGTTATGGGGGAAAGGAGATGCGATCAGGTTACCTGTATCTAGGTTGGCCCAACCATTACCCGGCGGCAGGTTTAGTTTGATGTTTTCAAGCCCTATCTGATGACTCCTTCCTGAACTAAGCGAGCCCAACTCCGGCTGCTTTCAGTTTGGCCCAATTTTACAAACGGGTCGATAATCAGGCATTAGGCCCTCTGTTTACAGATGCAAAGGGCCGAACACTTGTTTCAGGTCTGGAACCTGGACACCTCTTTTGCTGCCTTTCCCAATACGGCTCCCTCTACACCCGCTCTGTGGGCACGGTGCCAATGAATTTCAAGACCCACATGTTTCCCAGATTTACTCCAACAGTCGCCAGAATTATATACAATCGGTGAAAGTATGTTCCAGCATAGATTGAAGTAGATTTTAGTCTTTCCCGTTATGTGTGTGTTATGTGTTGCTTGTCAGAGTGCATGAAGGACAAAGTGGCACCAAGGATCATACGCTGATAACAGAAACCGCTCGATTTCCTTCCATTCATTTCAGTAGAAATTAATTGAGGTTCTGTTACCGGGGTGCGATCTGCTGACCAGATTTTCCTGTCTGCTCCCCGCTCAGGTGACCCGGAATGTCGGATAGTAAATGTTGTGTATGCAATAACTGTTAGACTGAGTACTGTTTAACTCCAAGAGGTATAACTTTGGCTCTACTTTATTCGGGCCCAAAGTGACTAATATACAAAATGGCTGGCCTTTTATACTTGGGATGCAAACAGGTACGTGCAGCCCAATGGCCTCCAACAGTGACGCCATCTAGTGGCTAGTGATACCAAAAGTACATCCATGACAGTAAAGAGGAAAATATACCCAACTTTGGATATAATGACCCAAATGGAACATCTTGCATGATGGCATTCAATACGAAATCTATGCAACAGTTCAATTTTTTCAAATCAGCATTGGTCTCTCCTCTGCCCCCCTCCTTTCATCTCGCCCTTACCCCACCCCCAGCAATGACCATTTGTCTCTCAGTCTGATCCAAGGTGCAAAGTCAAACCGCACAGACTTGTTTCTCTGTGTGAATGCGATTCTATTTCATCCGGATGTGAGCAGCACTTCCAGGAACTCAAAGAGTGATCTGTGACTGGGAACCGGGTCTGGATCCACCCACAGAAACAGGACACCAGCAGTTTCAATCAGGAAGTATAGACACTGGGCATGGCATCCAGTTCACTGACATTTCTGGCACTTTGTGTTTTAGGGTGAGCGGCTGCGACAATTAACATGATTCAGTTTGTTTATCTCACACCGAGTTTCACCAGAGGCTGTGTAATCGGCAGTGAGTTCAGTCTGGAGCAAAGTGCAGGGGAATCTCGAGCCCCGCCCATCTCCGCCTTCTCCCACCCCATGGACCCTCACCCTCCGCGCCTGGGATCATTTATTCCGCTCCGCCCTCTAACAATGTGTAATCGTCTACGGGACAAAGAGAAAGTACAATAATAAAGGACAAAATATAAAGTATTGCAGTGAATTCAGTCCGGAAATCGCTGAACTGAGGGTGTTCGGCAGCTCAGTAAACACAGAGACTGAGAGCGGTTTGTATCAGGAAGTGCTGAGAGAACACATGGGTTCCAGAGAGAGTTGGACCCAGGAGGCAATTTGCCCCACTTGTCGTGATTTCTTCACCGATCCGGTTACACTGGAGTGTGGGCACAGCTTCTGTCGCTCCTGTATCACACAGTGTTGGGAAAAGAAGGAGATAAACTCCTGCCCGGAATGTAGAGAGGAGTTTCCGGAAATAAACCTGAGAGCCTGTCGGGCCTTAGCGAGTCTGGCCGAGAAAGCTCGAAAATTTACCCTGAATCCGAAAGAGAAGGAAAGTAAACTTCACCTTGAGGAACATCAGGAAAGACTGAAGCTGTTTTGTGAGTGTCCAGGGTGTTTGTTTCCCGGTGGGCGGGGGGGAGTCTCTGCATCTGGGGGCTGCCTAATTGTTCCAGTTTGGGTTGTGTTCCTGGTCAGGTGATTGGACCGATCGAGTTATGGGCATCCTCTCTTTTTTTCTACTTTTCCCCATGAATTATTTATTCTCTTCTCTGCTTTAACTTTTCCCGTTTGGTAGATCTTTTTCTCCCTCCCTCTGCTAGATGTATCCTTGTTCCTGTTCCATCTTTTCCCTTTAAAGACCAAATATACATTAGGCTTTTACAACATTTTCTGTTTTGAGACCCTTTTAAACACGCTTGAAAATTAGGAACAATGACAGACCATAAGAACATAGAATTTGGAGCAGGAGCAGACCATTTGGCCCCTTGAGCCTGCTCCACCATTCAATAATATCATGGCTGATCTGATCATGGGCTCGGCTCCACTTCTCTGCCTGCTCCCCATAACCCTTGACTCCCTGGTAGCTGAAAAACCTCTCTATCTCTGCCTTAAATATATTCAATGACCCAACCTCCATAGCTCTCTGGGGCAGAGAATTCCACAGATTTATGACTCTCTGGGAGAAGAAATTCCCCCTCATCTCAGTTCTAAATGGGCTGCCCCTTGTTCTTAAACTATGCCCCTTTGTTTTAGATTTCCCACGAGTGGAAATATCCTCTCTGTATCCACCTTGTCAGCTCCCTCGGTATCTTATATGTTTCAAGAAGATCACCTCATTCTTATAAACTTCAATGAGTATAGGCTAACCCTGCTCAACTTTTCTTCATGTAAACCCCTTCATCTCAGGAATCAACCTCGTGAACCTTCTCTGAACTGCCTCCAGTGCAAGTATATCCTTCCTTAACTAAGGAGACAAAAACTGTATGCAGTACTCTAGGTGTGGCCTCACCAATACCCTGTACAGTTGTAGCAGGACTTCTCTGCTTTTAAACTCCATCCTCCGTTGGACTAAAGACCAACATTCCATTTGCCTTCCTGATCACTTGCTGTACCTGCATACTAACTTTTTGTCTTTCATGCACAAGGACCCCCAGATCCCTCTGTACTGCAGCATTTTGTAGTTTCTCTCCATTTAAATAATAATTTGCTTTTTTATTTTTTCTGCCAAGGTCTTTTTCCCACATTATACTCCATCTGCCAAATGTTTGCCCACTCACTTAGCCTGTCTATATCCTTTTTCAGATTCTTTGTGTCCTCCTCACAACTTGGACAGGTTGGTTTATTAAATTTAAATCATATTACACCACGTTATATACAGTGACTATCAGATTTCTGGTACAGACAGATCATACAGTGACTGAGATTACTGGTACACACAGATCATACAGTGACCGTGACATTACTAGTACACACAGATCATATAGTGACCATGAAATTATTGGTACACACAGATCATACAGTGGCTGAGATTACTGGTACACACAGATCATACAGTGGCTGAGATTACTGGTACACACAGATCATACAGTGGCTGAGATTACTGGTACACACAGATCATACAGTGGCTGAGATTACTGGTATGCACAGATCATCCAGTGACCATGAGATTACTGATACACACAGATCATACAGTGGCTGAGATTACTGGTATACACAGATCATCCAGTGACCATGAGATTACTGGTACACACAGATCATACAGTGGCTGAGATTACTGGTATACACAGATTATCCAGTGACCATGAGATTACTGGTACACACAGATCATACAGTGATTGAGATTACTGGTACAGACGGATTATACCGTGAACCTGCGATTACTGTTACGCACAGGTCACACAGTGACTGAGATTATTAGTACAGACAACAACAATAACAAAAAATTGTATTTATATAGCACCTTTAACGTAGTGAAAAGTCCCAAAGCGCTTTACAGGAGTATAATGTGATAAAGCAATTTGACAGAGCCACATAAGTAGAGCAGTTGACCAAGAGGTAGGTTTTAAGGAATGCCTTGAAGGAGGACAGAGAGTTAAAGTGGCGGAGAGGTTTAGGCAGGGAGTTCCAGAGTTTGGGCCCTAGGCAACAGAAGGCACAGCCAAAATGGTTGAGCGATTATATTCAAGGATGCTCAAGAACGCAGAATTAGAGGAGCACAGACATCTCGGGGCAGGGGGATGGGGGGGGGGGGGGGGGTGTGTGCGGTTGGAGTTAGAGGAGATTACAGAGATAGCGAGGGACGAGGCCATGGAGGGATTTTGAAAATAAGGATGAGAATTTTGAAATCTTATGTTGCTTAACCGGATGCCAATGTAGGTCGGTGAGCACAGGGGTGATAGGTGAGCAGGACTTTGTGCGAGTTAGGACATGGTCAGCCCAGTTTTGGATGACCTCAAGTTTACGTAGGGTAGAATCTGGGAGGCCAGCCAGGAGTACATTGAAATAGTCAAGTCTAGCGGTAGGAAAGACATGGATGAGGGCTTCAGCAGTGGATGAGCTGAGGCAAGGGTGGAGACGGGCGATGTTACGGAGGTGGAATAAGCAGTCTTAATTATGCTGTAGATATGTGGTTGAAAGTTCATTTCAGGTTGAAAAATGACACCAAGGTTGCGAACAGCCTGGTTCTGCCTCAGACATCAGTTGGGGAGAGGAATGGAGTCAGTGTCTAGGGAATGCAGTTTGTGGCGGGGACCGAAAACAATGGTTTCGGTCTTCCCAATATTCAATTGGAAAAGGTTTCTGCTCATCCAGAACTGGATGTCAGACAAGCAGACTGACAATTTATAGAGGATGGAAGTTTCGAAAGTAGTGGTATTGAGGTCGTGCTGGGTGTCATCAGTGTACATGTGGAAACTGACGCTGTGTTTTCGGATGATGTCGCCAAGGGGCAACATGTAGATGAGAAATAGGAGGGGACCAAGGACAGATCCTTTGGGGACATCAGATGTTACGATGTGGGGGCGGGAAGAGAAGCTGTTACAGGTGATTCTCCGGCTACGGTTAGATAGGTAAGAATGGAAGCAGGCAAGTGCAGTCGCACTCAGCTGGACGATGATGGAGTGGCGTTGGAGAAAGATAGTGTGGTCAACCGTGCAGACAATTCAAGAAGGATGAGGAGGGACAGTTTGACTTTGTCACAAAGGATGCCACTTGTGACTTTGATGAGAGCTGTTTCGGCACTATGGGAGGCGCAGAATCTGGATTGGAGGGATTCAAACATGGAATTGCAGGAAAAATGGGCATGGATTTGGGAGGCGTGAACACGTTCAAGGACTTTGGAGAGGAAAGGGAGGTTGGAGATAGGGCAGTAGTTTGCAAAGGACTGAGGGGTCGAGGGTTATTTTTTTGAGGGGAGGGGCGATAAAAGCAAATTTGAGGGAGAGGGGGACAGTATCTGAATAGAGACATCCGTTAACAATGTCAGCTAACATAGGAGCCATAAAAGGAAGTAGGGCGGTCAGCAGTTTGGTTGAAATAGGGTCATGGGAACAGGAAGTGGGTCTCACTGACAGGAAGAAATCAGAAAGGTCATGAGGGGAGATCGGAGAAAAGCTGGAAAAAGATGTGAGGTCAGGGCTAGGGCAGGGGAATCTTGGCCAATCACTGGCTCATGCCCAAACCCAAAATCCAATTATAAAGATGCCATTTTCGTAGCTCCCTGGCTTATGCAGGCAATTCATCTCATGACACATTTACATCATTTGTTTTTGACCATCAGGACTTTTATCTGGGGTAGTTATGGCAATACAAAAGTACGATGTCTCCGTAGGTTGCGAGATGGCCTCTGCTATTGGCCTTTGTTTATAATTCACTGTGGATGTTATAACATTCCAGCCTAACCTTGGTTCCCAGGCTAACTGCGTCGATTTGATGATGGCAATCTCTTTCTCATCTCAGGTCATCTGTTTGTAACCAAGACTGGGAACTCAACATCTAAGGGTATTCAACATTTAGGAAAGATAGACAGAAAGTAAAAGGAGGTGGGGTGGCGTTGCTGGTTAAAGAGGAAATTAATGCAATAATAAGGAGGGACATTAGCTTGGATGATGTGGAATCGGTATGGGTGGAGCTACGGAATACCAAAGGGTAGAAAACGCTAGTGGGAGTTGTGTACAGACCACCAAACAGTAGTAGTGAGGTTGGGGACAGCATCAAACAAGAAATTAGGGATGTGTGCAATAAAGGTACAGCAGTTATCATGGGTGACTTTAATCTACATATTGATTGAGCTAACCAAACTGGTAGCAATGCGGTGGAAGAGGATTTCCTGGAGTGTATTAGGGATGGATCTTTGGACCAATATGTCGAGGACCCAACTAGAAGGCTGGCCATCCTAGACTGGGTGATGTGTAATGAGAAAGGACTAATTAGCAATCTTGTTGTGCGAGGACCCTTGGGGAAGAGGGACCATAATATGGTAGAATTCTTTATTAAGATGGAGAGTGACACAGTTAATTCAGAGACTAGGGTCCTGAACTTAAGGAAAGGTAACTTCGATGGTATTAGATGTGAATTGGCTAGAATAGACTGGTGAGTGATACTTAAAGGGTTGATGGTGAATAGGCAAAGGCAAACATTTAAGGATCACATGGATGAACTTCAACAATTGTACATCCCTGTCTGGAGTAAAAATAAAACTGGGAAGGTGGCTCAACCGTGGCTAAGAAGGGAAATTAAGGATAGTGTTAAATCCATGGAAGAGGCATATAAATTGGCCAGAAAAAGCAGCAAACCTGAGGACTAGGAGAATTTTATAATTCAGCAGAGGAGGACAAAGGGTTTAATTAGGAGGGGAAAAAATAGAGTATGAGAGGAAGCTTGCTGGGAACATAAAAACTGACTGCAAAAGCTTCTATAGATTTGTGAAGAGAAAAAGATTAGTGAAAACAAATGTAGGTCCTTTGCAGTCAGATTCAGGCGAATTTAGAATGGGGAACAAAGAAATGGCGGACCAGTTAAACAAATACTTTGGTTCTGTCTTCACGAAGGAAGACACAAATAACCTTTCGGAAATACTAAGGGACCGAGGGTCTCGTGAGAAGGAGGAACTGAAGGAAATCCTTATTAGGCAGGAAATTGTGTTTGGGAAATTGATGGGATTGAAGGGCGATAAATCTCCGGGGTCTGATAGTCTGCATCCCGGAGTACTTAAGGAAGTAGCCCTAGAAATAGTGGATACATTGGTGATCATTTTCCAACAGTCTATCAACTCTGGATCAGTTCCTATGGACTGGAGGGTAGCTAATGTAACCCCACTTTACAAGAAAGGAGGGAGAGAGAAGGTGGGTAATTATAGACCGGTTAGCCTGACATGAGTAGTGGGGAAAATGTTGGAATCAATTACTAAAGATGAAATAGCAGCACATTTGGAAAGCAGTGACGGGATCGGACCAAGTCAGCATGGATTTATGAAAGGGAAATTCTGCTTGACAAATCTTCTAGAGTTTTTTGAGGATGTAACTGGTAGAGTGGACAAGGGAGAACCAGTGGAGGTGGTGTATTTGGACTTTCAAAAGGCTTTTGACAAGGTCCCACACAAGAGATTGGTGTGCAAAATTAAAGCACATGGTATTGGCGGTAATGTACTGATGCGGATAGAGAACTGGTTGGCAGACAGGAAGCAGAGAGTTGGGATAAACGGATCCTTTTCAGAATGGCAGGCAGTAACTAGGGGGTGCCGCAGGGCTCAGTGCTGGGACCCCAACTATTTACAATATACATTAATGGTTTGGATGAGGGAATTGAGTGTAATATCTCCAAGTTTGCAGATGAGACTAAGCTGGGTGGCGGTGTGAGCTGTGAGGAGGATGCTAAAAGGCTGCAGGGTGACTTGGACAGGTTAGGTGCATGGGCAAATGAGTGGCAGATGCAGTATAATGTGGATAAATGTGAGGTTATCCACTTTGGTGGCAAAAACACGAAGGCAGAATATTATCTGAATGGCGGCAGATTAGGAAAATGGGAGGTGCAACGAGACCTGGGTGTCATGGTACATCAGTCATTGAAAGTTGGCATACAGGTACAACAGGCGGTGAAGAAGGCAAATGGTATGTTGACCTTCATAGCTAAGGGATTTGAGCAGGGAGGTCTTACTGCAGTTGTATAGGGCCTTAGTGAGGCCTCACCTGGAATATTGTGTTCAGATTTGGTCTCCTAATCTGAGGAAGGACGTTCTTGCTATTGAGGGAGTGCAGCGAAGGTTTACCAGATTGATTCCCGGGATGGCAGGACTGACATATGAGGAGAGACTGGATCGAGTGGACCTGTATTCATTGGAGTTTAGCAGGATGAGAGGGGATCTCATAGAAACATATAAAATTCTGACGGGACTGGACAGGTTAGATGCAGGAAGAATATTCCTGATGTTGGGGAAGTCCAGAACCAGGGGACATAGTTTAAGGATAAGGGGCCATTTAGGACTGAGATGAGGAGAAACCTCCTCACTCAGAGAGTTGTTAGCCTGTGGAATTCCTTGCCGCAGAGAGTTGTTGATGATGAGAGTTAGATATGGCCCTTACACCTAAAGGGATCAAGGGGTATGGAGAGAAAGCAGGGAAAGGGGTACTGAGGTGCATGATCAGCCATGATCTTATCGAATGGTGGTGCAGGCTCGAAGGGCCGAATGGCCTACTCCTGCACCTATTTTCTATGTTTCTACTCACAGATTTTCAAGCATATAAATGCATTACATGTTGTACATAATCCAGGTTATCATTGCATATAGTTGATGATTAGAAATGTCTACATTTAATCTTTACACATGATAATGGATCTATTGTTGAAGATTATAAGAGATTATTGGTTATACGATATCAAAACAGGTATTCAAAAAAAACCTCGCATGTAATTCATAACAATCTCACAGTTCCTGCCTCTTATCTCAGTCTCTGGAATTCTATTAATTCTCGCAGCTTTTCTCACAGACTGACTGTCGCTATGCTGATAAGGTTTGTTAAAGTTTGCATTTTTAATATTTTTGGTCACGCAGGTCCAATGCCTCTTTCTTCCATTTCAATATCTAACCGGGTCCACCCAAGGCATACTACACTAGTTTATAAGCATGATGGTTCAAGAATCGATGTGCATTGACTAACAGTTACAGAATACAAACTTAAACCGACAGCTACTAATTATTTCATTTCGTCCATGTTAGCTAGTGGGTATCTGAAATGGAGATGTCTCAGGATTCTTACACTGGTACAGACAGCTACTAACGCAGGTGTGGAGAGAAACAGAGTTACTGTTTTGGGTTTGTGGCCTTTCGTCAGAACTGGAAAAGTTTGAGATTAAACTGATTCTTAAGGAAGTGCAGGGCAGTGAAAGGGGGAGGGGAGGATCGAACTAAAGGGAAGGTCTGTGATAGGGCGGAAGGCAGGAGAGATTTAGAGACAAAAGGGATGATGGGAAAAAATGAGATGGTATAAGCACAAGTTAGGAAACAAAAGATGAGTCTAGATAGGGTGTGAATGGCGAAATGATCACCATCTGCCGTGGGAAAGAGAGAAAAAGGGGGTTTGTAAAAATAGAGGGGGAAAGGGGAAAAAATATAGGCAGAGGTTATGGTCTGAAATTGTAGAACTCGATGTAGAGTCCAGAAGGCAGTAAAGTGCCTAAATGAAGGATGATTTGCTGTACCTCAAGCATGCATTGTCATTGGAACAGTGTGGGAGACCGAGGAAGGAGAGATCAGAGAGGGTGTGGAGTGGAGAATTAAAGTGACAGGCGACCGGAAGCTCGGGGTCATGCTTGCGGACTGAACGAAGGTGTTCTGCAAAGCGATCACCCAATCTGCATTTGGTTTCATCAATGTAGAGGAGACAACACCGTGGGCAGTGAATACAGTATACTAACTGGAAAGAAGTACAAGTAAATCGTTGTTTCACCTGGAAGGGGTGTTTGTGGCCCTGGACAGTGGGAAGGGAGGAGGTAAAAGGGCAGGTGTCACTGTCCCTTTAACCCCATGATGGTTAATTTTGCTAACAAGTCTCTTATATGCTACCTTGTTTTGAAAGTCTATAGACACAACATCAAACTCACTACCTTCATCAACTCTCTCCGTTACTTAATCAAAAAACTGAATCGAGTTACTCAAACACGATTTGCCTTTAACAAATCCCCGCTGACTTCCATTTATTAGCCCATACTTTCCCAAAGGACGATCAACTTTGTCCGAGATTATTGTCTCTACAAGATTCCGCACCACCGACATTAGGCTGCTTGGCCTGTAGTTGCAAGGTTTATCCCCCCTCAGCTATTGAAAACCTATGCAACGTTATCAATTCTCCAGTCCTCTAGCACCACCCCAAAATCTAAATTTGTGGCGAGAGCCTCCACAATTTTCATCCTTCCCCCAGTAACCGAGGACGCATCCCATCCAGGCCGGCTGCCTTTTCTACTTTGAGGTAACCATATACATACAAACTCTCTCACACACACACACACAGATATACTCACACACTCATCCATATACACCCAGGTCGACAGAGTGACTTTCCTCGGGCAGTAATCCGGTTAGGAGTATGAAGAGGTTTGTGGAACATTAAACTGGGAACATTAATTAGTTGTACAGTGACACTCCAGATCCAGCTTCTGTTCATTTCATTATTGCTCAGTGCTGAGACAGGTGGGTTAATGTTTGATAGTTTCAGAAGCTGTGACCTCCCTCCCTGGAAGTCCCGGTGTTTTCTGCTGTTGTCAGATCCTCGTTTCCTCCCCTCGGGGCGGCTCGTTTTTTGTGTTGAGAAACAGGGAATCAGTCAGAAAGTGGGATCTCGGTGAAAGCATCTCTCCCCCGATCCCCAGCGAGTCTCTCCCCCCGATCCCCGGCGAGTCTCTTCCCCCCGATCTCCGGCGAGTCTCTCCCCCCGATCCCCGGCGAGTCTCTCCCCCCGATCCCCGGCGAATCTCTCCCCCGATCCCCGGCGAGTCTCCCCCCTTCCCCCCACCCTCCCGCCGCCATCCAATCCCCAGCGAGTCTCTCTCCAATCCCGGGCGAATCTCTCCAATCCCGGGCGAATCTCTCCAATCCCAGATGAATCGCTCTAATTCTCTGCTTTTTCTCCCAGTCTCTGTGACCCTGGATGTGGAAACAGCGCATCAATGGCTCGAGGTGTCTGAGGATCTGAAGAGTGTGAGGCGGACCCGAGCCCGGAGTACTCTCACTGACACCGAGAAGAGGTTTACAGCTTGGACCTGTGTGCTGGGATCGGAGGGATTCACATCGGGGAGACATTATTGGGAGGTGGAGGTGGCGGCGAATCGGATCTGGAATCTGGGAGTAGCCACAGAGTCTGTGGAGAGAAAGGGAAAGGTGGACCTGATCCCGGAGAATGGATTGTGGACCATCGGACGGTACAATGATCGGCTTAGTGTAAACTCCTACCCGCGATCCCCTCTCCCTGCCGGTCAGATCCCCGGGAAGGTGGGAGTTTATCTCAGTTACGAGTCCGGGACAGTTACATTTTACAGCGCGGACACCAAGTCCCATCTCCACACCTTCACTGGGAATAAATTCACGGAGAAACTTTATCCTTTCTTCTGGCCTGGGGATGTGAACAAGTGGCTGAGAATCTGCTCCGGTTCCGATCCGGGTCTGTAAAAGGGGCGGGGCCTCGGGCCGGCCCGTGTCATCCGTGACCTCACAATGACTTGACCCCACGCGGATAGGATCAGGAGCAGAGGTTAGGGGTCGGGAGTTAGAAAATGTAATTTCCAAATGATGCATTGTAAAACCCCAATGAGACTGTAACTACAACCCATACAATTAATGTCAGAAGACTTAAATAAAAAGTAAAAGCTGACAGCAAGTCCATTCCAGCCCACCCAGGGTACTCAGCACCGCACACCATTGGTGATGAGAAAGACACAAACTATCTCTCTTTAAGAAGACGGAGAGTTTGGAAATCTTCGGTTTAAAGGGTTGTATGTTCACTTTTATTATGCATTAAATTTTGTCAATCATTCATGTGATCGTTTCACCAGTCTGTCTGTACAGTCCTGACGTATGTTACTATCCTGATCATTGTTTGTAACATTTACGAGTTTTGTATCAGTTGAAAGCTTTTAAATGAAGCCCTGTACACCCAAGTCCAGATCAAAAAGAACAGTGGAGGGACCACTACTGTACACATCCCTCCAGTCTGCAGAACAGCCATTCACCACTACTCTCTGCTTTCTATCCCTTAGCCAATTTTATATCCACACTACAACAACAAATCAAGCCAAATACTGAGCATGCTAAAATCTGAAATAAAACCAGAAAATGCTGGAAATCTCAGCGGGTCAGGCAGTATTTCTGGAGAGAAACAAGAGTTAGCGTTTAGGGTCTCTGACCCTTCGTCAGAACTGGAAATGTTTGAGATTAAACTGATTCTTAAGGAAGTGCAGGGCAGTGAAAGGGGGAGGGGGGATCGAACTAAAGGGAAGGTCTGTGATAGGGCGGAAGGCAGGAGAGATTTAAGAGACAAAAGGGATGATGGGAAAAAATGAGATGGTATCAGCACAAGTTAGGAAACAAAAGATGAGTCTAGATAGGGCGTGAATGACGAAATGATCACCATCTGCCGTGGGAAAGTGGTAAAAAAGGGAGGGTTGTAAAAATAAAGGGGGAAAGGGGAAAACATATAGGCAGAGGTTATGGTCTGAAATTGTCGAATTCGATGTAGAGTCCAGAAGGCAGTAAAGTGCCTAAACGAAGGACGATATGCTGCACCTCGAGCTTGTGTTAAGTGTCATTGGAACAGTGTGGGAGACCGAGGAAGGAGAGATCAGAGAGGGTGTGGAGTGGAGAATTAAAGTGACAGGAGACCGGAAGCTCAGGGTCATGCTTACGGACTGAACGAAGGTGTTCTGCAAAGCGATCACCCAATCTGCATTTGGTTTCATCAATAGAGGAGACAACACTGTGAGCAGTGAATACAGTATACTAACTGGAAAGAAGTACAAGTAAATCGCTGTTTCACCTGGAAGGGGTGTTTGTGGCCCTGGACAGTGGAAAGGGAGGAGGTAAAAGGGTAGGTGTCACTGTCCCTTTAACCCCATGATGGTTAATTTTGCTAACAAGTCTCTTATATGCTACCTTGTTTTGAAAGTCTATAGACACAACATCAAACTCACTACCTTCATCAACTCTCTCCGTTACTTAATCAAAAAACTGAATTGAGTTAGTCAAACACGATTTGCCTTTAACAAATCCCTGCTAACTTCCATTTATTAGCCCATATTTCCCCACAGGACGATCAACTTTGTCCAAGATTATTGTCTCTACAAGTTTCCGCACCACCGACATTAGGCTGCTTGGCCTGTAGTTGCAAGGTTTATTCCCCCTCAGCTATTTAAAACCTATGCAACGTTATCAATTCTCCAGTCCTCTAGCACCACCCCAAAATCTAAATTTGTGGCAAGAGCCTCCACAATTTTCATCCTTCCCCCAGTAACCGAGGACGCATCCCATCCAGACCGGCTGACTTTTCTACTTTGAGGTAACCATATACATACAAACTCTCTCTCACACACACACACACACACACACACACAGATATACTCACACATTCATCCATATACACCCAGGTCGACAGAGTGACTTTCCTCGGGTAGTAATCTGTTAAGGAGTATGAAGATGTTTAACCCCCAGATATTTAACCACATTTGTGGTGCATTAAACTGGGAACATTAATTAGTTGTGCAGTGAGACTCCAGATCCAGCTTTTGTTCATTTCATGATCTATGTCGCACAGTGCTGAGGCGAGTGGGGCTAATGTTTGATATTTTCAGAAGCTGTGACCTGCGTCCCTGGAAGTCCTGATGTTTTCTGCTGTTGTCAGATCCTCGTTTCCTCCCCCCGGGGCAGCTCTTTTCTAGTGTTGAGAAACAGGAAATCAGTCAGAAAGGGGGATCTCGGTGAAAGCATCTCTCCCCGATCCCTGGCGAGTCTCTCCCCCTGATCCCCGGCGAGTCTCTCCCCCTGATCCCCGGCGAGTCTCTCCCCCCAATCCCTGGCGAGTCTCTCCCCCCGATCCCCGGCGGGTCTCTTCCCCCCGATCCCCGGCGAGTCTGTTCCCCCCTGATCCCCGGCGAGTCTCTTCCCCCCGATCCCCGGCGAGTCTCTCCCCTCCCCCTCCCACCTGATCGCCAGTGAGTCTCCCCCTGGGTAGGTGGAAGTGACGGAGAATCGGATCTGGAGTCTGGGAGTAGCCGTATAGTCTGTGGAGAGGAAGGAAAAGGTGGACCTGATCCCGGAGAATGGATTCTGGACCATCGGACTGTTTTATGATCGGTTTAATGTAAACTTCCAACCTCGATCCCCTTCCCTGCCATCAGATCCCCGGGAAGGTGGGAGTTTATCTCAGTTACGAGTCCGGGACAGTTACATTTTACAGCGCGGACACCAAGTCCCATCTCCACACCTTCACTGGGAATAAATACACGGAGAAACTTTATCCTTTCTTCTGGACTTGGGATGAGAACAAGTGGCTGAGAATCTGCTCCGGTTCCGATCCGGTTCTGTAAAAGGGGCGGGTCCTCGGGCCGGCCCGCATCATCCATGACCTCACAATGACCCTGTGCGGATAGGATCAGGAGCAGGGGTCAGGGGTCGGGAGTTAGAAAATGTAATTTCCAAATGATGAATTGTAAAATCCCAATGAGACTGTAAATACAACCCATACAAATATAAAATGAGAGGAGACTAAAATAAAAAGTAAAAGCCGACAGCAAGTCCATCCCAGCCCTTTCTCATCACTGCCCCGCTCCTTTGTATTAAAAAGCAGGTATAAGTTGTGCTCTGACAATGAGCACATTCCTCAGGTATTCAGCACCGCGCACCATTGGTGATGGGAAATACACAAACTGTCTCTCCTCAAAAACACCGGGAGTTTGGTAATCTTCGGTTTAAAGGGCTGAATGCTCACTTTTACTGCCGCGTGGAGTGTAAAACAGGCGGCCTATCCGCTAATGTCTGTTTTTGGTGTGCAACGGCCACTCCATGTTAAAATAATACACGCACAGGCACCTTCCACCCTGCAAGATGTAGCTCAGGACCTGCAATGTCAGGACCCTCGTTGAAACACCTAACTCATCTTCTTTTTGGTGTGGAAACGGGTCATCCTCGACACGAGGAAATGCCTAATACTATACCACTAATGTGTTCCCGGTGGTGTTTAACTTTGCCTTGGCAGTCTGAATCAGGGGAATTCATAATGAGGAACAAGGAAATGGCAGATCAATTGAACAAAGACTTTGCTTCTGTCTTCACTAAGGAAGACACGAATAACCTGAAAATACTAGGGGTCCGAGGGTTTAGCGAGAAGGGGGAAATGAGGGAAATCCTTATTAGTCAGGAAATGGTGTTAGGGAAATTGAAGGGATTGAAGGCTGATAAATCCCGGGGCCTGATAGTCTGCCTCCCAGAGTACTTAAGGAAGTGCCCTAGAAATAGTGGATGCATTGGTGATCATTTTCCAACAGTCTATCACCTCTGGATCAGTTCCTGTGGATTGGAGGGTAGGTAATGTAACCCCACTTTTTAAAAAAGGAGGGAGAGAGAAAACAGGGAATTATCGACCGGTTAGCCTGACATTGGTAGTGGGGAAAATGTTGAAATCAATTATTAAAGATGTAATAGCAGAACATTTGGAAAGCAGTGACAGGATCAGTCCAAGTCATCATGGATTTATGAAAGGGAAATCATGCTTGACAAATCTTTTCGAATTTTTTTAGAGTATAACTAATAGAGTGGACAAGGGAGAACCAGTGGATGTGGTGTATTTGAACTTTCAAAAGTCTTTTGACAAGGTCCCACACAAGAGAATTAGTGTGCCAAATTAAGGCACATGGTATTGGGGGTAATGTATTGATGTGGATAGAGAACTGATTGGCAGATAGGAAGCAAAGAGTGGGAATAAACGGGTCCTTTTCAGAATGGCAGGCAGTGACTAGTGGGGTACCACAGGGTTCAGTGCTGGGACCCCAGCTATTTACAATATACATTAATGATTTAGACAAAGGAATTGAATGTAGTATCTCCAAGTTTGCGATAACACTAAGCTGGGTGGCAGTGCGAGCTGTGAGGAGGATGCTAGGAGGCTCTAGGGTGACTTGGACAGGTTAGGTGAATGGGCAAATGCAAGGCAGATGCAGTATAATGTGGATAAGTGTGAGGTTATACATTTTGGTTGCAAAAACAGCAAGGCAGATTATTATCTGAATGGTGTCAGATTAGTAAAAAGGGAGATGCAATGAAACCTGGGTATCATGGTACATCAGTCATTGAAGGTAGGCATGCAGGTACAGCAGGCAGTAAAGAAGGCAAATGGCATGCTGACCTTCATAGCGAGGGGGTTTGAGTATAGGAGCAGGGAGGTCTTATTGCAGTTGTACAGTGCCTTGGTGAGACCACAGCTTGAGTATTGTGTGCAGTTTTGGTCTCCTAATCTGAGGAAGGACATTCTTGCTATAGAGGGAGTGCAGCGAAGGTTCACCAGACTGATTCCCGGGATGGCTGGACTGACATATGAGGAGAGACTGGATCGACTAGGCTTATATTCACTGGAATTTAGTAGAATGAGAGGGGATCTCATAGAAACATATAAAATTCTGACGGGATTGGACAGGTTAGATGCAAGAAGAATGTTCCTGATTTTGGGGAAGTCCAGAACCAGGGGTCACAGTCTAAGGATAAGGGGTAAGCCATTTAGGACCGAGATGAGGAGAAACTTCTTCACTCAGAGAATTGTGAACCTGTGGAATTCTCTACCACAGAAAGTTGTTGAGACCAGTTCGTTAGATATATTCAAAAGGGAGTTAGATGTGGCCCTTACGACTAAAGGGATCAAGGAGTATGGAGAGAAAGCAGGAATGGGGTACTGAAGTTGCATGATCAGCCATGATCATATTAAATGGTGGTGCAGGCTCGAAGGGCCAAATGGCCTACTCCTGCAGCTACTTTCTATGTTTCTATGTTTCTATAATTGTAGTAGTACCACTTTCGACCAGGAGATGGTGATGGCGAGCTGTACAAAGACCTGTAACGTTTTACAGTGCAATATCACCGCCAGCTGGTGGCAAAAACGACCCTGTGGAAATAAGCCCCAAAAATGCAGAAATGCTCATCTGATCTGAGAACTTTCTTCAGAACTGAAAGATAATTGGATCACAAAGAAGGATGTAAAATAAACAGGGGCCTGGAAAGCTGTGATTACCACCCCTCACCTTTCTGAGTACATAACCTGAGCTGACCCTCCAGTGCAATACTGAAACAATCAAAAGGAAGGAACTCGCATTCATATCGGTCCTTCAGGATCTCAAGACATCCAAAAACATGTCACAGCGCAGTGAAGTGCAGTCACTGTTATTTAGAGGCACCATCTTTAGGTTGAGTTGTTGGAGACTCTGTCTGCCTGTTCAACTGGATGTTAAAGATCAGGAGACACTATTCAAATAAGGGCAGGCAGCTTACCCATGTCCCGGCCAACATTCCTTCTGCAATCAGTTGATGGATCTGGAGGAGTTGGGCAATGGAACATGCACTTATTTACAAAACTGACATGGTACGTTGGTAAGTTTTTCGCTGAATGATCTTAAAATTTACAGTTGGATCTCGCAAGAAAGTGAGTGGGAGTTAGGCTGAGTTTGCATAAAACAAATAAATACGGTAAGTAGTTGTTCTGTGGATTATCAGTCGAATACTATTCCTGTATTGTGGTCAATTCAGGACACCAGGGGAATACAAGTTTCATGTCTGAGACCAGCAGAGTCAGGTTGCCAAAACTTTATTTCAAGAAAAAGCATTTTGCATTTAAAATGGAAACATCTTGTGTGCATACACTGAGACTTGATTATGGAATCAAAATAAACCAAAGGTTAGAAAACTCTGTCAGATTAAGTATGTGGGCCTGGATTATCCACCCATTTCCACTATCTATTGGGGGTCCCCTCCATCATAGCAGATGTTCGAGGTTCCATTAAGTTTTATTTCTTGATTGGATCAGTACCTATTATGTGATTACAGGTTAGGGTTTAGAATTCCCCGTGTGTGGCCCTGATGACTCAGTGGGTAAATGCACAGCCTGGTGTGTGTGGTACTGAGCCGTGCAGAGCTGGGAGGGCCCCAGCCTGTACTGAGTTAACTGGTCTCACACAGAACAGTGGTGGGGATACTACAGTTGTCATAAGAACATAAGAAATAGGAGCAGGAGTAGACCATATGGCCCCTCGAGCCTGCTCCCCCACTTAATACGATCATGGCCGATCCAATCATGGACTCAGGTCCACTTTCCTGCCAGCTCCCCATAACCCCTTATTCACTTATCTGTTAAGAAACTGTCTATCTCTGTCTTAAATTTATTCAATGACCCAGCTTGCACAGCTCTCTGAGGCAGCGAATTCCATAGATTTACAACCCTCTGAGAGAAGAAATTCCTCCTCATCTCAGTTTAAATGGACGGCGCCTTATTCTAAGATTATACCCCCTAGTTCTAGTCTCCCTTATCTGTGGAAACATCCTCTCTGCATCCACCTTGTCAAGCCCCCTCATACGTTTCGATAAAATCACCTCTCATTCTTCTGAACTCCAATGAGTAGAGGCCCAACCTACTCAACCTTTCCTCATAAGTCAACCCCCTCATCTCCGGAATCAACCTAGTGAACCTTCTCTGAACTGCCTCCAGACAAAGTATATCTTTTCTTACATATGGAAACCAAAACTGCACGCAGTATTCCAGGTGTGGCCTCACCAATACCCGGTATAACTGTAGCAAGACTTCCCTGCTTTTATACTCCATCCCCTTTGCAATAAAGGCCAAGATTCCATTGGCCTTCCTGATCACTTGCTGTACCTGTATACTAACCTTTTGTGTTTCATGCACAAGTACCCCCAGGTCCCGCTGTACTTCAGCACTTTGCAATTTTTCTCCATTTAAATAATAACTTGCACTTTGATTTTTTTTTGCCAAGATGCATGACCTCACACTTTCCAACATTATGCTCCATCTGCCAAATTTTTGCCCACTCACTTAGCGTTTTTTGTGTCCTCCTCACACATTGCTTTTCCTTCCATCTTTGTATCATCAGCAAACTTGGCTATGTTACACTCAGTCCCTTCTTCCAAGTCATTGATATAGATTGGAAATAGTTGGGGTCCCAGCACTGATCCCTGTGGCACCCCACTAGTTACTGGTTGCCAACCCGAGAATGAACCAGTTATCCTGACTCTCTGTTTTCTGTTAGTTAGCCAATCCCCTATCCATGCTAATATATTACCCCCAACCCCGTGAACTTTATTTTGTGCAGTCACCTTTTATGTGGCACCTTATCAAATGCCTTCTGGAAGTTCAAATACACCACATCCACT
Source organism: Pristiophorus japonicus (assembly GCF_044704955.1). Classification (NCBI taxonomy): domain Eukaryota; kingdom Metazoa; phylum Chordata; class Chondrichthyes; family Pristiophoridae; genus Pristiophorus; species Pristiophorus japonicus. Next base: position 9,466,381 of record NC_091995.1, on the reverse strand, counting down.
GGTTCCCCTTTATCCACCCTGTTCATTACATCCTCAAAGAATTCCAGCAAATTTGTCAAACATGACTTCCCCTTCATAAATCCACGCTGACTCTGCCTGATTGAATTATGCTTTTCTAAATGTCCTGTTACGCTTTCTTTAATAATGGACTCCAACATTTTCCCAACTACAGATGTGAGGCTAACTGGTCTATAGTTTCCTGCTTTTTGTCTGCCTCCTTTTCTAAATACGGGCGTTACATTTACAGTTTTCCAATCTGCTGGGACCTCCCCAGAATCCAGGGAATTTGGGTAAATTACAACCAATGCATCCACAATCCTTGACGCGACTATTCTTAAGACCCTAGGATGCAAGCCATCAAGTCCAGGAGATTTATCCACCTTTAGTCCCATTATCTTACTGAGTACCACCTCCTTAGTGATTGTGATTGTAATACGTTCCTCCCCCCTCCATAGCCCCTTGACTATCCACTGTTGGGAAAGCGAGTTCGCTTTCTCACCACTCTCTGGGTAAATATGTTTCTCCTGATTTTCCTATTGGATTTATTGGTGATTATCTTATATTTATGGCCCCAAATTCTGTCTCCCCCACTTGTGTACATCCACCCTAACTTTTCATTATTTTAAAGACCTCTTTCAGGTCACCCCTCAGCCTTCTCCTTTCTAGAGAAGAGTTCCCCAGCCCAGGGACTATCCAGTGACTCCTCCTGCAGGACGTGGCCTTCAGGTGAGGACACAACTGAGCCCAGCTCTGCTGTTCCTGAGCCTCCAGTTAGTGCCTTCAGGAGGAGAGGCAAGGAAAGTGAGGTTGAGGGACTTCTACAAAGAAAGCCACATTATAAACAGGCAACGGGCTGTGCTGGTGCTCTGCTTACTGTGCCATGGTGCACGCTGAACTCCACACATGGGGATCTCCCAGTCTGAGCTGTGCTGCCCTACAAGCTGGAGTGAAAACTCCCTTAAAGTCCTCAATGCATTGAGAAATGTGGTAGTTTCCAATGTATATTTTTCATGAGGAAACTGTCTCCATAGTGTGGAAAATTTAATCACCCCCTTTTCCCCACTCGCCAGTGACACACATCAGTTCCCTGCTGATGGGGCTCACTGGCCAATTGTTACTCCCAGGTATAAAAACAGAAAATGCCGGCAATACAAAGCAGGCCAGTCATGATCTGTAGATGGAAAAAACAATCTATTGATGGTTTAAATGTGTATATTTTTTTCAGAACTCGTGAGGAGGTGTCATACATTTGAAACACCAATGATGCGCAGATTGCTTTTCGCCAGGACCACTCGTCTCTCGACCTCATTTCAGCCTTGGTCAAAAGATGAACAAAAGAGCTGAATTCCAGATGTGAAGTGACAGTGACTGCACTCAATATCAGGGCAGCATTTGTCTGAGTGTGACATCAAGGAGCCCTAGTAAAACTGAAGTCAATGGGAATCAGGGGGAAAACTCTCCACTGGCTGGAGTCATACCTAGCACAAAGGAAGATGGTTGTGTTGGTTGGGGGTCAATCATCACAGCCCCAGGACATCACAGCAGGAGTTCCTTATGGCAGTGTCCTAGGCCCAACCATCTTCAGTTGTTTCATCAATGACCTTCCTTCCATCATAAGGTCAGAAGTGGGGATGTTCGCTGATGACTGCACAGTGTTCAGTTCCATTCACAACTCCTCAGATAATGGAGCAGTCCATGCCTGTGTACAGCAAGACCTGGACAACATTCAGGCTTGGGCTGATAAGTGGCAAGTAAACATTTGCGCTACACAAGTGCCAGGCAATGACTATCTCCAACAAGCTTGAGTCTAATCAACACCCCTTAACATTCAATGGCATTACCATCACCAAATCCCCTACCATCAACATTCTGGGGTCACCATTGACAGAAACTTAACTGGACCGGCCCCATAAATACTGTGGCAACAAGAGCAGGTCAGAGGCTGGGTATTCTGCGGCGAGTGTCTCAACTCCTGACTCCCCAAAGCCTTTCCACCATCTACAAGGCACAAATCATGAGTGTGATGGTGCCTAGGTGCCTAGATGAGTGCAGCTCCAACAACACTCAAGAAACTCGACACCATCCCGGAAAAAGCAGCCCACTTGATTGGCACCCCATGCACCATTTTAAACATCCACTCCCTCCACCATTGGTATATCACGGCTGCAGTGTGTACCATCTACAAGATGCACTGCAGCAACTCGCCAAGGCTTTTTCGGCAGCACCTCCCAAACCCACGACCTCTACCACCTAGAAGGACAAGGGCAGCAAGTACCTGGGGGCAGCACCACCTCCATGTTCCCCTCCAAGTCACACACCATCCTCATTTGGAAGCATGTTGCCGTTACTTCATTGTCATTGGGTCAAAATCCTGGCACTCGCTCCGTAACAGCACTGTGGGAGTACCATCACCACACAGACTGCAGCGGTTCAAGAATGGCTCACCACCATCTTCTCAAGGGCAATTTGGGATGGGCAATAAATGCTGGCCTTGCCAGTGATGCCCACATCCCATAAACGAATAAAAAAATAACACCAATAACCTTTTCTGTTTCAGATCTATTGTATCAGTAGATTTTGTTGGTATATTATCGTTTGGACCAATTCGCAAAAGCGATTCTCCCTAGCCTGATCTGGGTCCCAATGGCAGACATACGTAACCACGTGTCGAATATGCCCTATACATTTTAGAGTGGAGTCATGGCTGCTCATCTCCACAAAACTTTTGCTGAAGAAAATGACCAGTGCTGCATCATTCCTCTCCCAGTGTAGCCGTATCCAGAGTACGACAGCAGGGGAGTCCTCATCTGCCACCAATTGGGACAGCATGAGTAATCTTTACAGAGGGACATAAGGATGATTAGGGTGGGAAATTAATGCTGACACAGACTCTAAAGAGGGTACAGTTCTATTTCACAGCACTGAGTTACAGAGACCAGAAGATACAACAACATTTTCAATGTTTACCTTTGATCCATTTCTAAGCAGTATCCAATACATGTTGTGTATAAGAACATAAGAAATAGGAGCAGGAGTGGGCCATACAGCCCCTCAGTCCTACTCCGCCATTTAATACGATCATGGCTGATCCGATCATGGACTCAGCTCCACTTCCCTGCCTGGTCTCCATAACCCCTTAATCCCTTATCAGTTAAGAAACTATCTATCTCTGTCTTACATTTATTCAATGTCCTCAATTCCACAGCTCTCTGAGGCAGCAAATTCCACGGATTTACAACCCTCTGAGAGAAGAAATTCCTCCTTATCTCAGTTTTAAATGGGCGGCCCCTTATTCTAAGATCATGCCCCCTAGTTCTAGTCTCCCCTATCAGTGGAAACATCCTCTCTGCATCTACCTTGTCGAGCCTCCTCATAATCTTATATATTTTGATAAGATCACCTCTCATTCTTCTGAATTCCAATGAGTAGAGGTCCAACCTACTCAACCTTTCCTCATCAGTCAACCTCCTCATCTCTGGAATCAACCTAGTGAATCTTCTCTCAACTGCTTCCAAAGCAAGTATATCCTTTCGTAAATAGGGAAAGCAAAACTGCACGCAGTATTCCAGGTGTGGCCTCACCAATACCCTGTATAACTGTAGCAAGACTTCGCTGCTTTTATACTCCATCCCCTTTGCAATAAAGGCCAAGATACTATTGGCCTTCCTGATCACTTGCTGTACTTGCATACTAATCTTTTGTGTTTCATGCACAAGTACCCCCAGGTCCCGCTGTACTGCAGCACTTTGCAATCTTTCTCCATTTAAATAATAACTTGCTCTTTGATTTTTTTTCTGCCAAAGTGCATGAACTCACACTTTCCAACATTATACTCTATCTGCCAAATTTTTGCCCACTTAGCCTGTCTATGTCCTTTTTCAGATCTTTTGTGTATTCCTCACACATTGCTTTTCCTCCCATCTTTGTATCGTCAGCAAACTTGCCTACTTTACACTCGTCCCTTCTTCCAAGTCGTTAATATAGATTGTAGCATTTGACCTTATGTTTATGTTAATGCAATGTTTATGTTTATGCAATATTTATGTTAATGCAATGTTCGCTCTAATTTAATTCGGACTCGAACCTTTAACTTTGTTGCGGGACCGGCCGCTATGCAGCTGCACATGTGCAGTATCTCTTCCAGCGGCAGGAGCCGGGGATCGGCCTGCGCGGGACCGCACGATTGGTGGAGCATTGGAGGGCGGACCCCAACAGCTCCCCCAAACCTCCAGCCCAAATAATGTCCCAGCCCTGTACCAGAGTGAGCTGTGAGCTGCAGGAACCCGGGGATCTTGCTGCCTGTAATGTTGCTCCACAGGCGGAAGGTGGCGCTACACCGCCGTGTCTCAGGTGGATTGCCGCTGTCCAGGTCACTCCAGCTGCTTTACCACCATGGCCATTGGCCACACTTCCCCAGGGGCCGCCAGCTTCACTCACTCTCGGAGGGAAGGAGCCAGATGGAGGTTCCTTGAATGAACAATTCCTGAGTCTGTTCTGGGACCCGGCTGTGTGAGATTCAGAGGCTGAAATAGAAAAGCCCGCGTCCAGTGACAATGATCTTGTCAATGATGAGTACTGAGCCCAACCTTATCAGATCTGTCTCATTTTAATCGGTGCTTAACTGCAGAGCAGAGGGGCGCTGCAGGGTGAGTGAAGGTGGCTGAGGAGCGGGGAGGGGGGAGCTCGGGGAACCTCAGAGCCCCGGGAAAGACCGACTTTAGAAAGGTCCAGAGTCCAAATCCATCGGTGGGGGTCCCGGGGGACATTTGCTGAGAGTCAGTCCGCCTCTGAGGGTAAGTCCGCGGGCCGGATGAACCTGTTCCAGGGTCTGATCCCACGCCCCTGCTGTAAACAGATGTTCCCCTTATGATCCAGATGTGTCACTTTTTCCCATTTGCTCCTCACAGCAGCGCACATCTGGGGCATTAACAGAAAACTCCGTGGTAGTAATTTACTGACTGAATTCAATCTAGTCTCCTCCAACAGTGCTAAACTCTCTTTAAATAGCAGTTATTATCACACAGACCAGAGGTTCACAGATTGAAATGACTGATATCTCTACCTGAAAATAAACAGTGCTGTGAGACACTCAAATTTGGCAAAGTCTAACAGTGCGATTTATATAAAACAGTTGCCATGATAAAGTTACCAGCGGCTCCGCTGACTCTGATAAGATTATCTGGAGATGAAGTTTATAAACCAGTGGAGTTTAGCCTCAAATCCCTGGGCTGAGACCTTCCACCCTTCCTCTGGCAATTAATGGGCAGAGCTGGGGGGAGTGGTGGGGGAGGAGGGAGTGGTGGGGGAGGAGGGAGTGGTGGGGGAGGAGGGAGGGGGGGACGGAATTTGGGTCTGGGCACAGTCCATCTATTTCACTGGATTTCCTGACACACACGGTCAGGCCTATTCAATGGACAGAATTACTCCAGTTTCAAATGCATACAGAAAATACTGCGGATGCTGGAATTCTGATTTTTTTCCCCAAAAATATATTTTATTCATCTCAAATTTTCACAATACATTGGAAAATAGTTCAGTACCTTGCGGTCAGCAATTCCATACAATTTGTTTGGATGCTGACAGCAGTTCCATACAATGCACCAGCGAGCATTTCATTTCAAGGTACAGTTTAGTACAATCCGTAAATCACATTACATGTAGTACTGTGCAAATAAGGGTATTACATGGAACAGATGAGACCAGGTTACATCAGAAAATGCTGGAAACACTCAGCAGGTCAGGCAACAGCTGTGGAGACACAGACAAAGTTAATGTTTCAGATCAATAATCTTTCAAATATTAGGACTCGGTCTTTACTGAAATGTGACTGCCAAGCAGCATAAACTTTCTGTGCTTTCCCGGGTATGTCCTGGGGTCATGGGATGGGATTTGGAGGGAGGGGCAGTAACCGAGAGATGGAGGGGTAGTGATCGGGAGAGGGAGGGGGCAGTAACCGGGAGAGGGAGGGGTAGTGATCGGGAGAGGGAGGGGCAGTGATCGGGAGAGGGAAGGGACAGCGATCGGGAGAGGGAGGGGGCAGTGATGGGGAGAGGGAGGGGGTAGTGACCGGGAGAGGGAGGGGTAGTGATCAGGAGAGGGAGGGGTAGTGATTGGGAGAGGGAGGAGGCAGTGATCGGGAGGGGGAGGGATCAGTGATCGGGAGAGGGATGGGGTAGTGACCGGGAGAGGGAGAGGTAGTGATCGGGAGAGGGAGGGGTAGTGATCGGGAGAGGGAGGGGTAGTGATCGGGAGAGGGAGGGGGAGTGATCGGGAGAGGGAGGGGTAGTGATCGGGAGAGGGACGGGTAGTGATCGGGAGAGGGACGGGTAGTGATCGGGAGAGGGAGGGGTAGTGATCGGGAGAGGGAGGGGTAGTGATCGGGAGAGGGAGGGGTAGTGACCGGGAGAGGGAGGGGTAGTGATCGGGAGAGGGAGGGGTAGTGACCGGGAGAGGGGGGGTAGTGATCGGGAGGGGGAGGGGTAGTGATCGGGAGAGGGAGGGGTAGTGATCGGGAGAGGGAGGGGTAGTGATCGGGAGAGGGAGGGGCAATGATCGGGAGGGGGAGGGGGCAGTGATCAGGAGAGGGAGGGGCAGTGATGGGGAGGGGAAGGGGGCAGGGATGGGGAGAGGGAGGGGACAATGATGGGGAGAGGGAGGGGGCAGTGATGGGGAGAGGGAGGGGCAGTGATGGGGAGAGGGAGAGGCAGTGATCGGGAGAGGGAGGGGCAGTGATGGGGAGAGGGAGGGGGCAGTGATGGGGAGAGGGAGGGGCAGTGATCGGGAGGGGGAGGGGGAGGGGACAGTGATGGGGAGAGGGAGGGGCAGTGATGGGAAGAGGGAGGGGGCAGTGATGGGGAGAGGGAGGGGCAGTGATGGGGAGAGGGAGGGGCAGTGATGGGGAGAGGGAGAGGGCAGTGATGGGGAGAGGGAGGGGCAGTGATCGGGAGAGGGAGGGGTAGTGACCGGGAGAGGGAGGGGTAGTGATCGGGAGAGGGAGGGGTAGTGATCGGGAGAGGGAGGGGCAGTGATCGGGAGAGGGAGGGGTAGTGATCGGGAGAGGGAGGGGTAGTGATCGGGAGAGGGAGGGGTAGTGATCGGGAGAGGGAGGGGTAGTGACCGGGAGAGGGAGGGGTAGTGATCGGGAGAGGGAGGGGTAGTGATCGGGAGAGGGAGGGGCAGTGATCGGGAGGGGGAGGGGGCAGTGATCAGGAGAGGGAGGGGGCAGTGATCGGGAGGGGGAGGGGACAGTGATGGGGAGAGGGAGGGGACAATGATGGGGAGAGGGAGGGGGCAGTGATGGGGAGAGGGAGGGGCAATGATGGGGAGAGGGAGTGGCAGTGATGGAGAGAGGGAGGGGCAGTGATGGGATGAGGGAGGGGCAGTGATGGGGAGAGGGAGGGGACAGTGATGGGGAGAGGGAGGGGCAGTGATGGGGAGAGGGAGGGGCAATGATGGGGTGAGGGAGGGGCAGTGACCGGGAGAGGGAGGGGTAGTGATCGGGAGAGGGAGGGGTAGTGATCGGGAGAGGGAGGGGTAGTGACCGGGAGAGGGAGGGGTAGTGATCGGGAGAGGGAGGGGTAGTGATCGGGAGAGGGAGGGGCAGTGATCGGGAGGGGGAGGGGACAGTGATGGGGAGAGGGAGGGGACAATGATGGGGAGAGGGAGGGGGCAGTGATGGGGAGAGGGAGGGACAGTGATGGGGAGAGGGAGTGACAGTGATGGAGAGAGGGAGGGGCAGTGATGGGATGAGGGAGGGGCAGTGATGGGGCGAGGGAGGGGGCAGTGATGGGGAGAGGGAGGGGCAGTGATGGGGAGAGGGAGGGGGCAGTGATGGGGTGAGGGAGGGGCAGTGATGGGGAGAGGGAGGGGCAGTGATGGGGAGTGGGAGGGCGCAGTGATGGGGAGAGGGAGGGGGCAGTGATGGGGAGAGGGAGGGGCAGTGATCGGGAGGGGGAGGGGGAGGGGGCAGTGATGGGGAGAGGGAGGGGCAGTGATGGGAAGAGGGAGGGGCAGTGATGGGAAGAGGGAGGGGGCAGTGATGGGGAGAGGGAGAGGGCAGTGATGGGGAGAGGGAGGGGGCAGTGATGGGGAGAGAGAGGGGGCAGTGATGGGGAGAGGGACGGGCAGTGATGGGGAGAGGGAGGGGCAGTGATGGGGAGAGGGAGGGCGCATTGATGGGGAGAGGGAGGGGCAGTGATGGGGAGAGGGAGGGGCAGTGATGGGGAGAGGGAGGGGCAGTGATGGGGAGAGGGAGGGGGCAGTGATGGGGAGAGGGAGGGGTCAGTGATGGGGAGAGGGAGAGGCAGTGATGGGGAGAGAGAGGGGGCAGTGATGGGAGTGGGAGAGGGCAGTGATGGGGAGAGGGAGGGGGCAGTGATGGGGAGAGAGAGGGGGCAGTGATGGGGAGAGGGAGGGGCAGTGATGGGGAGAGGGCGGGGCAGTGATGGGGAGAGGGAGAGGGCAGTGATGGGGAGAGGGAGAGGGCAGTGATGGGGAGAGGGAGGGGGCAGTGATGGGGAGAGAGAGGGGGCAGTGATGGGGAGAGGGAGAGGGCAGTGATGGGGAGAGGGAGGTGGCAGTGATGGGGAGAGGGAGGGGCAGTGATGGGGAGAGGGCGGGGCAGTGATGGGGAGAGGGAGAGGGCAGTGATGGGGAGAGGGAGGGGGCAGTGATGGGGAGAGAGAGGGGGCAGTGATGGGGAGAGGGACGGGCAGTGATGGGGAGAGGGAGGGGCAGTGATGGGGAGAGGGAGGGGCAGTGATGGGGAGAGGGAGGGGCAGTGATGGGGAGAGGGAGGGGCAGTGATGGGGAGAGGGAGGGGGCAGTGATGGGGAGAGGGAGGGGTCAGTGATGGGGAGAGGGAGAGGCAGTGATGGGGAGAGAGAGGGGGCAGTGATGGGGAGAGGGAGAGGCAGTGATGGGGAGAGGGAGGGGCAGTGATGGGGAGGGGGAGGTGCAATGATGGGGAGAGGGAGGGGCAGTGATGGGGAGAGGGCGGGGCAGTGATGGGGAGAGGGAGGGGGCAGTGATGGGGAGAGAGAGGGGGCAGTGATGGGGAGAGGGACGGGCAGTGATGGGGAGAGGGAGGGGCAGTGATGGGGAGAGGGAGGGCGCATTGATGGGGAGAGGGAGGGGCAGTGATGGGGAGAGGGAGGGGCAGTGATGGGGAGAGGGAGGGGGCAGTGATGGGGAGAGGGAGGGGTCAGTGATGGGGAGAGGGAGAGGCAGTGATGGGGAGAGAGAGGGGGCAGTGATGGGGAGAGGGAGAGGCAGTGATGGGGAGAGGGAGGGGCAGTGATGGGGAGGGGGAGGTGCAATGATGGGGAGAGGGAGGGGCAGTGATGGGGAGAGGGAGGGGCAGTGATGGGGAGAGGGAGGGGCAGTGATGGGGAGAGGGAGGGGCAGTGATGGGGAGAGGGAGGGGGCAGTGATGGGGAGAGGGAGGGGCAGTGATGGGGAGAGGGAGGGGCAGTGATGGGGAGAGGGAGGGGGTAGTGATGGGGAGAGAGAGGGGCAGTGATGGGGAGAGGGAGGGGACAGTGATGGGGAGAGAGAGGGGCAGTGATGGGGAGAGGGAGGGGCAGTGATGGGGAGAGGGAGAGGCAGTGATGGGGAGAGGGAGGGGCAATGATGGGGAGAGGGAGGGGCAGTGATGGGGAGAGGGAGGGGCAGTGATGGGAAGAGGGGGGGGCAGTGATGGGGAGAGGGAGGGGCAGTGATGGGGAGAGGGAGGGGACAGTGATGGGGAGAGAGAGGGGCAGTGATGGGGAGAGGGAGGGGCAGTGATGGGAAGAGGGAGGGGGCAGTGTTGGGGAGAGGGAGGGGCAGTGATGGGGAGAGGGAGAGGCAGTGATGGGGAGAGGGAGGGGCAGTGATGGGGAGAGGGAGGGCGCAGTGATGGGGGAAAGGAGATGCGATCAGTTTACCTGTATCTGGATTGGTCCTGCCATTACCCGGCGGCAGGTTTAATTTGATGTTTTCAAGCCCCTCCCGATGACTCCTTCCTGAACTGAACGGGTCGATAATCCGGCATTAGACCCTCTGGTTATAGAAGCTAAGGGCCGAACACTTGTTTCAGGTGTGGAACCTGGACACCTCTTTTGCTGCCTTTCCCAATACGGCTCGCTCTACACCCGCTCTGTGGGCACGGTGCCAATGAATTTCAAGACCCACATGTTTCCCAGATTTACTCCAACAGTCGCCAGAATTATATACAATCGGTGAAAGTATGTTCCAGCATAGATTGAAGTAGATTTTAGTCTTGCTGGCCTTGGTGTTAAGTGTTGCTTGTCAGAGTGCATGAAGGACAAAGTGGCACCGAGGATAGTACGCTACAACCATTAACACGATTCAGTTTATGGATCTCTATCTCACACCGAGTTTCACCAGAAGGTGTGTAGTCGGCAGTGAGTTCAGTCTGGAGCAAAGTGCACGGGAATCTCGAGCCCCGCCCATCTCCGCCTCCTCCCTCCCTCAAACCACTTCCATCCCATGGATCTTCACCCTCCCCGCCTGGGATCATTTATTCCCCTCCGCCCTCTAACCCTGTTTGTCCTGTATACTGCTCTAGGTTTTGTCTCCCCGCGTATAATTCGACGACACACACACTCGTGTATATAATAATTCGTGTGTATAATAATGACCCTTGCAATGAACAGAGGGTGTTCGGCAGCTCAGTAAACACAGAGACTGAGAGCGGTTTGTATCAGGAAGTGCTGAGTGTGAACATGGCTTCCAGTGAGCAGGTCGAGAGTTGGCTCCAGGAGGCAATTTGTCTCATTTGTCTGGATTTCTTCACCGATCCGGTAATACTGGAGTGTGGGCACAGCTTCTGCCGCTCCTGTATCACACAGTGTTGGGAAAAGAAGGAGATAAACTCCTGCCCGGAATGTAGAGGGGAGTTTCCGGAACGAAACCTCAGAACATGTCGGGCCTTAGCGAGTCTGGCCGAGAAAGCTCGAAAATTAAACCTGAATCCGAAAGGAAAGCAAGGTAAACTTCACTGTGAGCAACATCACGAAGAACTGAAGCTGGTTTGTGAGTGTCCAGGGTGTTTTGTTTTATCCCTGTTGCCTGTTGGGGGCTGCAGAGTTGTTCCAGTTTTGGTTGCAATCCTGTTCAGGCGATTGGACCAATTATCCTCTATTTCTGTCTACTTTTCCCCATAAATGATTTATTCTCTTCTCTGCCTTACCTTTTCGCCTGTGATAGTTATTTTCCTCCTTCCCTCTCTGGGATGTGTTCCTGTTTCTGTTGGTCTTTGCCCTCTAAAAGGCTAAATATACATTGGGTTTTTACACAATTATCCGGGCAGAGACCCCTTTAAACAAGCTTGAAAATTAGGAAACATGACAGGTCAGTTTAATACATTTAAATCAAATTACACCACATACTACATACAGTGACTGAGATTACTGGTACACACAAAACATACAGTGACTGAGATTACTGGTACACACAGATCATACAGTGACCGTGACATTACTGGTACACACAGATCATATAGTGACCATGAAATGATTAGTACACACAGATCATATCAGTGACTGAGAATACTGGTGCAAACAGATCATACAGTGACTGAGATTACTGGTACACAGATCATACAGTGACCGTAAGATTACAGTTACACACAGATCATACCGTGGCCGTGAGATTACTGGTACACACAGATCATACTGTGACCATCACATTACTGGTACACACAGATCATACAGTGACCGTAGGATTACTGGTACACACAGATCATACAGTGACCGTGAAATTGAACTGTGGTCTCAGCAGCTTTTCTTGTTTCCCAAATTCCCTGCTTTTCCCTCCCATTGCTTAGTCCCCAGATTCTTCTGGCTTGGCCTTTTATTTTCTGCATTTCCAAATGTTACCCTTCTCTCATTCTCTGTGGTTCTAAATGTTTTCCTTCCCTTACTTCACTACACTGTGCACAGAATTGGGCTGCAAAGGCTGACCAGTGCTTCCCTTTGTCTAATGCAACCTTTCCCAGAGACACTTGGCTCTGGACCCTCTCTATCGCCTTCTGATATGAGTCTCCTTCTGGACTCATCAGAAATGATACTAAATCAGTTCCACATCATTTTCTCAACTCTTTATCCATGGCATGTTCAACTTCTGTCAAGCCCACCGTTTCTATTAACTTGTTGCTATTACTACAGGTAGGTCGCACCCCCCTACACCCCCCAAAGGTTTTCCTTCCTTAACTGACTAGGTCGTACTAACTACCCCAGTCCTAGGATCCTGCCTGCACCAAGTAATTTATCAATCTCCTGGCTAAGCTCCTGATTCCTAAGGATTCAAGGTTGAGCCATATTGGGGACAGTGATTTAACTTTATTCAGCAGCAGTTTACAGAGTATAATTGAGACTTATATTACCCCCTATACTTTGGGTAGAATCTGTAACCATGAATAAGCTGCACCCTGTGTCTCTTGTCTCAGCTCTACCCGTCTCCCGGTTGTCTCCTCGATTCTTCCTGAAATCTTTTACCATGTCTCTGAAATCTTCTACTCCTGAAATCTTCTACAATTTGTAGCCGTTAAGACTCCCTTCTTAGACCCTTACTGTCATTCAAAACCTACGGAGCTTTCCTGAACCAATCACTGGCAGATGCCCAAACCCAAAATCCAATCATAAAGATGGTCACGTTCGTAGAACCCTGGCTTACCCAG